>NC_141473.1:2247500-2250000 GCF_009769465.1 Tauraco erythrolophus
CCAGTCACGGTACAGATAGTTTATCCAAGACCACTTGTGCCACAGCCTTCAACCATCCCCGTTGGACAACCACCGCCCGTGGACAGGATCTCAGCAAGCCTTGGCAGCTGTTATGTCAAAGCCTCTTTGCTATAACCATAATAACAGTGAGCTTACGCCCCAGTTTCACCTACCAAAATTTTGACTGCATCTAGATCTTGTGAGTTTCATGGGATTTTATTTTATTTTTTTGGTGAAGACTCCAATCACCGACCTAACTTCTGAAGAAAGTAAAGATGCAGCAACTAGGATGATCAGCTTCTCAACTTCCTCACATTGACTGGACACCTTAATCCCAGTATCTCCATGACTTTGCTACATCTGGGATATAGGTACAGTGCTTAGTGTGGAGGAGCCCCCAAAACTGCTCCTCACGCTTCCATGGAGCCTCGCTGGCCAAGCAGCCTTGTGGTCCGTGCCCATGATGCCACCACAGCAGTGCTCTGGGGCATCACCAGGACTTCAAGCGCTATGGCAGTGCCAGTATATAAAAGACAATTTGGTGCCACAGCCCCTGATTGAGCAACCAACCAAGCCCAGTAGCCCAGGCACTGCATAATAAAAGGATAAGGAAAGTCAGGGCATTTCGGGAAAGCTGGTGAGCACAGGAAGCCTTGTCCACAGTGGAGGTCCCTGTGGTCCCCAGCGCACTGTCCCATGGCAGCAGTTGGGAATTGCTATCAGGCCACTAGGATGTGTCAGAAATAGAGGAAAAAAAAAAAAAGAAAAAAAAAAATCTTTTAAAACATGCTCAACATGTACAGCTGCTGAAACATCTGTGCCGAACACGATGACACAAGCTGTAATCATGGCAGTTGGGGAGGGGGAAGCAATAAGGAGAGGTTAAGGGGGAGGGTAAGCACAGTCCCCCAGCGGAGGGTCCCACATGGGGCTCTGCCTGCAGGAGCCAAGAGGGGGTCCCCCCACTTTTTGGGTGCCTCTGCACCTCTGCCTCCTCCGGGGCAACCCCCCCCCCCCCCCAAATCCCACCTGGCTTCTCTTCCGGATGCTTTACCTCCCGGCGCCGGCTCTGCCAGCACATCTCATTTAGCTCAGGGTGATTAAGGCAATTGAGGGTTTGGAGGGTGAGACCTTCACCCAGGAAATTTGTCAGATTTTTAATTTTTTTCCCCCCAGCATTCCGAAAAAAAAACCCCACCAAAACCCAAGACAGGGAAGACCCTAAAGCCTCCTTAAAGCGTGGCTCGACAGGTGGGTTTCGCCAAGCCCTGCTGCGCAGGTAAGGATTTCTGGAGCTGTTGATGTGGGCAGAAAAATTTGATAATCTCTGTCCTGGAGTGAGCTCAGGGGGAGGAAAAAGAAAAAAGGAAAAACTAAAAAAAAAACCAAACCCCAAACCTCTAACCCAAAAATCCCTCTCTCCCACCTCTCCCCCCTGCATTTTGTAAAAAAAAAATATAAGAACCTAAATAGAATAGACCAGAAATCTCCCTTTAATCAAAACAACATTATGCCAAAACCCCTTTCGAGGGAAGTGCAACGTACACAGCAGCACAGCCCTGCTTAAAAATAGAACAGCCTTTGCCTTGTGAGTAACAAAAATACAGAACAACATACTTCTGCCATCTGAGCTTTGAAGGATGTCTGTCATACGCCTCGGCTTATTTTACGCCCCTTCCCTTTTTTAAAAGAGGAACAATGCCATCTTCCCGAAAGGAAATAGGCAATAAAAACTCCAGCAGGATTTCCTATTCATAATTTTCCCCATTCATATCCTAATGGGTGAAGGAAAAAAAAAAAAAACCCCACCAGCTTTAACAACTTAAACGGCACTTATTAAATAGATATTTTTACATGCCTGGTTTTTCCTAAACGTGGTATATAGTTTTACAGTTCAATTAAGTCTTTTTTTTTTTTTTTTCCCTCTCCAGATATCCTTCTCAGAGCCGGCTGAATTCTGTGTGAGATGATGTAAAGCATCTGATGACAAAATATCAAATATATTTCTAAAACACCCTGTTGAGTTTTTATCTGTGCCATTACATTTTTTAATTAATAGAAATTTTTTTTTGCTGTTGTTGTTTTACAAATGTTGTGTTTTACTGCCAGTATGATCTCACTGCTTTACAGTATCGATAAATGAAGGCACACCTGCACTATAAAATCTGCTTTATATGAAGCAGGCCATTCATGTTTTTATAGCCCATTTTTCACCCATTGTTCTTGGGTCATGTCATAGGTGTGCTGTAACGTGTGGTGGAGGTGGGCGGCTAGAAGATCAGTTTAACAAAATGGTCTAATTTTGCCAACTTTAGTGCCAGAATCTGGACTGAAAAATGCAGAACTAATATCCCAATAGACATACTACATGATGTCACTTCCCTGGAAATGTCCAAGACAAACATCTATTTCCAGATCACTTGCACTTATAACACGAATTCTACCTCCTTTCTTATCCCCAAATTACTATTCCTGTGTTTTCTAGCAATTTTTATGTTAA
>NC_141473.1:2255000-2305000 GCF_009769465.1 Tauraco erythrolophus
CAGCCATAAAATTCAGGAACTTGTAAAGCGCGGCTCCCTCCTCCCTCCCTCCTCTCCATCCTCTCCCTCCTCTCCATCCTCTCCCTCCGTGCCCCCCCCGCCCCGCTCCCGCGCGGAGCCACAGCGCCGCCCCGTGGCCACGGAGCGGCCGCGCCGCGATCGCGCCCCGGGGGCGGGAGGTGGGGGGGAGCGTGTTGGGGCGGGGGGGGCAGCGGCTTCGCTCCGACCCCGCCACACCGCCGGGGCGTTTCACGGCCGAAAGTCCCAGCGCACTTTTTTCTTACATTTCCCCCCCCCCCCTTTCTTTTTTTTTTTTTTAGCCCCAGTGAGGGAGAAGCAAAAAAAAAAAAAAAAATTGTTTTTTTTTTTTAAAAAAAAAGCTTAATGGGTGACGGGGACTGCAGCAACACCCCGGCACATACTGGAGGGGTCTTTGATCTTCTGCATCGCATGAAGTAACAAAGAGCGGAGGAGTTTGGATGCGGAGGAGATTGATGGCAGCACGATGTTCTGTCCCGTCCTGGACCGTGGGTTGTACCATCGATTTCGATATTAAAGGGTGAATTTAGTTTCGAAAAGTCCAGGCGAATTTAGTTTTGAAATTTAAATGTCTTCGTTTTAAGGGGGGTTCTTTCCAGTGCGCCTGATTCTTTTAATTAGAGCGTTACAGCCACTGCAATGTTGACTCCTATATAATCTCTTACGAATAGCACGGGACTTTTTAACATTAATGTTGCATTACTGCCGTTCAGAACAAATCACCGAAATAGTTAAACCTGCAGGATGCAGTTTGCGATTGCTCCCCCTTTAAGTGTTCCCACAACGTGTCTTTCGAAGGGTTCTTACCACTTGTTTTATTAAAACGAGGTAGGAAAGGGCTAACACACGAAGCCAGAATCCGCCTGTATCCGCCAGAGGTTATGTGCAGGAGCTGTCGTGCAGCTCCTGTGCTCTCACAAAGCATTTCGTCACTAAAATGACGATAAAATAATGAACAAAGTTTTTCTCCTGCAAACATCCAGCCATAGATTTACTGCAAAACATTTACTTCTGTGGGCTGCAATTAAAAAAAAAAAAAAATCACCTTTAAGGACATCCTAGAAAGCTGTGGATTTCCACTTTTTCTGCTGCTCTGAGTCTTTTCCCTTCCATTATATTCCCTTCTGTGTCTCTAACGCAGGGCTGATGAATCAGCTCACCTTTTGCCTGGACGTCCGTGCAGCCAAAATCTGCAGCAGGAAAAGGTTTCAGGAAGGCTTTCCAAAGCAGCTAAAAACCCCCAGCCTAAGAGAGAGCCACAAAAGCCTCTGTGCCTGCTCGAAAAATAAAGCGATCTGCGTTTTGAGATATTAACAGAAAAAAAAAAAAGAGAAAAAAATATTTTAGCCCAAAGAGTAACATTGAACACATTCATTTAATACCTAGAGCTGAAGACATGACAATTAGTACATCTGACATTTACAATGCAGATGTTTATGATGTGAATAATAGACGGAAAGAGAGTGAAAATGCAGTTGTTTTGGTGAAATATAGCACAATTTCATCCAGAACACAGAAGAACTTTGCTCGAGCCACCACACAAGCATGAAAGGGACCGTTCTTAGTGTGCATGATTTAAGTCCTACAGCATCTCTCTGAAAGTATGCAAAATAATAAATTGCAGAGAAAAATCTGTTGAATTTAATATCGGGGTGTCGCAAGTATTGTTGTAAAAGGAAGCTCGAGGGGAGAGGAGGCAGCCTTTAGGGGAAAACGACATGAATTTCCAGCAGCAGCGTTGTGCAATGATTCCATATTTTTAAACTGTGCCTGTACTCCATTCATACTATTTAAGTGCTTAAATAAGCACAATAAATGTAAATAATTTACTGCTTTGCAAACAGAAAATTGGGCAGAAAAGTAATTTTGAATAGCGACTTGGCTTACTATACCCAGTGATTTGGTGCCCTGTAAAATGCATTTGACACTGCTGTTCATTAAGCCAGGGCTATTGAGCCTTCTTCACGTTCATTAGTGATTAATTCAGACAGATATTTAACTTAATAAGGTAAGCAAATAAACAAAAAATCACTTTCTGTGCCTTAAGGTTTTTTGGACCTCTAATTGGTTTTGTGCACTAATTATCGAGATTAACACCTTACACTTTTCTCAGTCCTTACACCGGGAAATTCCCAGCGGAAAAAAGCAGACAACCTTGGGGGAATCCTTGAAGTGCGAGGGGCTGAGAGTTTGCCTTTTAAAAGCAAGAAAAGCAGCAAAAAAGGACAGACCGAGTCCAGGTGAATTTAGATAATAACAGGAGGAGGAGGAGGCAGGAGCTTGCACAGATACACGCGGCGAAACTCGCCACTTTCCATGTGCAAAAGATTTTCGAGGGGCTGTCGTGTGTCGCAGCATTTCCGAGCAAATATCTGGAAGCTCTCTGCTTCCTCGCTCCGACTACGGAACGCTGTGTTCAGCCCGGGCTAAGTGGGCAGCAAGGCCACCCCCTCTCCTGGCACCAAGAGCCGACCACCAGCCTTCCAAAGTTTCTTCTAACTCCGCTTCCCGCGGAACCAGGAGAGCCGACGTCAGCGCCACGATTTCCTTCGGTGTTTGTGGTGGCAACGGTGACCGAGGCGTTGCCTGAAATTCCCCCACGGCCAAGCTTGGCCGTGTCCTCCTCTTACCTTAGGCTCAGCTCACGGAAACTCTTCCCGCTCCGGCCAGCGCCGGGGTTTGGGAGAAGGAGCCGGAGCATCCTCGCAAAGCGCCCGGCTCATCCCGCCGCGTGCAAATGCCAAAGTTTGTCGCGGTCGTGTCTTTGACGTCCCCTGGGAAAATGCCACACAAAGCGCCGATCCGGTGTCTCCCCTGGAAAACTTCTTGCCTGCTCCTACGTGCCGAGCTAAAACCTGGGTTTGGTCCTTACGGACACGGACAACGCCGTGGGTGCCTGTGTGGGATAAGCTTCAGGAAGGGCCACAACTGGAAGTTGGCCTTGACCCCAGGCATGAGACTGGTTAAAACTCATTTCGGCCAAGAGTTGCTGCTAACGACCAACTCCGCGTTTGCTACGCGGTATCCCGAAGGAACCAGCGGCCTTGAGAGAGCCGATTCCCACTTTTCCTGCTGCGGGAAGTCTCGCAGATCTACCTAGCTGCTGGCTTCAACCCCATGTCACTTTCCAGTAGTTTTTGTAGCATTTGGGGATTTTTAAACTCCTTTTCCTTTAATTCTTTTCTTTCTTTAATGGGTGACTGGATAAATTCAGCGGTGGATTTTTGTGACACTAAAGCAGCAGATAAGTCTATGATGCACTCTAGCTATGTGGTTTAAAAATCCCTTACCATATGTTTTCTCACTGGAATGCCTCGTCTTGCAAAATTACAGGAACCGAAGCTTAAAAACACAATTAGGTAGTTTAAAATGAAATATTAAAGAAATACCACATATTTTCTGATATGCCTGCGATGTTTTTCCTTGCTTTTTCCCCCCCCCCTCTTTCTTTTCCGCTTTCTTTTGCATCGTTCTTTGAGTTGTTCACGGAGCCCGACTGTATTCGATTGTTGTACTAATCATGCTCCACATTTTTCTGATTAAGTTATATAGGCTGTGGTTAAATTATAAATGAAAGAACGAACTACCAGAGTACTTGTCATAACAGTATCTTTTATGTTGTTACAGAAGATGGGGGAGGAATCAAAAAAAAGCTTTATGTGATGACTCTCCCTGCCTATTTTGTGCTCCTTATAGTATCTGTATAGACAAGTAATGCAATTTGTTGAAATGTTTTTCTCAGGTATTCTGAGAACTACAGCACAATATCTGTCCACTGAGAAAAATGTGAGAAAACTGAATACATAATACGTAAAGATGCACATTGTAGTATAAACTCTGTGGTGCACATGAACACACCCTCTCCAACTCCGGTTTATTCCATCACTGTGCTGTAAAGCAACTGGAACTGGTTTTTCCTTAACGTCACACGTGAAAATAATGTTTTAAAATTTGAAACGATACAATGTCATCTGCTGCACTACTGTAGGCACAGCATAAACACAGCCCAGTGTGGGCCTGATGATAGTGTGTATTTTTGTTTCCGCGGTGCTATTTTAAGTCATTGACTGTAAAACCGATTTTAAGGAGGGCTGGAATTGTAAGGATTAAACTACTTGACTGAAGACTCACTTTCTCTCTGTCTTGAAGACACTGGTGGTTAAAGACTATATTTGATATTCCTGAAATTAAATATATAGCTCAATCATTACAGCATTTTAGGCTTGTTAGTACAATATTTAAAACGGCAGATACCAGGAGAATGGGGTTTTGCTGTGAAATATTTTCCTCTTCTCAAAAGCATCATTATTATTTCCCAAAGTTTAGCCAGATAAAGCTGGGAGGTCGAGATGGAGGCAAAGAGGGAAGCCTGCAGACGTGCAGCAGACGAACACCTTGCAGTAAGCCGTGCAGTTAGCTATTTTCCACCGGTTCTGAAGCAGAGCTCCTCCTCGGTTGTTTGCCAGCTTTGAACACAAAGCAAAAGCTGTGCCCTGTGCATAGGCTGCTGCTGCAAAAGCTGTGCCCTGTGCACAGGCTGCTGCTGCAAAAGCTGTGCCCTGTGCATAGGCTGCTGCTGCAAAAGCTGTGCCCTGTGCATGGGTGGCTGCTGCAAAAGCTGTGTCCTGTGCATAGGCTGCTGCTGCAAAAGCTGTGCCCTGTGCATAGGCTGCTGCTGCAAAAGCTGTGTCCTGTGCATAGGCTGCTGCAAAAGCTGTGCCCTGTGCATAGGCTGCTGCTGCAAAAGCTGTGCCCTGTGCATAGGCTGCTGCTGCAAAAGCTGTGTCCTGTGCATAGGCTGCTGCTGCAAAAGCTGTGTCCTGTGCATAGGCTGCTGCAAAAGCTGTGCCCTGTGCATAGGCTGCTGCTGCAAAAGCTGTGCCCTGTGCATAGGCTGCTGCTGCAAAAGCTGTGCCCTGTGCACAGGCTGCTGCTGCAAAAGCTGTGCCCTGTGCATAGGTGTCTGCTGCAAAAGCTGTGCCCTGTGCATAGGTGGCTGCTGCAAAAGCTGTGCCCTGTGCATAGGTGGCTGCTGCAAAAGCTGTGCCCTGTGCACAGGCTGCTGTTTGCACTTGGTTGCAGTAGGTAACTGGATCCTTAAGCGTACGAAGGGATTTTTGATGAAAAATCTGATGCGAGGAGATTGCCTTAATGGCTGGGTACCCCGGGGTGGGCCGGGCGAGGGGCTCTGCACGGTGGCAACCAACACGTGTTTCCTCTGCCAAGACATGCCTGTGAGCGGTGCTTTTTGCACCCCTGCAAGCAGCCTTAAGGGTTCTGTTTTTTGGGGGCTTTACTGGATGAAGTGTCAATGCTTTCCAGGATAACAACTCTTGTTTTATAGCATTTGGTGGAGTTTGGTTAGGGGCTACCTCTGAGCAACATGAACTTGGCCTTGCTGTGTGTCTTACACTAATACCTTCGCTCCTGTAAGGAATCAGGGTACTTGAGAAACAGCCTGCAGCCATACAGCTGATTATTTCACCAAATTTGCATCTTTTCAACAGTAATGGGGACGGCTTTCACAAATGCTCCCAGGCTCTAAATAGATGTTAAGTGGCTGTTTCTAGTTGCTTCCTTCCCTCTCTCCCTTGGGCTCTTGCCATGCCCTCAGCCCCTGGGCCTGGCACCCGCAGGGCACCCTCACCCTGGCGTCTGGGCACCTGCTGTGTCTGCAGGGGAGATGCTCAGCCTCCCTTCCTGGGGGAAGGCAGGGTGTCGCGGGAGACATGAGTGCCCGGGGGTGTCCCTTGGAGGAGCTGAGGTTGCTTTCTGGGTGCGGGGAGGCAGTGGTGGGAAGTTGGGCTTGGAAAGAGGTGGTGTGCGGGGAGAGTGGCCGGACGGCAGCGAGGATGTCCTGGGTGCCCCAGGATGGTGGGTGGGGACCTGGAGGGATGCATGAAAGAGAGTAGATTTCGATTTCGATTAGATAGAAGGAAGAAATTTTTTACAATGAGAGTGGTGAGGCACTGGAACAGGTCGCCCAGAGAAGCTGTGGCTGCCCCATCCCTGGAAGTGTTCAAGGCCAGGTTGGATGGGGCTTGGAGCAACCTGGTGTAGTGGAGGGTGTCCCTGCCCATGGCAGGGGGGTTGGGACTAGATGGTAGTTCAGGTCCCTTCCAACCCAAACTATTCTATGATTCCATGATTTCCCATGGGGACTGAGGACATCATCTTGCTCCAGAACTACCGCCTCCAAAGCAGGAATTTATTACTTTTCTTTATTATTATATTTAAGAGACAAAATGACTTAACCCATAGACTTTATCTTAAAAAAAAACCCACAAAAAACCCACAAAAATCCAAGCATTCTTGTAAAACATGGTTGTGTTTCTGGCCTCCCCGGGAGGTGTGGGGCAGCCACCTCACCCCGCTGTGCTCCTGGGGCTCCCAGTGCCCAGCAGCATCCATGCGGAGGTTCCCCACACATCCTGCCTTTGCGGGTCAGCAATGCTTGCAGTGACCAAACCATCTCGGGTCTCAGCAGCTAAAATTTTACATTCCAACGTCAGAGCCTCAGCCCCGTGCACAGGAGCACGGGTACCTGTGCATGGAAATGTTTGCACGGGCAGAAGCCGACACAAAACACCAATTTGGGAAGGTGGCAAAGGATTTGTCCTGGAGGCTGGTGGGAGTATAGAATCATGGAATGGTTTGGGTTGGAAGGGACCTTAAAGATCATCCAGTTCCAACCCCCCTGCCATAGGCAGGAACACCCTCTACTAGAGCAGCGGGGCTGCTGGGGGCTGACAGAGGTGGGGGCTTCTTCCGCCCTCATTCCATGTGCACTTTTTCTCCCATAATAAATAAATCAAGTGTGGCTGGGGAAAGATGATTCTGTCGAAGATTCCTGCTATTTATTTCCAGTTCTGCTACTCCACTGGAAATCTGAACCTTATTTTGCCTTTCTTTAAAATGGGCACCCACCCCTGGCTTCTTACACACCGTTACCTCCAACAAGGAGGAGCAGCGTGTTCGGCTGGTGCCTGCAAAGAGCTCTGAGTTTCAAAGGGTGATGTCAGGAGACTGCTGCAAACAGGATGCTACTGCTCCTGCTATGTCTTGGCCACAGCTGCCCTGTTCTTTTCTGGCAACCGTGTGATTTGTCATGGATAAAGAGTGCAGGGGTGATAAGATAAAGATTTTGGGGTGAAATCATGATAGGAAATCTCATATTCTGCTTTTGTTCCAGCTCTAAATACTGTCAGTGTCTATCGTGGGCTTGCAGCATCTCTTTCCTTTCCCCTCATTTTGCAAGTCCAAAGCAGTGCCAGCCTGATAAAATTTAAAACCTTTCCCCAAAACCGCAGTAAAATATCAATACTGGTCTCTCTTAAAATCCACAGAAGGAAACTTAAGGATTAGAGTAAAGCCTTATTCTTAATTCATCTGTCGTGCATAAGTATTTCGGCTTCTCCGGAAGGATCACCCACAATTTGGAGTTTTTTTCCTTCACCTAGGCACCTTGGGGTGAGTTAAAAGGCAGAGGAAACTCGGAGAACCATTGTATCTAGTTGAGCACTCATTATAAAATGGATTACGGGTACAGTAAACCATAAAGACTGTTTTAGAGCCATTAAGGTTCAGCTTGTCACTGCTGACATGGAACACTCTTACACCATATATTCCTGACATGTCAGGAGGTGCTTAGGGATGCTTTCATACATGTTTTATTGAAATGACAGGCTATAGCTTCGTTGGCTGCTGTATATATGCATGGCTATATGCTAGAAATCCAAATGAAACGCCTCTCAGAAAAAAATAAAAACCCTTACACATATGTAATGAGTGCCATCTTAAGCGATAAAGTTGTCATCTACGTTTTATTTTTAATGTGCTTTGTAATAGAATAATGAAATCACGTTTATCCCTGGAATAAAACGTGGCTGAAATCAAGGAGATTTACACCGAAGTGAATTCTGCAGTTGACAAAATGTGAGTTCGAAACCAAAGCGATTTTGGATAGGAATGAAAAAAGTGTCAAATCCTCAGATTTCCCTTCTGAAAATATCTTTCCATCTGTATGCAGATCAATTGTTTCTCCCAGGCTGAGCTTTTGACTTGTTAGAGCTTTTTGTCTTTAAGATCCAAGAAAAACTTTACATACAATTATGGTGCCTTGAAAATAAAATTTTTAAGTGGAAACACCAAGAGAGTCATAGCTGCAGAGAGTCAGATCTCACAAACCTTGCAGGTCTAAAATTCACATTCGTTAGACGTTTGGAATGCAGAGGGAATGCAGGATTTGGTCCGTCACGTCCTTTTTCTAAGCGGTTGCTCCACAAAAATGAATTTGAGCTTTTGGCATGTGCGAAACTGGTAAATTCCACAATTTGGTTGGAGCTCTAGGATTAAGCACGGGATGCATCTCTCCAGCAGAAGACACATGGCTAGAAGTCTGCTCCAAAAGCTGTCAGCCACCTTTCCCTGTCGCTGGGTGCTGGGTACCAGCCTCCTCGTCCGACTCCAGCAGTGATGATGGTGGTGGTGAGGAGCTCATGTGTGGAGCAGTTGAGGCTGGTGGGGGTGAGTTATTTTTCAGCGGGGTGGGAAACATGGATTTGTTTTATTTTGCACAAGCTGCAGCTTGGAGACAGCTGTAAGGGAGTGGCAATGCGGAGCTGGGCAATGCGGAGCTGGGGACAGTGGAGCAGCGGTGGGCACCATGGGGTCTTCCATTGTCCACGATGGGTGAGAGGAATGCAGTGAATAATTTATATAGAATCATAGAATGGTTTGAGTTGGAAGGGACCTCAAAGATCATCCAGTTCCAAACCCCCAGCCATGGGCAGGGACACCCTTCACTACACCAGGTTGCTCAACACCTCATATATTTGCAAAGCATTGTTTCCTTCAATGCACTGAAGCTTTCAAAAATTTACTGATTTGTTAAAAAAACTCATTATGAAACATGACTTCTTAGTGCTCAGTTCATGGGTTTGGCCAACGTGGAGGGCAGCTGGGCAGAGGTTCTCGGGCTGGTCTTGACTTCAGCAGGGCAGACTGCGATCTCTGCATGAAACCACAGTTATCAGTAACAGCAAGAACGTGCAATTTGGGTCAAAAACCCATTGCAGGCTGACAAGCAAGCTGGCACGACAGCGTGGGCGCTAGCCAAGTGTGTTCAGGCTCTGAGCAGGGCGAGCATGGCAGAGCCTGATTCACAAATAGCTCCTGAAATCGAAAAATAAATTTCAATGCAACGGTACTGGCCTCTGAAAGGGGAAATCCCAGTGTAAAAGTTAAAATTATGCATTTTTTCCATTGACAAGGTGCAAGACTCACTGCTGGCCCCACAGACAGCCCCAAAAGCAGGTGCACGCCCGGACACGCTCCATGGGAGCAGAGGCTGAGGTATGGGGTGCCGGAAGCTTCTCCCCAGTAGCATCGCGCCTGTGTTTGCTGTATAAATAAGATTCTTATTGCTCTTGCAAAGTTACCCTAAAATTGGCTTCAAACATCACTGGAAATGCTCAAAACAGTAACAGGAAGGAAGAAAGCCTGGAAAAACGTACCTGTGCTGGAGGAAAGCAGCTGCTGCGAGCAGAAAGGTAAGAGAAGTGGCTGCTGCAGCGTCGGCGCCGTCGCAAGAGGCAAATCCCCCACCGGCCTTAAAAACGATGGGCAAACACTGAAGTTCTGCAAAAGGTTCAAACAACAGTTTGGACTGTGCTTGAAAGCCAGAGCGGCTAGTAAAGAGGATGGTGAGCAGGGTGATGGCACGTGCTGTGAGGAAGGGCTGGTGTGGGGTGCAGGCAGTGGCAGGGGAGGGATGGAGAGGGAGGGTCGGGGAAGGGCAGGGTGGGATGTGCGTTGGACCTGTGTGGTCCCTCTGGGCAGCTCTGGGAGGAGGGAGGGAGCTGGGGGCTCCCTGCGAGGTGCGAGCCAGGAGGGCAGGGGTGGAATGGCTATTTCTGCACCGGCTCAGGGCTGGTAACATAGTCATGGTGTCTCTGAGTAAAGAGGCTTCCTAAGAATTCAGATCGTGTCTCAGTTCCTTGAATTAAAAGAAATGAGCGTTTCAGGGGTGGAGCAATGGGAGAGCAGCTTCTGAGCAGGTTGGAGGCAGATTGGAAACACCTGCATGGGCCAAGCTGAGCCCCAGCACGAGCAGATGGACCCTCCTCCTCCCTTGTAGCCAAATTCCCTGCCAAGAGGTCCCATCGTTTCCCTGGGTCGGAGCCCATGCAGGGCAGCGCAGGTGGTGCAGGGACTGCCAAGAGCTGGGGTGTGAGCTTGCAGAAACGAGCTTGTTAGTGCCAGCGCTGGTGTGACCAGGGGCACTTCTGTGGGGCACTTGGGTCCACCTGCACCAGCCATGGAGGCTTGTCTTGCCTTGCCTTGCCTTGACTCAAACTGGAAATACGGCAGGGGAGACTCTCCAGACACATACCCCTTTGGAGCAAGACCCACCACCCATGGTCCCTGCAATGGGCCACCAGCTGTAGGGAGAAAGAAGAGGAGGAGGAGGAGGAGGAGGAGGAGGAGGAGGAGGAGGAGGAGGAGGAGGAGGAGGAGAAGAAGTTTGTGTCAAAGTCATCACCTCTGCACCAGAGCAGCACTGCGCTGCGATTTCTGCCATCACCACGGATGGAAAGCCGAGGGTGCAGACTGATCATTAGCCAGCTGGAATTGTTATGATCAGCAGATTGTAATTATTGGTCGGGGCTTGACAGATTTCCTTGTGCACGTGAATATTAATCTGTATTTCGGTGTTGAATGCTGCCCAGCAACTGCTGCTTTCGTGGGTGCTCTCTCCACGTTGCGCGGCGGCTCTGTATTTCTCTGTGTAACGTCCCAGCTACAAGGTTTTGCCAATGTGTAAATTCATCATAACTCACCTAAAATACAGAAATGTGTAACAGAAAAAGCACAGAATACCGCGTGGCCCTGTGTGGCAGGGAGTTTAACATTACACCAAGGAAATTTCTCACAATAGAGTATTTTATCTCGCTGTTAAAAAGTAGCTCTCGCCCGTCCTCTCTGGTTCATCTCCAAAGTCTGTGTTTATGTGATGCTGATTTTTCAGAATTGGAATGGTAAACAGCAGATCACAGCTTAAGCTCCGGGAATTCCTGGCTATTGATAATGTGAATTGATTTCAGCACAGAACATTGAGTTTTAGAGGCCCTCAAACACGTACGTATCGAAAGATTTTTTGAACCTTTGTTTTTAAACACATCTCCAGTTAGGCTTGAGTTGTATCAGCTCCAGTTTATGATGGAGAAACGTTGATCATAGAATCATGGAAGGATTTGGGTTGGAAGTGACCTCAAAGATCATCTAGTTGCAAGTCCCCTGCCTTGGGCAGGGACACCTTCCACTACACCAGGTTGCCCAAAGCACCTGGCCTTGAACACCTCCAGGGATGGGGCATCCACAACTTCTCTGGGCAACCTGTGCCAGTGCCTCGCCACCCTCAGAGGGAAGAATTTCTTCCTTAGATCTAATCTAAATCTCCCCTCTTTCAGTTTAAAGCCATTGCCCCGTGTCCTATCACTACAGGCCCTTGTAAAAAGCCCCTCTCCGGCTTTCTTGTAGCCCCTTTAGGTACTGGAAGGCTGCTAGAAGGTCTATCTTGATGTTTCATGCAGATGTGAAGCTTGTCTTGACCAGCCACAGAGACTAGACAGGTCGGGGCATATACAGAAATTACAGGAAACGCAAGACCTTTTACACGTGCTTAAGGAAAAGACTAAAATTTTCGGCATGGTGGCCCTTGATGGGAGACGTCGCCTCGTTCATATACGGACATCAGAGAGCATGAAACGCTCGCCAGGAAAACCTGCAAAGGGGACCTGAGGATGTTGGTGAGGAGGGGGCCACTCCTGCTTTGCCTTCTTTAAAACATGAAAACGCTGAGCGTGATTTTTTCCTTCGCGATGAAAGAAGGAAACGGATGAAATGTTTTGATATGAGAAGACATTTTCCAGCTCCCCGTGCTCCCGCGGTGGGGCGAGGGCTTTTATTAAGTGAAGCGGGAGCATTTGGTGGGGAGGTGGTGGGTCGAGGAGGAGAAGCGGGTCCGGGGCGAGGACACCCCCCACCTCCCCTGCCCACCCCAGGCAGGAGCTGGCAGGGAGCACACAGCAACACCTCATGGCGGTGTCCCCGTCTTCTATTTACTTTAGAAATTGCTTCATGTTAATTAAATATGTTACCTTTTTTAAAATCTGCCTTCGCCACATTGAAATGCTTCAGTGTTTGTGATGAGCTCTAGATGAATGGGGAAGAAATGTTTGTGTTCGACGCTTCTATTTGTTTTTTGGCAAAATTCCTTGAATAAATGAATAGATTATATCATTAGGCATGGGCAGCTCTGTATTAGGATACCCATAGATAATTTCAGTAAATAGCTAATAAGATAAGTGTACAGTGCTCTGTATCTGCACACATGCAGATATTTTATTTGAACTTAAAATACAATTACTTATCAAATGTCTCCATCAGAGCTTCACTCCGTAAAAGAGCCCTTTGGTAACACAGAGGGAAATTACTGCGGTCGCACAAGGCGACTCCAAACTGCTTTCTATATTTTGACTTGTACTTTTGACTTTTTCTTTCTCTGGTAACCCCATTATTTTTGTCCCTACTCAGAGCTCTGACCTGTGCTACATGGAAAGTTTAGAGATGAAGTCATTTCTGGTTTGAGTTACTGGAGAGACTTTAATTCATCCAGCTGTGCCTGCTCAGCAACAATTCCAGCATTCAGCATTGACAACACACCATCAGCAAGAGAAATCAAACAGAAAAGGCAGTCAGTGTTGAAAGGAACACTTAAAAACCGCTCTCATTTGTAGAATTTAACATCATCAAAACACTAAACGTAAATATGAGCAGAAGGAACACGCTAAACTCATCAGTCAAGGTAGTTAAAAGAAAAAAAGAAAAGCCTTTTTTTCTTTTTTTCGCAGAACGTTAATGAAAATCCCGAAGGAAATATCATTGAACATAAAGGTGCGTCGTAAGGAAAGAGAAATTGCTGGATACTTTGCTCAAAAGGACCTTGCATTATAAAATACATGACGTGTTTCCCGTGTTGAATATGTGTTTAAACTCATGTTTTACTAGTAAGAGGGGGGGAAAAAATCCTGCAGCTCCTCGTGGCACGTACAAGCCAGGAACCCAGCTTTGCAGGGAACAGCTACCATTGATAGTTCCAGTGCACTCAGAAATCAAACAGAAAGTGCTTCAGGATTTCTGAGAGCAGTTATTCCCTTCAAAATCGCTCTTTAAACTGGGGTATAATTGATAAACATCCAGTTATACATTACTGAACTGCCATTCCGGAAGAAATAAGGGAGTAAAAGACCATTTGAGCAAAACAGAGACAAAATGCAGATCTGCTATCCCTGGCATTCAAAGGTGTGAAAATAATTTCTCCTGGAAGTTTTTTCCCTTTCAATTGGTAACATGCAAGACAGAGGGAGAGAGACTGAATTTTGCATCTCGTTCTCTCATTGTTTTACGCTACGCTGCAACTGTCTTTTGGGAAAGGTGACGGCGGTGATGCCGATCCAGACGGAGCGCTTCCGTGAGGCTGGAGCCAGCACCGAGCACCCGGGAAGCATTTCCACGGGACCATGTGGTTGCAGGAACAATAACTGGGAGGGGACAAAAAATAAATAAAACCCAAAACCCTCAGCCTGAGGGTAATTTCAAATCCCGGCGCCGTGGCCGTAGTGGTGCTCGTGGGTATCCTCAGACCTGTCGCCTCGTGGGGCCACTTCAACGTCAAGGTCTGTTGTGTGGGGTTAGGGAGAGGCAGAGGTGGCTCTCTGGTAGCTGATCTCCTGAATATTCAAATATCATAGAATCATAGAATCATAGAATGGTTCGGGTTGGAAGGGACCTCAGAGATCATCCAGTTCCAACCCCCCTGCCATGGGCAGGGACACCCTCCACTACACCAGGTTGCCCAAAGCCTCATCCAACCTGGCCTTGAACGCTTCCAGGGATGGGGCAGCCACAACTTCTCTGGGCAACCTGTGCCAGTGCGATGCTTTGGCTCGTAAGGGCTAGGAGGGAGCAGAGGCGGGTACCCCTTGGCTCCTGTCGTGCCGTTTGTGGGGTTTCGGTGTGTTCTCCGTAAATCTTGGTCCAGCAACAGTGGTGGAATCTCATTTCAATAACCTGATGAATAGAATTGATGGCTTCTCCCACCTGACAATGGCATCTGGTGTTAAAGTGCGAGAGGGGAGTGACACAGCGCACCCCAACACCGTTGGACACCCCCGCTGCGATGGATGGCTTTGCACCAGCACTTCCAAACCAGCAGCAAAAAGAAGCTGGAGAAGAGAGGTCCTGCAGCATGTTGGGCTGCAGCAGCTCACTGGGAGGAACCAGCCTGACCCAACCTCGCTGAGCTGCTGCTGCCGCCACTTTTCCTGCTCGTTTTGCATCTTTTCAGAACGGGGCTGCCCTCTAATGTGTTAAATAGACACGTGCTTTTAAATGTCTCGCTTTCCACTTTGGATTTGGCATAAATAAATTTCATTTGTTTAACTGCCTTTTAAGTACAGAAAGAAAATTCTGGTAGTCGGACAGGCAAGAAAAATAGCGATTGAGCATGCAAATCACTTCTTTTCCCTTTAAACAATACATACTCTGCTGCCTGCATTTCCCCAAAGATACCGCTGCAGCTACACATGGTTGAAGTCTGTTTTACCCTTATATAAGGCAATGTGACAAATGATTTAGGGGGAAGTAATCTCTAATCAGCATAACTTCATACCGCACGGCGCAGAATTATTGTCAATTTAATTCCGTCTCCTCGGCACGGAACTCTGAAGTGTTCCTTCCAGTTGAAGTTTTGTAGCTGAATAATAAATAAAAGAGGGTGCAGTACAAGGACTGCATAATGTAATTGTACCCTCTTTGTTCTTGTCAATCAGCTTTAACACGAGTTAAGGCGTCGTGGATGTCATCGTGATCATATTCATAGTCGATGGCTCGGAGTTTCGGCACGGTCGTCTTCTGCGAGAAAGTTCCTTTAATAAAGAGGTGAAGGTTTCAGGTGCTTTATAAAACTTTGACTTCCCTCTTACTACAAGGCAAGAAAGCACAATAATGCATGCATGAATTGCCAATAAATCAAAGGCCTGCTTTTTTTTTAATTCCTATTTTGACATGTACATACATAGCATTTTTAAGAGATAGCTTCAAGGTAGCTTTTCAGTCCTTGATCAGATCATGAATTTAATTAATTCAGTGTAGACATGTCATAGATTTAAACCCTTTAGAATTACATTTTTAATACAGATCTAACATTTAATGTCCTTTTTCATTTTTTTCTCGCGAAGTAAAAAAAATCCTTTAATACTCTGGTAGCAATTTTTTCCTCTTATTATGAGACTGTGGCTCTTTCCTAATTATGTGGCTGCAAATTATTTACTGTAGTTTTAAATTAAGGAGGGAGACAAGTAATCCAGTGTAAAAAACACTGTTCCAACTTCAAGAAGAAATGAGTGTATGTGTTTAATTTCTCTTTAGGCATACAGCTGTACAGTCACTGTATAATGGAAGGTTTGAGACAAAATGGTCCCCCACCACCTTACCTCCGTGTAATGCAATTTAGCTTCATTAAATTACTGGAGGGCCAGTTACTTAAGCAGAATATTGATTTTCAGTCTGGGCCATGTTTAACATAATTCTGCGTAGGCAACAGCTAATTCTGCATTTGAATCTGGCACCCTAATGGAATTACACGATGCGGCTGACCATGGGCAAGGCAGGGCTGGGCTGGGGGCCGCTGCTCCCCCCTGCCCACCCCGCTGCCTTTAACCCCTTCCTCCTCCACGCCGGCTCCGCGCACTTCAAACGGCCGCGCCAACAAATTTCTTGTTTCTTCCGCGGAGCTGCCGTCTTTCATCTGGGGATGTGTAGCCCCGAGCTAGGTTTTGGTACTGTAAAATATCTGTGGGGCTATTATATTTTTTCTTCAGCAACCTGTATTTTGGTCTATATAGCAACAGAGCTGCGCAGAGATGATGGAGAGTAAGGCGTTTCCTCCAGTTCCTAACCCCAAATACCGTTTTCTAAACCTGGCAATTAAAGGATGGATTTTGCTTTGATTAAAATCTAGTAAAATCAACCAAATATTCGGCTGGAAAGTACGTTCTTTACATTGCTGGCTTGAAAGCTAGTCATTATTTTTATTTATTATTCTGTTTAATGATGAGATACAGTTTACAAGCCATTGAATAATAATAATTTAAAATGGTTCCCTGTGAGTTATAGTTTGTCAGTGTCTTAGAATTTAAATAGTGTGTGGGGAGAAATAGTGGTTATCGCCCACATTAACGGTGGGCGTCGCGGAGGGGGCGTGATGCTCCCTCCGTGGGTTTGAGGTTTCCAAGTAACGGGGTGTAAGATGGGCACTCGCCGATCTCAACCTCAAAAAAAAATCACTTGCTCGCATGGAATCCTCTAAATTGATCAAAATAGCAAAACACTGAAAATACCAGTTAGGGCTTCAGTTGGGTGACGGTTTTAATTTTTTAAATTTGGTAGCTAAACTGTCCTCTCAGTTCTCAGTCCCTGGGGACTAAAACATTTCATCCCTCCGCAAGTGCCAAACACTGCCCTTGCTTCTTTGGGAAATTTTGTGCAGAGTTGGGTTCACAAGACCATTTTTTTCAGAAATTCTGCTGCATGGCAGAGAATTGCTTGAGGGCAGCTTAAAATGTTAGCTAGGAAGAGCCTCCGTTTTAAATGAACTTATCGTGGCCGCTCTTTTGTATGCAGCTCGTGCTTCGCTCAGCTCCCCAAGAATAAATTGATTTTAAAAGTTCTTGCTATGGCATTGATGCTGCAAAGAGTTGAGTTCATGCTTAACTTGAGCACTGTGCCCCGTGCTGCCGACTTCAGTGAATTTCCTCAGAAACTGTTGGTATCTCATTGATTCAGATCATGGCCTGTATCCGTTTACATCTGCCAAAACGGACTCAAGATGTGGTGTGCAGAGAGGGGGTTGGGTTCAGGAGCCAGAATTTTCCTTCTCCCTACCCAAGTTTACATGTAGATGTTTGACGAGCAGATTCTGGAAGGAGGAACGAAAGCAGGAGAAGACAATCTTTGTTGCAGCTTTTGAACCTTTGGATTGCAAGCTCTTGGAGAAGCTGACCAGCTGCAGGCTCTAGGACTGTGCTGTGTATCATGAGCACCAAAGCTGAATTTTGTCATGGCTGAGAGCGTGTTTAGGAGAAGGAATTTCAGCAGTTTCCTTAAAATGGATGAATTAGTAGGAGATCTCATGTCTCATTGAGGAGAAGCTTTAAACTAGACTGGATAGCTCTTAAAACAGAGTCAGCATCACCAAGCATCATTGGGGCTGCTGATCTCAAAAACATAGAGTCATAGAATCATAGAATCATAGAATCATGGAATGGTTTGAACTGGAAGGGACCTTAAAGATCATCCAGTTCCAACCCCCCTGCCATGGGCAGGGACACCCTCCACTACACCAGGTTGCCCAAAGCCTCATCCAACCTGGCCTTGAACACTTAGAATCATAGAATCATAGAATGGTTAGGGATGAATTATAGAACTTCCAGGAATGGGGCAGCCTCAATGGAGACTGGACATTCAAGGCACCTGGCAGAGGGTGGTCTGACCTCAAGCAGCTCCCAGAGATGGAGGGCAATCTTGGGCAGGTGGGGCGCTGACCCTAACTCTGCTCCCCACCCCAGAACGTGCAGCCTGAGCCCCTGCGTGCAGGAGCAGCTCCCTGGGGACCCCTGGGCAGCCTCATCCCGGAGCCGGCCGTGGCTTCCTGGTTTCGGTGGAGGCCTGAGGTTTTGCAGAGCCTGCTGCTGCTGCTGTCATCAGAATGCAAATTACAGCTGGCCGGCACAATGCTGCTCAGGTTAATTCCTGGGGACTCTGCCTCTCTCGTGCTCTTTCCATCTTCCCTCGCAAGTACAATGGAGTAGTTAGCTATTATTTGAACCGCCTCCGCGTTCCAGTCCGGGGGAAAACATGCAATATGCAAAACCAATTTGTCATTGGGAGTCAATAATTGGCATCAGGTGCATTACTTAGCACCCTGTCACGGATCTGGCGTGCCACCTAATTGATAACTCTCTGCTTTCTCATGACATTGAACATAATTTGTTCCCTATCACGTTTGCACACACGGCCCGTGGTCCTTTGTTACGTACTGTACGCCCTATATCTTTGCATTTCATAGGTGGGGAAGGAGAGCTCTCCCTTCCCCGCGCCTCGGCGCTTCCCGTGCTGTCGTATTTCCCATCCCGGAATGGTGGTGTAGCGGATGAACCCGTCTGTTTGGATTAGCCGTGATGAAAGGGAGAGGGCAGGAGATACCCGGGGAGGCCTGCGCTGGCGGGAAGGCAATGAAAGCAGCTAACTTAAATTCTTTCTCTCTTCAGATTTGCACTCGTTTTTCCGCCACTTTTTATCGCACTGATCCGGTGGCAAGGAGCTCCATTGATTTCAGAGGAGGTACTTACAGAAGGGGGTGTTAGCCATTATATACAAGGTAGCAGAATCTGGCCATATATAATTAATACAAATATGTGCATAATTTAAAGCTGCCCCAGGAAAGCCTTAAATTACATGATAACCATGCAGACACTGGCCTAGGAAGGAAAACATGGGGAGTCTCTATTAGTGAAATTAATTATATGTAAGATTGTCTTCAATAACCATGTGGGAATGATTAAGTAATCAGTCAAATAAAAGATTTAATAACAAATTCCCTATCAATTATACAAGAACACCCAGTAAAAATTAAGTAAAAATTATTTTCAATGCATTAATATTAACATTATCAGTTCTGGAAATATTATAACATAATTAAGTGTAATTTCTTGTAGCAAAACATACTCATAATAACAAAATAAACAAGCCTCCAAATAGTATTTCCTGAGGAAAGTTGGCAGCTCAAGATGTGTGATGGCATATGAAGGTTTTGGATGAGGCCAACTCAGATGAGGACCAGCAGAACACGGGCAATGGGTCTGCGGCGGTGGTGGTGTGCAGGTCACAGCTGCCTCTGTCCCAGTGTCCAGGCACTAAAAGGTAAAGAAAACCAACACAGCAGGTCTGCCAAAACAGGTGCAAAATAAGCTGGAGGCCTGGAATTACGCAGACTGCACCTAAAACTCCTCCAAACACGAACGCTGCGTTTGGTGTTTCTGATCTGGCCTTTTCTGGAGGATTTTCTGGGTCTATGTGCACCTTGTTTCTTCCCTTTTGACATTTATTTCTTTTATTGTTGGACTGATAAAGTTCATTTTATCATTGCTGTCACCCACTGTGCCACTAAGGATGGGAGCCATCTCATTTATTGCAGCCTTCTAAGAATCAGGTATCAATTTTAAGCTATCTATCCAAGGTATTTCTGTAGTTGATGGAGGGAAGGGTGTATTTTAGCCACCTCTTTGAAGAGGAAATTAATTGTCCTGTGGAGGTATCTACTTCTTTTTATGTTTTAGATGACTAACTTTGGCTAGAAACCTAAACTTTTTCACGTCACTGAAGGTCAAGGTGAAAATATGCATCTGATAGAGTGGTCCAGAGCTCGCTGCAGTCAATGAGAATATTCCTATTAACTTTAGCAGGTTTTAAACACAGTCACACTGCAATTTCCTAAAGATAAAATGCTCTGGTTACTCCGTAGCAATAGCTGTTGTGGGCTGTGCTAATAATCCGTCTGGTCCCATCCCCTGTCTCGTTGGCTGGTGCATGAGGATGAATAAAGGAACAAGGAGATGTATAGTGAGACTTTCCTTGTCTGTTTTCCCATCTCCAGCAATCTGCATCTCGGGGACTTCCCGAGCCAGAGGTTGTGTTTAACAGCCTGTGAAGGACCATCTACATTGCAGAAAGTGTCCGAAAGCAATTAAAACAACCTACATCAGCCAGATTTTTGTATTTGGTCTAAACGGCATCTTTTTTTTTCCCCCCTATAGAAACATTAACATAGTGGGATTTGATCTAAGCATTCCTATGCAACTAAGAATGAGCAACATTTTGTGAGGTCTTCTGCAATAAAACTCCATCAAACTAGCTAAGAGATGCTGCAAGAGTTAGATTTTATCCCTAGCTAACCGTAGAATTTGTAGAAACGATCGGGACTGAAAGACTTAACTTTCAAATGAGAAAATTTTTTTTTTTTTTAAAATGTGTTTACTAGAGATAAAGAAACATCATAATGAAAAATAAAAAAGCCTTCTTGGTACATTTCAACAGTATTACAACAATTCTGTGGTAGTACTTTCTGTATTTCTCATAAAACTACGTTTTTCTTTAAATGTAAGGTACACCTACATGAAATAAGGAAAGGTAGTGAATGTGTTTTCCTGTAATTACCACAGTGTTTGCCCACATCAGGGTTCTGGATACTGTGTTTTTCCAAACCTAACAGAAAACTCTTTCCACCCCTCTCACAGCGAATGCTAAACAGAAAGGAATTGACATCTACTTGGACTTGCAAAATTTTATTTATATGCAATATTATACAGGCTGCAGCTCAAGTGGTAATTGTGCTTCTGAGGAATAGTTAATTAACAAAAATTCTTGAGTTATATATGTGTTCTACTAAGTTGTTTTGAGGTCTTGGATCTAGAGAGTGCTATAATATTTCCAGCAAGGGTATATAGTTAAAATAATGTGGGGTTTCTTTCGCTTTTTATCAAAATCTGAGAAATAACCTGCCAAACCAATCATTCTCTCCCAGGAGTCTTGCACAAGGCCTGGATGTTAATTGCATTTAACCTAGAACAGCAGAGCTTTTTTTTTTTTTCTTTATACAATAACTAATATGTAAACTACTGTTGCACTTTGAAATTACTTTCACTTAAATTCTATTATTGAAGCTCCACAGTGGAATATATCCAGGGTCCATTTCATTAAAAAAGACTAATTACACTGGAACTGCGCAACGTACCCGCCAATCTTCCTCGGTGTGCCTGAAAAATGAGCATTCAAGAGATACAGCACACTTATTTGTCCTGGCATTCCTGGGAAAGGTTTATGGGAGGATGCAGGCGAGGCCAGAAAGGAAATTCTGATTGGTAACGAAGGGACATTTCTTTTTTTTTCCCCATAATAGCAGGAATTTCCATGGATTGGCTGACAGCGAAGGCAGTGGAAATACCTACTTTGTAATTCCCATTGATAAAAAAGTAAGCAAGCAAAAAAGGCAGTGCTGCAACACCAGACCGAAATACGGCGGATACTTCCACTGCATGACATGCTAATATTCTTATTTATTTATACAGACGACCTTGAAAACTCCATAAATTTTCTGTTGGAGACTCACAACAAAAATACACCTTGTGTAACAAAAAAAAAATAAACTGGTGAGCTGATCATAGGGTAGATTGTAGGATAACAAATGTGTAATATTCCTCTAGCTCTCCGCCAGCTTCCTCTGGTTTTGGAAATTGGAGGGTGAGCTGCAGCCGGCAGCCCTGACACCGACATCCACGGGTGGTGATGCCCAGGAGGCAGCACTGGGGAAGGACGAGGGATTTCCTCTGGATTTTGCCAGTAGATCTCCAGAAACTCCTATTTTCGAACTCTGATTTGGGATTTTTGGAGCCTGCTGGGGGGTGGGTACATTGGTGGGTGCTTGGGAAAGGGGCTGTGCCATGTCCCGTGGGGGATGACGATGGGTGAGCTGGGGTAGGTGTTGCTTTGGAAGTTGCCAGCCAGTTTTTGCCTGAAATTGCACTTTTTTTTTGTTTGTTTGTTTGTTTTTGAGGAGCTACAGGCATTTCTTCCCTCCTCTTTGGAAATGACTTGGTTAATTAGTGGTGAGGTGGGTCAGGTCCTTACTGATGGATGCTGAAATACTTGTCCTCATTGGGGCTCTGAAACAGTGATGAACTTCAGCAGTTATCCTAGAATCTGCTCAACATTTTAACAGCTTTTGTTTGCTAATTTGACTTTTCTGCCGATGCCTTTGATGGACCATAATAAAGGCATGTTATAGCATGTCTAAAAGTTTTCCAGTGATATTGGACTGAATGCTGGCAACTAGTGGATCCTTGGCCAAGATTTTGTGCTTTTGCATCACAGAAAGCAATTTCACTTTCTGGACTGGAAGGAAAAACTTTGAGTTTTTCCACTCAAAGTCCACTGTGGGGTTGGCCATTGCCCAGCCAAGGCTCCTTAGAAACCAGCTGGGAAAAAAGGAAAAGCAGGGTTGAGGATGCCAGAAAAAGTCGAGGTCCAAGGTGTGCCAGGGTTTGAAACCTGCAGCCCGATTCTCTGCGCCACCCTCTCACTGCCAGAAGTCACAACGGGAGTGAGAATAATACTCAATTCTTCCGTCTCACACATTTATGCATCCATGAATTTGACATAAGAGCAATTTCAGTTCTTTTTTTCTCCCTTTGGGATAGCAAAAAATAAACACTTAGCACAAGAAGCAAGAGCATGAACATATAGTGGGTCTGGACTTCGAGTAAGGTCCATTAAAACATTGCAAAAACATTAAAGTTCATAACACGATGGTTTGTATTTCATTAATAAGGTGCTCCTGCCAAAAATGTGAGACCTTTATAACATGTTGGCACTGAAAGTACAACTGACCTTGTGCTGTACCGTAATAACTTCTTATTTTATAATCCATCTTCTCTAACCAGTTTTGTTTTGCCCTGAATGTACAAAGTCAGGGAGTTTTGGGGAGGAACTTTGCCTCTGGCCTTTGCAGCAGCATCAGAGCCCATAGCCACCATGTGTTGCATGGGGACATGGAAATGGGGAGGCCAGGGAAGTGGAGGACAGGCAAAAGAAGTTCAATCTGGAGTGATGGAGCTTGGAGACCAACACGACATCCACAGATGGTTTGTAGGATGCTGGGTGGTTTGGTTGTGTGATAGGAGACTGGGATGTGTGCTTCTTGTCACGGGTGGAAAAGAGACAAGCTGTCCTTCTGGCAGAAGCAAGAGGACTCCAGAAAAATGGAATTTTCATTCTCTATCTCCCCGTGCTTCTGTGGAAGGTAACATAGGCTAAACTGGTAGTACAAATTAAATTTGCTGCAAAAAGAAGTACTGTGAGATTTATGGGGCAGGGAGATATTTTTTCTGTATAAGAACAGGGTATAGAAGAGTCCATGTCCTCCACACTACTGAAATAATAATAATAATAATAATAATAATAATAATAATAATAATAATAATAATAATAATAATAATAATAATAATAATAATAATAATAATAATAATAATTTGCTCGTGTGAAGACAGAGGAATATGGGATTTATAACTCACCCAGCCTCCCTCTTGCCAAGGCAGGTGAAACAACAATTCCTGTTGCGTTGTCTAGGCAAAAATTATCTTGATAAGTAAAGATATGGAAAATATTTTGTTAATGGACCCTGTTTTGTAAAATGCTTGTCTGGTAAACACCATAGTGGGATGCAATATTCAACTGAGGGCTATCAATGGTGATAAAGATGCCTTAGTGTATGCTGCACGCTCTCAGCTCTATCTAAATAATCTGAATGCCCTGATTCATTGATTTGTGCATTATGCTCATAAAGACATTACATTTGAACTTGATATGAAATAAAAGGCTTTGGTCAGTCAATACTCTTCAAGAAAACACTTCAAAGATTTTATAAAAGGGTCTCTGACCTGTACACTGAGATTGGACCTCAGTTGTCCAGGGACAGACCTCTCCGCACTTGGTCTTTGAACCTGCCCTCTCCCTCTTTCCCAAAGCACCACACGAAGCAATAACTTATTACAAGTCAGTGTTTTCAGCTGTGCATACAAGGAAAAACATCAAAACAATGCAGCTGAAAATAATCCCCTTTAGAGATGAGATTATGTTTTATTGTTTCTCTTGCCAGGTGTACGGTACTCAATATTTAGAGTGATTGCTCTGAATACCCCGGTTTAGCAGGCTTGTCTTCGCCTGTCTCATGTGCTTAGCGAGTGAGGAGCCCATTCTGGCCCACATTTCTTAGGAATTTAGCTTTTTTTCAAAAATAAGAATAGATTTTAAATATCTTTATTTCAAGTGGAGCCAGTGAGTGACAAACAATTCACTTACTGGCCTTTGCTAACAGTTCCCATGTTCACCTTAGTCCCTCAAAGGTTTTCGGGTATTATTTTTGAATCTGAGCTCCTGCTCACCAAGTGTAACCCTAGACTTGGTTGGAGACATCTCTGATTTCGTGCCCTACCAAAATCCCCCTTGGGATGAGCCATGAAGGTTCTGCCACCCCCAGCTCCGGCACTGCGACACCAGCTTTGGGGTGGCTGAAGGACAGGTCATGTTTCTTCAGCCCAAGTCGTGGTTTTTTTTAAATTAAAAAAATAAAAAAAAAATCCACTTGTGACATTTTGCTAGGTCAGATCCCTTGAAAGCTTCGTCCAGCTCTGGGGTTACGGAAAAAGTACATCAAGAAGATGTAAGGCCATAATGTTCTTTCTGTCCAATCATGTATGGTCCCCGCTCCATATCGACTCGGGTGCCAGTGGTATCCTTCAGTGAGATGTTTGTACACAGCCAAAATTTAGGGGCACTGCTGAAACAAAGGAGTTTGTAATCAGAATTCCCTTCATGAAGGCTGTGATTCATGGAAATTCCTAAAAGCAGAAGGACTCTGTGCCATTATTTAAAAGGCTGGGCTGCTCAGAGTTATTTATAAATACCAATACAACAGAAACAGTCTCTAACTCCAGGCAGAAAGATCCTATTTGCCATATAATTCAGTAGGAAAATAACAGATCCGTCGGAAGTGGCAGCAAAGGGATAGCAGATTGATGCCGAATCGAATCTAGATAAAACAAGTGGTGTTTTCCTCTTTTGAAATCAAATCACACAATGTAAAATAAGTAGAAATAAACAGCCAATCGTCCCAACACCGTTGTTTTTTTTTTTTTTTTCCTGGTCAAACCGTGCAAAAAAACCCTAAAACTCACAATGGAGCAACTTCCATTTTAGATCAGTTTCTCCTCCTCTCGCATGGTCTATTTATTTTTATTGGTTTGTTTCTCATTAAATCCTTCAATTACTCTGCAGTGTAAAATGGTGAAATTATTGGCATGTGCCACTTTCATCATGTATTTGAGTTTGCTTATTACACTTGCAGAAAATGCTTGAATGGTATTAGGCTCTGCTGTGGATTGAGACAGAGTTAATAAATATTATTTGGTGTTTTTTCCCTGAGAAGCACTGCTTTTCTTGATTGTTTTTTACAGTTGGATTGGGAATATTGATTTATTCACCACTGTTACAATAATTGTATACAAGGAACAAAAAATGCAGAGGTAACATTTCATCAGCTCAAACAGATTAATTAGTTGTAGTAGATTAGGCACAGTGTTACACAGAAAGATTTGCATTTAGAGGAAGAAAAAAGTTTTTTTTTAATCTTAAAAAAGGCAAGAGAATTTAATAGAGATGTGATACATTGAGCTGCTTGGAGTATTATTCAATCAGTGTTTCCAAATGAGTATTAAAGGGCAACTTTAAATATTAACTCTTCTTTCTAAAATAAAAATACAGTGCAATTGTGGAATGCATGGTATGGGGAAACCCTTGCTTACCGTTCTCAGAAAAGAAAAGTTAACTTGGTTTTGCATCTTCAATTTAAAATTGTACAGAAATTATAAATCAATGTATAACAGAATCACAAGAGTTTCAAAATCTGAATTTGCTGTCCTGTATTCTGGCTGCATGGAATCAAAGATGTTGTTTATGTTTTTCTCTTTGTGCACAGAATTAAGGAGAAGGTGTGAAGAGGTAAATATTACTGTCTTTTGTGTGAGGTTAGCTTGGCCGCGATACTGAAAATTATTCATTAAAGGTTATGAGGCATTAACAAGAGTTTTAAAAGTGTCCTGATTGTTCCCTATTTGACCCCTTTCTGCAGGGAATTGAAATTTCCCAGTGCTCTGGACCACTGACACCACGAGGGTAATTAAGCAATTTCCCCCAAGGTTTCAAGTTTTAACATCTTTCAGTATTGAAATAGAGAAGAAAAACATTTTTTTTTTATCACTCTCACATTCTATAGAAATCTACAGAGAGCTACACAATGGGCCTTGCCTGATATGCTGATTTTCTTTTTAAACCATCTGTTAAATCATCCTGGCTTGCAACATATTAGACATTATAAATGCCCCTAATTTTTCAAAGCAGTGCACAAGGATTCAGCTGCTTGACTCTCCGTCTACGCCGCGCTATCCCACCCCAGCCATTGAGAGACATTAAACATACAGAGCCAGTTTCACAGCTCGGCTGATGCCGCTTTTTTGTCAGCCTGGCAATGCAGAGCATCTTTCAATCTGGCTTAAAGGGCCACTGGAGGGATGCTCCACTGTCGCAGCATCCTTGAGCGGCGCAGAGCTGCCACTGGCCCCCCCGGCCTCGCTCCTGGCCCCCTCCTCACACCGCTGCTGCCCACGCAGCCCCCGGACCACTTGGTCCCGCTGGTCCAGCAGCCCCGTGATCCTCGACGTGCAGCCGCTCTGGGGCCAGGGGCAGCGAGTGCCATCTCCTGCCTTTCGGGAGCACCCTGGGGTACCTTCATCCCGGTCTAGGAGGAGAATCGAAATCTGTTAAATTGTGTTTGCAGCCGGTGCCTGGTGGGGAATGGCAGATGCGGCCCCCGGGAGCGATGCTGGGGCTGGGTGAGAGCCATCCCGCAGGGCTGTGTGCGTTACCCCGGGATGGTGCAGAAGCTGTGGAGTGGGAAGGATGCCGGGAACACCGGGAGCAGGAGCGCGGTGCGAGCCCCTTTCCCGCTCCAGTGTATTTATCTCCTTTTAACTCTGCTTCGAGTGCTTTGGGTCTTTTTCCCAATAAATTTATATCTGTCGCATGAATTATAATGTGCTGATGTGCTGCTGTGTGCTGCCCGTGCCTGGATGCTCAGGGAAGAAGGGGTGGGCATCTGACCCCCCCCCCAGCATCTGTGCTCCCCAGCCGGTGGGTACCACTTCCTAATGCAGCAGCGCAGCTTCATCTTGAGCAGCGGTGCAGCCTTGGATCACAAATTAAAGGCCTTGTCAATACTGGGAGGCATTAAAAAAAGGAAAAAAAAAAAAAAAGTCAGGGAAGGTTGGGCTTTAGCTATAAAACCACCGGCAGTATTCCCCTTCGTCTGCGGTGCGGCGCGCGCTGCTTTTCGGAACGAAAACGTGGAGCATCGTTGTGAAACTGCACATGCTGATTTCTTTCCTCAAGGATCTCAAGGAAGAATTGATAAAATGATTTCAACAAGGTCCAGCTCGGAAAAAAAAAAAAAATATCAAATGAACAGAGAATTCTGCAGCAGAGGAAATGAGTAATAATTGTCTCTTCCTCTTCCACGCGATGGATTTATAAACTTTTTCCAAAAGTTTGTGGCATCCCACTGTATTTAACCTTCAGATGTGTCTCACTACTAGACAAGGAACAAAATATTCCAGCTGCTATGAAAGATAATCATGAAGGTGATCTAACTCCAAAGATCAATAACATCTCTACAGGACCCTTCCAGGGTTTCTGTGATATCTTCTGTCTCATTAAAAATCATATTAAAAGATCCTGTTCAGGTAAAGGGGGATTTGACAATTTCTTCAATATTATGGAGCAAGATTTATTAAATATTTTTTCATCCGAACAATCCTTGGGTGAAATAACTGCATAATAATGATCAGGTTAATATTTGTTTATCTATATTTAGGCAGTAACTCAGAATATCACTAATTATAGCAACTAGGAAATGACTTTTTTTCAAAGATGCACATTTCAGACGATAGTTCACTCTCTTTTATGAAAAATGTTCATCGTTTGACAAGTGTATCTATTCGATTACACTTGAATTTTTATTTTTAAAATAAATTGCCTTGTCAGACCTACAGGTCCTCTATTTCTGGATCACCTACAGCATCTTCCAACCTGCTCGCCCTTGCTTACCAGCCAGAGACACCATAATTTTTGCAAGAATGACCAAGAACTGATTCTCCAGCCATTTGAAAGGGCCACAACAGTTTAAATGCTGAGGTTCAGGAATTATAGTCATAGCATCCCCCTCTGCAGGGTATTAAAATGGGCAGGGGATTTTAACCTAAACTGCTATTGTTTTCTGAACCATGGAAAGGTTGCTGCATGTCTCAGGTCCGTTATCCTTCTTGGATAAGCTGCCATGGACTGGGGCAGTTGGTTGACCCACGGGAAGTTTGCTTCATGGGACTGATTTTTGATTAAAAGATATATTAATGAAAGATAGTGATGAGGAAAGATAGATGCACTCAAAAAAAAAAAGCATAGAGGGCCAAATCCTGCAGCCAAGAATTGGCTTTGCACTTAGAAAAAACACCTGTTTTAACAATTTCTACTCTTATTATACCGTGATAGCTAAATTTAGCCACTGCTGAAAAATAGTTAAAATAGAAATAGTATCAAGAAAAAGGAATCTATGGCTCTGAAAAACTCAGTGAGCAGGTTTGCTTGAGAAATCAATGACATTTTTACCTAATCACTTTTCAAACAAGACTACATTTTCGATTAAATCTTGTGCATGGACACAAGACTCTAGCTGCTTTTCAAACTAATCAAGTGTTACACCTAAGACACAGGAAAATACTGTATTTCATTCCTACGTCTTCTTTGTTCATGACATAGCTATAAAATTTCTGCTTTTTCAGCCTTACAACTCTTGCAGCCTTTGGATCTTTTTGCACCTGTGAAGGTGTTTACTCAGCTATGAACACAATTATGACATGCAATAACAGTTGCCTTTCAAACAAGCATCTGGAAAACCAGGGGTAGTGTTGATTCAGACAGGGGCAGAATTTGGAAAGACTGTTAATGATAAGAACTCTAATTTCTTTCCCTGTGCAAGAAACCACACACACAAGCTGTTTAACATCAGAGGTTTTTTAAGCAATTGAAATACAGTCCCAACAAATTATATGAAAATACTCTTTATTTTCATTTATTAAGGCTGTTTCCTTGCAGTTTATGCACACAATGACTGATATTCGTGTATAAGCTTCATTTATGACAATTACAGGACGGTAACTATGCCAGATTTATGTGTTCATCCTTCTGTTACATCAAAGACAAAATGCTTCAAAGAACACAGTTCCTATCGAGATCCCTAAATATTCAGAGAATCCTTCTGGTGGATTTTAGGTACTTTCAGTTCATGTCAGTAATTTAATTGTTCATAGTGTTTGGGAGCACCTGCCATCACTCACCAGGCAGGACTTTCATCCCATGGCACCTTGTCCCACCATGAGGAAACCTTGTCCTGGAGAGCGGTAGGGACAGGGCAGGTTGTCCCACCACGAGGAGACCTTGTCCTGGAGAGCGGTAGGGACAGGGCAGGGTGTCCTACCACAAGGAGACCTTCTCCTGGAGAGCGGTAGGGACATGACAGGTTGTCCTACCACAAAGAGACTTTATCCTGGAGAGTGGCAGGGAGAAGGATCTGGTCTGGGCGCTCTTCTGGGAACCCCTGGAATCATCCTTGGGAAAAGCTGCTCCTCTGGACCTGCTCTGTACATCAGACGGCGGCTTCAGAGGGGTGTCAGCAGTCTGCCTGGCATGTCACTCCACATCACTGTCTCTTTTTCAGGTTGGAAAAACAGAAGAAAATGCAAACATTGCTGGCACGAGACAGACGTCTGTCTGACAGACAATCAAGCCGGGGTCCGTAACAATAAATATGTCTGTAAATATCCATAATCTTTTGCAGTTTTTTTTGTTGTTTCCATTTCATATTTAGAGATTGGCTGAAAGGAGAAAAAGGCGAGTTGGGAACAAATCCTGCAAACTGGGAAATGAGCTGCTTGGAGCGAGGCCAAAGATGTCCTTCAAACCCATCCCCGTTCCCAGCGTCGTACAGGCAGCGATTGAAGGAAATACCTTGACTGTCCAGTCCAAGAGTTGAGGAGATGTGTCTCCAACTGATGTCCCTGCTGTGGAGCCAATCTGAACACAGTAGCTGCTCTCAAGGACAGGTAAGAGGGACAAACATCAGGAATGGAGTAAATTTTCCCATGTCCTAAACTTTCAGGGCTTAGCTGGAGAGCTGAGACGGCAACACACATGGTGATAAGCCCCTGCACATGTGAGGTCATAACTGAGTTCCCTCGAATTACTTAGAAAAAAGAGAAAAATATGAAATTCTGAAAGAATTAAGAAGACGAATAGACATTGGTTCGTAAAGCAACCGTGAAGAGGATTTAAAAATACAGAGAGGAGTTCTGCCCAGCTGTGTGGGATAAAACTGTAAGTTCAGCAGAACAGAGCAAAGCTGATATGGAATAGTTTTAAATGTCTTTTCCCTCATAACTAGATTATTCAGTACAATGTCATTTGCTGCCACTGACATTTTCTTTAAAGTCATAAAGGCCTACATAGTAATAAAAGGGCTCAGAATAAAATTAGGAATATCATGTATAAATTATCTTTAACCTTAGCTTCATTTGGACTGTGACTTTTTAGACCTGATCAATTTTCATGAAACTATCCACATAAAACTGTGAAAAAATATTTGATCCTTGGCTCTCATAAAGCTCCTGTAACAAGCCTGGTACTTTCTTGATACTTAATAGTGCTGTTGGTGTCTGTCTCTGTGGGCAATTCTATAAAACCAGGGATAATATCTGAGATTTAATGCAATTTCTCGGAGCATTGTTATGGAAAACATCTACCCAGATACACGCGGTTTATGTTGTTTGTAGATAGCACACATTTACCAAATTTCCTGCTTAGTGTGAAAAAGCACACGGACAACTTCAAGTGTGTTTTTCTCCTCTCCATTTCTGAAAAACAAGCTCTTGTGAGATTTTGAAGGTTAATTTTTCAGTACAGCCCCTCTAACAACATTGAACTTGTGGTAGCAAAAGGTAGGATCCTTGTATGCTCTGTAGATGGGAATGGATATTGAATCATGCACTGTGTCTGATGTTTTTAACCAAAAATTTTATACTCACATTGTATAGCTCTGTGTAGCCTTTTGAAACATTCCATAAACGATTTTGCACACTCCAGAGGCACCCTGGGAAGAGGCAGGGGCAGTTTTGAACTGCAGGGCAATGTTTGTCCTCTGCCCGACGGGGCATTAGTTGCCAAAATATCTTGTCAGCCAAAAATCAGTGCTCAGTGGTAGTGGATGCAAAGGTTAGTCATGGCCCAAAGAAACACCAAAACACACATTTTGGTTCAACTATCTGTTTAAGTTAGAAGCAGAGTGAAAAGTATCAAGTGGCTCCTCAATGCCCTTATGTTTATCAGGTGAGGGGCTGAAGGTAGGACCTTCCAGGGGAAAGAATCGACAAGTCATGATTTCTTTGACCTCTAATAAGCTATTGATGTGTTTAAGGGATATAAAAGAGTGGTACCAGCTGTAGGAGGTGCTGGGTGTGATTGGCTGCTCATGCATGTTCAGGTGAGTACTTGCTTTGGGGGAGGTTCAGGGTGGCTGCAAGCAGAGGAGAGTGACAAGACTGTCTTGCTTGGCTGGGATGCAGAGGAGAGCTCTTGGGCAGGCAGCCATCCCAAAATTACTAAGGCTCCCTCCTCTGCCCTCTCAGTCTGGATGGGCACAGACTTGGCCTGAATAGATGCAGGCTCACCCCTCAAGAAAGTAAAGCTGCTTTCAACTTTTTGTCTGAAAGTGTAGGTGAGTAAAAATGTTCTCTTTGAAGCAGAATCTGCATTGATATCCTCCTCATCTCTGGTGCTTTCTGCTATCTGGTGGTCACCCTGATACCACTTGCTGTGTTTTGTTCTATTCTAAAATGAGAATTAATCAAGGGCTGGATTGTAAGGTGTTCAGGTTAAGCTTTTCTCAGGTGCCATATTTTGGGTACTAGTAGAAATTCCTGCGAGTTGTGTATTTGGAGAGCCTGACAGTGGGATAAAAGCTGAATAGTGAGCACTGTTGTTTATTTCCTGGAAAAGAGATTTCTAACAGAGTGGAGGAAAGGCAAGGGAAGGAAACAAATTTCATATATTTCTAGGTAACAAATGGCAATTATATGTGGTTTAAAAGTTCTTGGAAGTCTGTCATGCTTTACCACATACTCCTGTCTGGAGCAAGGCACGGTGTCGTGGCTGAAGGACTGACCTTAGGCTGAAGTGACTGCCCTCCCTGATGCTCTGTCCTGTGTGGTCATGGGCAAAGCCCTTGATCCTGCTTTGCTTTGACCCTCCACCTGGGGAATGGGATCAGTGCACCCCTGTTTTGCTGCTTACCACCGTTGGGCTCACTAATGATGGCAAAGCTCTGCAGTATTATGGAGACGTGGGCACAAAGGATGCAGACAAATGGGCCAAAGTGCTAATAGGAGACTTTCTCTTACAAGTGAAGATCAGGAGTATTTAATTTAGCCTATACCACCAGGAAGAAGGATGGAAGGGAGGATTGTCTTTGTAGGGTGTGTGTGTTGTGTTGTGTCTTCACCTGTACGGGATGGGCTCAGTTCTGCTTTTTGCAATTGCATCATAGAATCATAGAATGGTTAGGGCTGGAAGGGACCTTCAAAGGTCATCTAGTCCAACCCCCCTGCAACAAACAGGGATATCTCCAACTAGATCAGGTTGCTCAGGGCCTCGTCCAACCTGGCCTTGAATGTCTCCAGGGATGGAGCATCCACCACCTCTCTGGGCAACCTGTTCCAGTGTTCTACAACTCTCATGGTAAAAAATTTTTTCCTAATATCCAACCTGAATCTACCTCCCTCTATTTTAAAACCATTACCCCTTGTCCTATCACAACAGGCCCTCCTGAACAGCCTCTCCCCATCTTTCTTGTAGATCATGGTATTAGTTGTCTTACTGCACGTGTACACTGGCTGGGGTGAAGGCAGGCTCCTGCCTGTGTGCGAAATGCTCTATTCCTCTTCGGTCACTTGTTAGCCCGACGTTTCTGTAATGGTCAGAAAATGAGGCTTTCTGCCCACTGCTGATCAGCAGAGAGCAAAACAGCTCCACGTGATGGATCTGCCTTCTTGTGGGCTGAAGCAAATTCATCCCATTGTCAGATTAAGCTCGGTTGAAAGACGTAGTTTTCACTTACAGTTTGAAGACCCTTAAATCACTGTTATATCTGCATGGCAGTCCTTGAATGTAGATACATGAGTACACTGAGATGGAGTGTGTGAACATATGTTTACATTGCTGATAGCTTTGAACTGTAAGTTCTGCTGCATATTAATGGCATATTTATGCATGGTAATTTAGCAAGCATGTCATTTATCTAATAAAATGTTAATTACTGGTTACTGGGTATTTTTATTTACAAATTGCTATGGAACATACAACGGAAATTTCATCCGCTGGCCTTTTTTCAAGAAAAAGTTCTCCACCTTTCTTCTTCATGAGATTTTTTTTTCTGTGAAAGGGTCTTTGAAAATCACATGGAGTTGGATCTGCTCTGTTGTACCCTGCTTCATGCTATGCTGTACAGCAGTAAGCCATATTCTAACTGCTCTGCATCTCAAAATACAGTGTGAGAACCTCTAAAAGATAAAAGTCCTCCCACAGGATCTGATCATTCAAAACAGGTTTAGGAATCTTATATGAAACTTTTAAGAGAGAGTTTACAGTCCCTAATTGCTTTTTTTTTCTCTTCTATGTAATGGCCTTGGAGAATGGGAATTAGACACCCAACTTCCTAAAGGGCTTTACGGGATCTACTGCAGTTTTATGACACAAGGAGGTCAGAATTAATAGCTTAGACCCCCAAGGGCTGCACGCTTGGTGTTTACTGGGAATCCTGCTTGGGGAGGGGGTTTCTGAGACAGAGATCTGGAGACAGGCAGGAGGTGTGAAAGGGGAGGTGTGTGGGAACTGTAGATCTGCAATTTTATATACCTCTGGCCAGTTTTCCCCTACCACAATGCTGCTCTGGCTCTGTGGTGCTGTGGGGTTGGGGATTTAGGATTGCATTTCTCAGTTTCCATGGACCTCTCAAATTTATGGCACAGATTTCCTGTGGATGCTCTATCATCCCTCCAAGCGGAGGATCACAGTAGCTCTTGCTCAAAAGTAGGAACTTCTTTAGGTTTCTCAGCTGAAAGTCAGCCACTGTCCAGAGGAAATCCTCTGATTTTGGCAGAATGCATCAAGAAGAATCACGAGCGTCTCTAAACATTGCAATGCAGATGAACGTTTTGAAGAAAACTCTGCATCAGAATAGCAGAATTATTGCAGTAGAATGAAATCTTTCCTGTTTTACAGTATTAGTCCAACAGCATTATAACCTCCCCCTCTTCAGAAGACTTTATATTCCCCTTTTTGTAAAATGTTGATGTAATTTTAGTTTTCTATAGGACGTGGGATGGCACTTGCTAACCATTATAGTTGCACTCCCCTTTGCATGTTGAAGTCATGTTTATAGAGATTTAACTTGCAAAATGTTCAGCGCTTAAACAATCTCGCTGCCTGTGTAATAAGATGTTTCAACCCAGTGAAATATTGCCTTGGCAAGTGTCATGCTTTTTATTATGACTCTTCTTATTGCTGGCGTTGTGTTGCTCAAAGTAGAACTGCAGGAGTAAGTGAAACTGTGTCCAGCAATGTAATATTTGGTCAGTTGTGATTTCTCTCTTTTTTTTCCCTCTTTTTCTTTTTTCCCCTCTTTTTCTTTTTTCCCCTCTTTTTCTTTTTTCCCCTCTTTTTCTTTTTTCCCCTCTTTTTCTTTTTTCCCCTCTTTTTCTTTTTTCCCCTCTTTTTCTTTTTTCCCCTCTTTTTCTTTTTTCCCCTCTTTTTCTTTTTTTCCCCTCTTTTTCTTTTTTCCCCTCTTTTTCTTTTTTCCCCTCTTTTTCTTTTTTCCCCTCTTTTTCTTTTTTCCCCTCTTTTTTATTTTTTCCCATATTTTTATTTTTACCCCTCTTTTTCTTTTTTCCCCTCTTTTTCTTTTTTCCCCTCTTTTTCTTTTTTCCCCTCTTTTTCTTTTTTCCCCTCTTTTTCTTTTTTCCCCTCTTTTCTTTTTTTTCCCCTCTTTTTCTTTTTTTTCCCCTCTTTTTCTTTTTTTCCCCTCTTTTTCTTTTTTCCCCTCTTTTTCTTTTTTCCCCTCTTTTTCTTTTTTCCCCTCTTTTTCTTTTTTTCCCCTCTTTTTCTTTTTTCCCCTCTTTTTCTTTTTTCCCCTCTTTTTCTTTTTTCCCCTCTTTTTCTTTTTTCCCCTCTTTTTCTTTTTTCCCCCTCTTTTTCTTTTTTCCCCTCTTTTTCTTTTTTCCCCTCTTTTTCTTTTTTCCCCTCTTTTTCTTTTTTCCCCTCTTTTTCTTTTTTCCCCTCTTTTTCTTTTTTCCCCTCTTTTTCTTTTTTCCCCTCTTTTTCTTTTTTCCCCTCTTTTTCTTTTTTTCCCCTCTTTTTCTTTTTTCCCCTCTTTTTCTTTTTTCCCCTCTTTTTCTTTTTTCCCCTCTTTTTCTTTTTTCCCCTCTTTTTCTTTTTTCCCCTCTTTTTCTTTTTTCCCCCTTTTCTTTTTTTTTCCCCTCTTTTTCTTTTTTCCCCTCTTTTTCTTTTTTCCCCTCTTTTTCTTTTTTCCCCTCTTTTTCTTTTTTCCCCTCTTTTTCTTTTTTTCCCCTCTTTTTCTTTTTTCCCCTCTTTTTCTTTTTTCCCCTCTTTTTCTTTTTTCCCCTCTTTTTCTTTTTTCCCCTCTTTTTCTTTTTTCCCCTCTTGTTCTTTTTTCCCCTCTTTTTCTTTTTTCCCCTCTTTTTCTTTTTTTTTCCTCCTTTTCTTTTTTTTTCCTCCTTTTCTTTTTTTTTCCCCCTTTTCTTTTTTTTTTCCCCCTTTTCTTTTTTTTTTCCCCCTTTTCTTTTTTTTTCCCCCTTTTCTTTTTTTTTTCCCCCCTTTTCTTTTTTTTTCCCCCTTTTCTTTTTTTTTCCCCCTTTTCTTTTTTTTTTTCCCCCTTTTCTTTTTTTTTCCCCCTTTTCTTTTTTTTTCCCCCCTTTTCTTTTTTTTTTCCCCCTTTTCTTTTTTTTTTCCCCCTTTTCTTTTTTTTTCCCCCTTTTCTTTTTTTTTCCCCCTTTTCTTTTTTTTTCCCCCTTTTCTTTTTTTTCCCCCTTTTCTTTTTTTTTCCCCCTTTTCTTTTTTTTCCCCCTTTTCTTTTTTTTTTCCCCCTTTTCTTTTTTTTTTCCCCCTTTTCTTTTTTTTTCCCCCTTTTCTTTTTTTTTCCCCCTTTTCTTTTTTTTTCCCCCTTTTCTTTTTTTTTCCCCCTTTTCTTTTTTTTTCCCCCTTTTCTTTTTTTTTCCCCCTTTTCTTTTTTTTTCCCCCTTTTCTTTTTTTTTTCCCCCTTTTCTTTTTTTTTTCCCCCTTTTCTTTTTTTTTCCCCCTTTTCTTTTTTTTTCCCCCTTTTCTTTTTTTTTTCCCCCTTTTCTTTTTTTTTTCCCCCTTTTCTTTTTTTTTCCCCCTTTTCTTTTTTTTCCCCCTTTTCTTTTTTTTTCCTCCTTTTCTTTTTTTTTCCTCCTTTTCTTTTTTTTTCCTCCTTTTCTTTTTTTTTCCTCCTTTTCTTTTTTTTTCCTCCTTTTCTTTTTTTTTTCCTCCTTTTCTTTTTTTTTCCTCCTTTTCTTTTTTTTTTCCTCCTTTTCTTTTTTTTTTTCCTCCTTTTATTTTTTTTTTCCTCCTTTTATTCAGTGCTGGTGTCACCTTTAACAAATGTACTGTGCCTCTTAATGTGCACCCAGGGTCTTGTGAAAACACTGTGGGGAAAGTGCTTATCCACGGTAGTTTGGATGTAGTTTAGTGTGGTAGCAGGAGCCAAGCGCCGTCCCAGCTTGGGTGAGAGTTTGATTCCCAGTATGATCCCAGGTGGAAGTTGGCAGGTCTCTTGCATGTGCTCTGACAGGCAGAGTGCTCACACAGTGGGTTTGGTGCAAGGCACAGTTTGGGATGTGCATATAGCAGTTGTGCACTTCGCAAAAGCTTCTGAGCAGCAAAGAGAATCGAGCAGAAAAAATGTTTCTGGAGGCGGTGAAAATTATACACAAATACATGAGCTTGGCTAGCAAAGCTTATGATGTTCAGAAGGGCTGAGCCTGTTCTGTTGTCTCTATTCAGAGCAAATATTTTATATATGCACATACATACATGGCGTATAAAAATTTGGAGATTGGAAAGAGATGTGGCTTAGACACAAAAATGGTTATTTTTATTTGGTCTTGTTCATTGAATATTAAGGGAAGAACTGTGCTCTAAGAAAAAGAAAAGTTTGCATTGAAAATCTCCCAGCACATGCCATATTCCAGCTGTCTTCTCCCTGCCTGTTGTATACCAAAAGTACTGTGATCTTGGTATCTCAAAAAAAAAAAAAGAAAAAAGGGAAAAAAAAACAAATGATGAGGGAGCCTGAGCCTCCACATTTTCCTTTAGCACAGGCAGGGTTTCAGAAATTAGAGTGTCCTCACTGGGCTTCAGATATAGTAGAGGGTAAAAGATTTCAAAGGCAGTTTTAATGAAAGAGAAATACTGAAAGAAAGAACACAGAGAGCAGTGACACTATAGTTCTGCTAAATTTTACATTTAAACTAAGAGGCTAATCATAATTTATTCTGTCAAAGAAATGACCTATAAGTAAAGAAGACAAAATATGACTTGATGATTAAAGACTTTAAGAAATACTCTCTATAGTTATGTCAGTACTGCATGTTACTGTATACGTAATCTAAAGCAGCGTTTGAAATTTCTCCTAATTATGTTTGGAACCCAGACCATAACGTCCTTGGGGAAACGTTTAGCACGTTGCAGTGATGTGGCAGCTTCCCTGCACTGCCGCTTCTGATGGTACCTCTGCATTAAAGCACTTCCTGAAGCCCTTGCAGCTCTGGGAAGCAGTGAGGGCTGTGAGGTGTCTTGCAGGTGACTGGGACAGATGCATGGAAATGTCCCGGTGGAGGACTGGGAGGCTGCTGTCGGCAGGGGCTGCCTTTCTATTGCTCAAAAAAAGTCAGTGCCTAAAAGAGTACAGAGCAGGTTTGCTTAGTTTCCTATTTACAGTCTTGCAGATAAATTTTGGTGGTGGCCCCAGGGCAGCACAAAAATGCAATTCTTCAGGTGGCACCATTCAGTACAAACACAGAGCGGTGTGGATCGTGCCATATGGGTCCAGGGGCATTAACACTCCACAACAGTGTCTGCGAAGCAGGAGGCTCAATTTAGAGTATTTGTAGCTTAATAAAGAGACGTGGTGTTCACGTTCTTACAAGGCTTTCCAAAAGTTGGAGGATATCCTGATTAGGGAGAGATGGAACAGGGAAAATTACCTCTTTGATCTACATAGTAGTTCCCTCTTGTGTGGGGCCATATATATTTGCCAGTTATATCCTGGATACCAAGAAAGAAGAAACTAGATTGTGTTTATGGTGGAGAAATCTAGTTCAAGTGAGAGTGATTGGCAAAAGAGAAAACGAGGTTGAATGCTATCTTAGTGTCTGTGTGAAAAGATGAAACCAATTCTAGTCGAAAGGAAATAAACATTAATTATTAAATGATTAAAATCACTCAGAGGTGCTGCCTGACAACATCGTGATGATAAAATACCAGATTGGAAGGGACCTCAAGGATCTCAATGTCCAAACTTTCCTGGCAAAAGCATGGTCTAGACAAGATGGCCCAGCACCCTGTCCAGCTAAACCTTAAAAGTGTCCAATGTTGGGGAATCCACCACTTCCCTGGAGAGATTATTCCGGTGGCTGGTTGTTCTCATTGTGAAAAATTTTGTTCTTCTGTCCAATCGGAGTCTCCTCAGGAGTAACTTGTACCCAGATTCATCAAAATTCAGAACACAAAATCAAATTAGTTTTTCCCCATTAGTAATTGAAAGGGAAATGAAGATAATTTTGCTTTTTCCTTAATTAAAACAATTACAAATAAAATAATTGTGCTCCATTGATGTTCCTGCAGAATGGTCTATTAACTTCTGTATTTAGTTTTTTTATTCTCTTTTTGCAGAGGGTAAGAATAAATATAAATATATTATGAGCTTAGGACCATTCTAAAGACAAGCACGCACACCACGCCCCCACCCACCCACTGAAAGTGATGAAAAATTGCTTTTTTCAAGCCATTCTATTTAACTTACTTCAATCCAACGCAGAACGTTTTGCCTCTTTGGGACATGAAAACTAACCTATAGGTACTTCAGATTTTTGCTGTCCCTGCCCTTTCCACTGAAGTTACTGAGCTGCTCCTGCTGATTTCCATAGAGAAGGAGGATGAGGATGTGAAGGCTTAGCAGTCTGAATGCATCAGAATAGCTATTCAATGGGAGTGGATGAGACTCTTGGACACCTTGTGCTGGAGAAGTCTCCTGCACAGAGTTTGAAATACCGTTCATGTTTATTTTGTGTTCTCCTACACTTTCGTCTGTCCTTTCTACAGGATCTCTACCACTCTCCCAATCTGCTCCCCAGGGCCAGGCTTCCCCTGGACCGGAGTTGGGACTTTGCTGGGCGCATATGATGGGCTCAGCCCATCAGTGATGCCAGCGGTGGCTGCGCCACCCGGGGTTCTCACTCTGTTCCTCAGCAGAGCCCTGTTCCAACTGAGTGAAGCAAAATATAACTGGTAAATGTCAATATTTTGAAGGTTGAAATTGGTATTTGAGTCCCGATTCAGGATTGGGACTTTTCAAGAAAGTTCTGGTGAGGTACAACATCTGATAACAATAGCATTTCTAGCAGCAAATTCCTCTTAAGTTCAGTCATAAGAAAGCTGAGATTTTCTTCCCCCTTGGAGCCTCTCCCCACTGCACATACTTGCATCCCATGTGAAGATGTAGCACCCAGCTGCATCTGCCTCTTGCTCTGGGGATGCCCAACTTTCTATGAGGCAATGAAACCTCCAAGCCAAGTGGTATATGGTGGTCATCTCTCCTGGAGACGCTCTCAGGAAGATCAGGTTTTCCTTGAGAAGATTAACTTCACTTTGGCCTGCTCTGCAGGCACTAAATTTACTTAAATTACTTTGACTTTACTTTTCTTAGTTTGTTTGGTGTTTTTTTTTTTCCCTTAAGTAACCATTTACTCTTCTTCTCAAACTCAAAACCACAAACCCTGAACGCTCTCCCCACTCCTGTTTTGTATCTCACACTTGAAATATGTAAATAGCAGGTGTTCCAAAGAGAATATAATTGTTTTGGAATATGCCAGTGGATTCCCTCTGTTTATTGGTATCAAATTTTCAGCAGGTCCATTCCTGCAATTCCAAAACTGAAATCAACACTTAGGGCTCATTACTCAAATGAAATAATTATTTTAATTTTTTCTATACATAATACATAAATTGTTGCATAAATTTACATATCAAAAAGAATCTTGATTGCAAAAAAAAAGATACCCATCCCCTTGTTATCATAAGATTGTTGTCGCTACAAAACCATGGGAGGTGCCTATGCAGAAGTTATGGTTGCCGAGCAACTATAACGGCACAATTTAATGCCTAAGTATTGCAGATTTAAAAAAAAAATAAAAATACAAAAGAGCACTGGCAACATCAACAATCACCATGTTATTGCTCTTCCCCAGTAAGAGAATTATATCCTGTAATGAAAATTATTCAATATAAGGTCCGTGATATTGTATTAATTTTCTAAAATGTATTTGACTTGAATTTACTCTCAGTTTCTCAGTGCTCCCCAGGATCATTATAATATCATCACTGGAAGCCAACTATTTGAGCATTATAAAAAGATTTTGCAAAGAGGATGGAAAGTATTAAGGATTGCAAGTTATCTCCCATTTATATTGTTTCCAGATTTTAAAAGAAGGAAATCCAGCCTATGTTGCAGGAGGCAACTTGCCAGCAGAGGAAAATGGAGCCTTTGCCTTTCTCCTTGGGCACGGCGCTGCTCTCGGGGACTTGGATTTTGCAAACTTGCCCTTTCTGATGGGGAACAATATTTTGGGTGCAGGACTTGGTGCTCCTGGTGCCTGTGCTCATGGAGGGTGGGTAATTCCAGGTCAGCGATGGGGCTCCGCTTTGCAGCTGAGATGCACCTGTCCAGCTGGACTGAGCTGGGACCACTCGTGTGGGGCTTGTTTTTTATAAGATAAATCATTTTAAAATTGAATGAGATGAAATCAAATTATGTATTTAATCTGTACAGCAGGGGAAAAGCAAACTTAAAAAAATTAAGGCTTCAGCCTCATGTATATAGAGTTCTTCCCTGGGAATTATTCAAGGAGGCTTGATTGAATCTATAAACCTTGAGCAAAATCCCCACTTGCCTGGAGGAAGAGCGCGGTCTGTGGTTTGCAGCCCAGCGGTGATCCCGTGGTGGGATTGGGCAGTCCCATGGGGAGGATCTGCTCATGGGTGCCACAGGGCGATGGGGGCTGGCACCTGGGCGAGCAGCGGGTGCTATAGGGGTGACCCAAGGGTTTGGGGCACCTTGCTGACTTGCCCAAAAGAGCTGTTGGAGGAAGGCTCAGACGGAGGGCACTCATGGGTGTGAGAGCTGACAGTTGCCAACTGGCCAGGGCAGGATGGGCTGGATGCTCACCCTGCACAAAAGCCAGCGTGAAATCCCTCCCACACCTCCATGATATACCTGTAGCAGAGGACTCCCCACTTCAGGGTACTGGGCAAGTCTAGGATGGTGCTGCCCACCTTGTGTGTGCCTCTAGGAGAGACACATCCGAGCCACGGTTTAAGAGTCTGAGAAGGAAGGGAATTCTGTCATGTTAAGGCAGCAAGTGTTCACCAAGTAAATCGTACTATGTATTTTTCTGAGCTCAAACATTGTACATCTGAAGTCATTTAAGCAGTGCTGCTCATGGTTACTCGAACGAGAGGAACCCGTAAAGGGTATTAGAAAACTTACACTTTCTTTTGCTCCTGAGTGTATTAATGTTCATATACATTGCTTCTGTCTATAAACACTCACCAAGGTTTCAGCTCCTTCTTAATAAGGGTGGTAATTGCTGTTGGCTCAACATGAGGCTGATGAAGCTCTTCAGACATAAAGCTTCATCTCGCTTATGCCAGCATCATTCAGTATTCAGTGATCACACACAATTCACTTTCAGATTACCAATAGCAGCATGACGTTCTCATACTGGTTATTTAGGTATATATCCTTCCACGTGCAACTAGAGAGGAGAATTTTGCATGTACCGAGTGAGGCTGGTGCCACGTTTTTGAGCAATCTGGGACCTGTTTGGCATGTTTCACCTGTTGTCGTGAAAAGCTGGACAGATGCCTCCGTGTTTTCCTAACTCATAGAATATGTTTGTATCTAAAGGGGTCTGACTTGATTTTGCATGCGTCTCAAATGCTAGCAACCTCAAATTTGGCCAGTTCTTGTTCCAACTTGAGTGCTAGCTCATATTTCTGCAGTTTGCCAAGTCTGTCTACGAAAAGAAAACACAAGAAGCTTTAAAACATATGGAACTGGAGCAGAGTGGTTTTACCTTGGATTTATGTATTGAATATTACACCTTTGGCAGAGAAATGAACTGGAGGTTCTCTCCAGCACTGTTAGTGTTTGCTTGAGTCTATAGTATCTACCCTTGTCCTTGACCGAGGAAGAAAATTATGTTCTGCTCCAGCAATGCACTCCTGCTTGTGGCCATGAGAACCTTCTTTATGGTGTGCTGCTGCCCAGGGTTTCTTTCAGAGGACCTTTGTAGGGAGAGATGGTTGTCTTGGCTCTTGGCCACGAATCCAACCCAGCTCTGAGGAGCCATGCCCAGGGCTGAACTTCCAGAGGAGCTGGGGAGGCTTCAGTCCCTACCCTTGTGTGTCCTTCCCGGCTGGGGTGTTGGCATCAGGTACTGGACATGCCATGTGACTCTCAATAGAATCTAAACAACAAAAAAAAAGCCCCAAATAAGGCTAATAATCACTATAAAAGAGAATTGGGGAAGGTAGCAGCAGCATTAAGAAAGCATCAGGAAAAAAAGACCTGAGATGATTTCACATTTCCTAATTGGGAATGTGATCAGAAAACATCTGGATCGTATTGATCACATCATGGCAAACCTAAATCCCAGCTGTCTGGATGGCTCTTTTCAGGTTTGTAGATATTTTCCAGGGGTATCTTTAAATCCCATTTTGGTTTGAGACTATTAGATATTCACTTATGTGTGTAGAGGTGGTTTTTTTTTCTTTTTTTTTTTTTTTTTTAATTGCTGAACTATTTGGCTTCTCTGTTAGGGCCAATATAAGGGTTAATTAGGTAATTTTTATTTGGGTTGCAAATCCCCAGTGCCTAATCCTAATTATTCAGAATTAACACCTACTATAAAAAGTCTATTTCATAACTTTTTTTTTTCCTGGCTAGATCGCAAACGCAGTTTTGCAAGAAAAATATGTTTCTAATAATACACTATCATTTTCATATTTTAGTATAATAATTAAGTTAGTCCTAATTCACCCCTAAAATCTAATTTTCATAAATGAAGCATCATCTAAATATTTAATTGCAGAGAGCAGATATTTCGGAGCAGGTGTTGTAGGAGCTGGTCGGTGTCCCTGACACCTTGACAACCGTGAGGCTGGGAGGTTTGGGAGGTGGACCAGTAGATGTTGGTGGGGTTGGCAGGAGCGGGTGAAGCTCCACGAGCGGGTCACTGCACAGCACCGTGCACCCTTCTCCAGTCCTTTCTCGGCCAGGGCTCCCCTTCGCAGCACGGTTTGAGAAGGTCAAGGTGTCTGTTTTGCATGATGAGGTCAGCGCCCTGAAAATTAGCTCAGAATCAGGCTCTTGTGAAACATAATCTAATCGCTTGCACATGGTGTGTGGTTTCTACAGCAGCTTTGAGTTAACGTGTTGCAGGTTTTTTTTTTTCCCCTTTTAGGCTTCTGATTTGTAGGTACACTTATACTCGCTTCCAGTGACCGTCTTGAGCGCCCGAATTTCAAAGCATTTGGCAAGATCTGAGTCAGAGCCAGGTCCTCCAGCAAGGATGCTCAGCCTTTAGCATCCCACCCCAGAGGTGAGGGCTGCTGCAGGGGTCGGACACCAGCCCCCCTGCTCCGCTGAGTCCCACCGGCCCCGTAGCTTCTGCGTAGCCGTGGTTTAAAGCAGCGTGATCTGTGCGAAAGCAAATAGAATAAAACATATGAAATAATGCTTAAGACAGGTTGCCAATATTGTGTGGAAAGGCCACTTCACGGCTCAGGAAAAAGGTTTCTGATGGCGGGAGATGCCCTGGGCTGGCTTGTTCCTCTAGGAAGTGCGTTGCACGACAGTGTGAGCAGAGGTGTTAAAGTTCAGGGCCAAATCCTTCATTACAGCTCCCTGCAGGTTTAAGAAGGGGTAAGGGACCCAAGGCTTTGCCTCTAAATAACCACACTGTGCACTAAAAAAATGCAAGGCGTGCAAGCCGGGGTGCCTCCCCGATGTGCATCCCCGTGGGGATGGACGTGCCTCCAAACCACCCTGGAGGTAGAACAGCAACGACTGTCTTGGTGCTCGGTTGCGTTGAGAAGCTGTTTGGCACCTTCTGATGTTGGGCTATGAACTCTGATTTGGGGGGCTTTTTCTGAATTTGGAAGCAGTGAGAAGTTAATAAAAATTCTTTGAGGTTGGATATAATCCTAATATGCTGTAAGAAATATTGGAGATTTGGCTAGCATTTTTTTTTTTTCTTGCCATTATTTTAATGGGAAAGATTTTTTTTTTTTAAGTTGTTTATTGGTGAGCCATGAAATCCTGCTCTATTTAAGCTCATTTTAAAAATAAGTAAATATAGATTTTTATATTTAATGCTGGATAGAACTCAGGTTCTCACTATATGGAGCTTGGTGGGTGTGGGAAGCTAGTGGATGTATTTTCCCTGCAAGTTCCGTTAATAAACATTTTTAAAAAAAAAAAAAATCTCATTTTCCTTGACTGTGAAATGAATTTAAATGAACATATTAAGTAAGCAGATTTGCCAGGAAGGATTTGGATTAGTTTCTAATATCTACAATAGATTTTTTCCTTCTGTCCATCCTTCGCCACCCCATCCCATTCTGTGGCACTGCTGGGTGAGGGCTGGGCTGGGGCTGCACCCTGGGGGGCTGCTGCCAGCAGCACGGGGCACCTCTTGGTGTTGGAAATTCCAAGGGGACCTGCCTCTTCTCCCTCTATCGCCAATGGCAAACTCCTCTGACTTTAAAAAATCACAGGGAAGCCGTCGTACCCCCTCCTAGTGTCTCAGCAGGAGCCGTTTGGCCGCCCAGTCCTTCATACTGGGGGAGATTTCCTGGGCTTTTTATTTTTTGGATAAGCTCCAGCAGCTGTGTGGTTCACAGCAGACTCCTGAAATTTGGTAGGGAGAGAGCCTTTGGGCCAGAGAATTGCCTTTTCTGGGTCTCACAAAACATCTTTCAGGTTTAACTGCTCTACAAACTCTTTTTTTTAAAAAAAAAAAAAAAAAAAAAGCCCCATTTCCCTCCTCTGGCTCCCAGGTCGCAGGTGGTTTTTGGTTAAATGCCAAAGAGGCTGACCCTGACCCTGGGGCAGGACGTGGGTAAGTCCTGGGGGCCAGCGTGGCCCCACCAGGCCACCCTAACACCTACATCTTGCCCCAGCATCCCTTAACACCCCTGAGTGCCCCCACGGGGGAAGATTTCCGTCTCTTGCAAAGAAAAGAAGGTAAGAGAGTGTGAGAGGCAGAGAAAAACAAAGAGTAGGACCTGGGCTCAAGGAATTAGTTTTTTAGATAGCTGTGCATAAGATGATTTGGTTTATATATTTCCTTAGAAACTAAACAAAACAGGAAATGACATAAAAAATTATGTTAAAAGGAAGTTATTTAGTTTGTATAGGCAGGATCTGTACGTTCAGGAATGCAAGATTTACGGTTGCGCGTCTGCAACCTTCTTTCTGCTCCCATGAGCACGTGCATTACGATACAATCCTTAACTACATAATCACGTAATATTTTCCCATTGCCTCTCTTTTAATATTGGAAGTTGGGTACGTCAGCGGGAAGAATCAGGATTGCACGGGCCATTGTAAAAATGGCATTTCTTAGCTTTCAAGTACTTGGCTTTGCAACTTAAATAACTTTCTTCAAATGTAATTTTTTCATATGTAATTATATATATCCAGTGCTGAACACTAGAAAGCAGCGGGGATTACTGGCAAGCTTTTGGAAACTCCTTCATTTCCTTCTAGCAAGGAACAGGAGACACCGCGTTCTTTTCTGGCGATTTCACGATGAATTCATCCATTTCTGGTTTTTCATAGATGCAGCCCTGAACAAAAGGCCAAAAAACTGTGTCAGGAAATATTGTAAATAATTATTCTTGCGTACTTTTTGTCATTAAATACATAGACACAGTAGTACATTGTTGGAGCAGTGAGTAAGTTTAATGCTGAAGAAATTGGGCTTCAATGAACATGTGCTGACGTGGCCTCACAATCTTGCTTCATCTCCCCTTCCTATGCACCCAGGAAACCTTTGGCTCACTGCCTAAATAACAGAAGAATAATTAGACCAGTAATTGAAGAATGTCAAGTCAAACTTCTGAGGAACTTATCTTTAACAACCGCTCCGCAGCACGTTTCCTACACTGCCTGGCATGGTTCTTCTTGAAGAATAGTTTTGCATGTTTTCAGGAAAAATCAGTGGGTCGGTAGCCATCAAAATAAATTTGATCGTTATGCCTTGTAAAATAGAAATAAATGTATCTCATAAATCTTTGGAGAAAGTGTGAGAAAGTGTAATTTATCCCGTTGTACGTTCACCCTATACCCGTTGGCCCTACCATACTATTTGAGTGGGGCTGGGCATCTATGATGTTCAGACATCTGTCGAGTATCTGAATCCCACAGGATTATAAAGCTGGAGTAGCAGATTTAACCTGGAATTTACTTTGTTTTGACAATTAAATTTTAGATCTTTAAGACCTACAAAGTTCCATTTATTTTTGACGTAGCTGTTACGTATACAGCTAGAGAAATATGTTGCACTAGTAACTGAAATTTTCTGTTCCAAACGAAAATCGTGACTTAGCAGTGGTAGTTGCCTTCCGACTTTGATTCATCACACTGATTTTTGGAGAGAAATACGATTTCTCTCATCATTATACCGCTTCCTCAGTGGTAGTTTCCGTAATAGTTTAGTGGTCAATACGTGATGAATGAAGAACTGCTCTTTGCACCATCAATTCCCAGCCTGGGAGCTCATCCAGCTCTCTCTGACTGCAAGGCTGATGGAAGCACCTCTCAATGTAGCATCAGGTGGGTGTTTCCAGGTGAAGTTTTAGGAGAGGAATTGCCCCATTCCTTCTTGCTTTCCCTATATCCAAGAACATCTATCCTAGAGCATTTGTCATGTACATGCTCACCTTTTGCAGGTGACCATCAGACTTAATTGAGTGTTATTCCCATAGTGTTCGTCACTGGGTGACACCAGATCAGATTTACACTCTTGTGGTTTATTTTCAAAAATGCTTGCACACAGCTTTGAAGTCTAGCAGCTCATCTTGTAGGCAGAAAACCAGAGATAGCTACCAATTCCTTACTTTGACAAGTCAGTTGTGAGTCAAATGCATGAAGGGAAGAAGGATTTTTGAGGACAGCTTTGTGCTGCAGGTCCTCCATGCTGTTCCAGTGCTAAAGTAAGGAGTCTTCATATTTAAGGAGACATAGCTAGCATTGCCTGCTTGCAAAGAGGGCAGATCTGCGTAAGGTTTTTTCATAATGTCACTTCATCTTTCAATAATATTAAGATGTGGAATCATCTTCCAAGTGTTTAGTGTCATGGGAAATGAAGCGGAATATATTTTGTTGGTAATTTCTACAGCAGCAGAGTAAGGGGGGGTGATAGCATTCCAGTCAATTACTAGTTTCAGGTACTTCTATATTTAAATTTCTTCCCAGTTACCTCAGCGTAATTAATAAATGATACTGCTTCATATTTCCAAGGAAATCCAGACAGCTGTACCGCACATCACTCCTTCCTTTAATACGCTGTAAAAGTTCCTCCTCCACACTACCTATTCTGTTGTCGTAATTAAGGATCTGCATCAGGAAACGCCACGCTTCAAACCTGAGTTTACTGCGTGCTTGACAGACTCCCACAGCTTCCTCCTTCGGAGCTCATTTCCATGGAGAACGCCTCGTGAAACCAGCAGCTTGTTCTTGCCAAGACCAGCTTTCTATGTAAGGAGGATGCTGATTTTAAACGCGTTATCGAGGTCACATTCAATGCTATAATATAGGATATATGTATTTTTTTTTTTCAATTATATGGGGATCGGTGCGTAACGTGTTAGCGTGGTCCATGACAAATGTGGTGAGCCAGATGGAAGACCCATTGATGTTTTGGTGCTCCAGGTATGTGCCTGTGATGCTTCGCTAGCACTAGGGGCATGGAAAGACTCTGGTAATGCTCTGACATCAATTAGAAATATGCCTGTTTATCACCCCTGAAATCAAGTTGGGCCTGGCAAATTCCTATTTAATACATCGGCTAATAATTTAATTTGTCTGGAATAAAAACACATGCACATGCCTTTGTCTGCATAGCTGTATAATCAAACTTACTCATTTCTACTGTATGCCTTACAGAAATTTTCGTCCAACTTGCACAAAGGAAATTGTACGTTGATTCCCATGATGCACATAGGCTGCAAGGGGTGTTCGTGCAGGAGGGTGAGATACCAAAGGGTTCCTGCGAACCTGGGCCAGATTTTGGCTGCTCGATCTGCTCACGCTTCCAGGAGCCTTCCCTGCTTTCTCTAGCCCCAGGGAAGTAGCAGGTTTTTGGCAAGGCTATACCAGCTTCCTCCTTCCCAATGGCCACCGAAGGAACTGTCCTGGCATGGTTGCAACCTCTTTGGCCACCTTCTGCCAGAGCTTTGGTGTCACTCAGCCCCAGTTTCACTGTGAAAAGGGTATTTGCTAAAGGCAAGAACGTTTTGTATCACAGTCAAGCGTGATACCATCTTTGTTCGGACACAAGAAGAGCTCAGAGCCCGCTGTGCTGTCCTCGGGGGTACGGAAGAGCGCAAGAGGCTCCCAGCACACCCCATGTCTTGGTACCACCTGCCTGCACGAGCAGAAGGAAAGGTGACTAACGTCACGCTTAAAAAGAAATTCCCCTTCTATTATTAATGAGAGAGTCCCGACGGAGAAAAATGTTGTCTTGATCTCTCTTTTAGACATATCTAAGGCTCCAGTAATTGCAGTATCCGAATTTTAGATTGTCTGGTTTTCTCTTTCTGAGAACAGCCAATTTTTTCTGTTGTTTTTCTGTCCACCCATTGCCATCCTCTCATCTTTCCTGCTGCCCTGTGTCTCCTATCGTGCTCCATGATCTGCTGCATCCTTGCCTAGTCTTCCTTAAGGCCTTGCATTCTTTATACATAATACATGTTATTTCCTTATCCTTATTTCTTGTCTTTTTTTTTTTTGTATCCTGTCTTTCTTTTCTGTTGCAGACTTCCTAGTCTATTTTCTTTTGATCTGGCCCTTCACCCTCACTGCTGACATTTGGATTGCTTTTTGCTGGTCTCTAACACATCCGTCGTCTTCAACGTCTTTTTCCTTTCCTCATTTCACCAAATTCTTCTGTTTTATTTTCTATTTCGTCCTTCCTAACAATCCTTTTTACACTTGTTTTTCCACCCTGTTCCTGCCACGTTTGCAGCCTGCCCACTGACTCGGAGGCCGAAGATGTGGAATGGGACCATGAGAACTGGCAGCCAAAGGTGCCACAAAGTTTGCCCAGCACATTTGGCTCCTGCTGGGCTGGAAAGCTGGGGCTGAGCAAGGGGGCTGGTAGCCAGGGCCGTTGGGTGGCCCTGACACAGTTCCAGGCTCATGCTCTGGACTTGTGTTTCACCGAGTTCTCATTTGTCATTGTTAGTCCTTCCTTCCTCATTAGATAATTATCATCCATGCCACCTCCCTTTTCTAATCATTCCTTGAATATTATCACTACATCATTCAGATATATCTTTGATCTCCTCAATACGGTTTTATTTTCCCTTCTGCAGGTAGCGTGGGTATCGCTGTCCCCTCCATCCCTTTGTGTTTGTCTCGTTTTCATTGTGTGGTTCTCTCTTCCTCTTTGTTCACATACTCCAGA
>NC_141473.1:2310000-2415000 GCF_009769465.1 Tauraco erythrolophus
AGCCCCTCCTGCCATGGAGGTGTCCGTTGAACATGCGAGGAGAGACACTGCCCTCTGCCAACCCAAGGAAAACATTGCTTGCTTTCCTCCAGTTTAAGACCAGCAAAAGACCAGCTGTGAGAGCCAAGGTGGATTTCCCAAGTGCCAGGCTGTCCCATGCAAGGTTGGCCCTGGCCATTGCACCCCAACATTGCGCCGCCGCTGAAGTGCAAAGTTCTCCAGAAAACATGGGCTCAAACTGTTCCTCCTGCCAAAAGGAGTTATGTTGAATAAAACACTGGTTACAGCTCAGCACCGCTCCATTCCGACCCACATTTCCTTCCATTTCATGGAAACAGTGCGATATTTCATTGTTAAATTGTGCTTGAAATAACTGCTAAGCCAACTTTTGCACCTTGTTAAAAAGATTGCCCGAACTGTTCCAGATTTCCGTTTGGTGGCTGTGTGCTGCTTCACATCTTCCTCACCCACCAGGGGCAAGTTGTACTCCAGGAATTAAGGGGCAGGAGTGGGTGATAGGGAGCTTTGGCTCCCAGGTCTCCCAGATTGACTTTCAATTCTCTAAACCGCCTCGTACAAGTCTCGTTTTCACTTCTCCTGTCTTCTTCTCATACTGCAAGGAGTGTTTCTGTACAGCTTACAGCCATAAATTGAGTACAATTGTAGGATAAAGGCAATGTTAAAGCCCTACTAGATCCCAAAATGTTCCACCTTTGGCATCTCCAACCAGGGAAGACCCAGGTGTGAGAATACAGGGAACGTCAAGAGAATCTGTTGACTCTGATGAGCTAAATGTGCTGTTATTTGAAAGCCTGTGGTCCAATGAACCCACTACAGACCAGCCATGTCCACGTGCTGCTTGAACACAGAGGCAATCCACCTAAAATCTTTTGTTTCTCAGGGTGCCCTTCCATAAAATGTGTATAAATAGTGGCAGAAGAGGCTTGTCTTTCTTTCGTGAACTTTAATTTATTAATGCCTGAATAATGCTTTCAGATCTGATGGACAATGTTGTGTAATTATAATAAATAGATATTGACTTCAAAGAGTCTCTGTAGATCTGTGCTTTTTGATCCCATTCTAAAACCATAATTATCACCATCCCATAGGCTTAAATATAAAATTATACGAGCGCACATATTCATCTGTATTCTGCTGGTGTGTGGTTTTACATTTTCAAGAGGAGGTGGTAGGATACGAGTCCTCAAACAATAACAAGTGTAGATGGCTGTGTTTTTACAGAGAAATGTGGATTTTCTGGGGTGAACTGGGGATGGGTTTTTAGCTGTGTTGGCCTCATCGTGGGACCGCATAGAGGGGCTTGGGCCAGGAGGCTGGGCTCAGCTCGGGGGTGGACAAGTGTCAGGAGCATCCCTGATACCCCAGCTTGTAATTAATGCCCCGTCAATGCCCTTGTATGGGACAATGTGGTGATGGTGGAGAGTGATCCCAGTTACATATATTGGCATGGGCACCTCAGCTCAGTAGCAGACATCACAAAAATACCTGTAGGTCAGGGACGGTATTTTTTCAACATTAATTTATTCTTTTAAAATTTTGTCTTTTTATATTCTTATCAAGCAAAAGAGGCCAAACAGATTTTTTCCCTCTACTCTTTTTAATAAAATTGGCTTCCAGGCTGCAACGCTGTATGCCAAAATTCAACCTGGAAATGCTGGCAGCCTCATCGCTAGAGCAATGCCAGCAGTGGTGTTGCAATTATCAGTTGATCTTCTGTTTAAATACAACCCAGCGTGTGAGCTGAATACAGACAGGTTAGAAAAAAACTGTGAAAAAGAAAAAAAAATTCCTTAACAATTCTAAAATGAGCTCAAGTCATAACATACAAATTGGTTGCTCAGCTAAAATGTGCTAAACCAAAACAAATTAAATGTAACAGAGAATACAATAGCAGAAGAGTGAAAGTAATATCAACAAAAGTAAAAAAAAACCAACCTGACGTTTCCTTCTAGTCATCTGCATGGCTTTGGTTACCCAGATAGATGGCAAACTGTGTAAAAAAAAAGGAAGAAATTGCCATGAGAAATTGCAATCAGATGCTGATATACTAGAGGGCCACTTTGGGGTCTTTTCCTTGGCCATGATTTCCAGCTCTGGAAATCCAGAAGGTCTGTACAGCAGGTTTAGCTGGACCATATGTGTTGAACAAATCTCAGCTGTCCTGCTGACTTCCCTGCCGGCAGCTTGAGCAGCATCACCCAGGGAGCTGAGGAACAGGGGGGGCATCCCCTCTCCGTGGGGGTAACCCCAAGAACCACTCCAATTCATCTGGGGACTAAATCAGACTGTCAGCCAGTGGGGACGTGCAAAATGGAGCAATGTTCTTGCCTGCTGTGGGTACGAAATAAAGTTAAGCTGTGTCACGGTTATCTGTAGCTGTGTTTTATGTCTATGCAGCAATAATGTCTCTTGGATTATCCTGCTTGCCCAAATAATGGAAAATGCATAATAAACGGAGACGCTCGAAACACTGAAATGTAAAACATCCCCTTAAAGGACAGGTGGCCAAGTGCTAATATTTTTCTGCTGAAGGCAGCCTGGGCAGCCCTGGACTGCAGCGTCCTGGGAGCAATAGATAGGGAGCCGGAGTGGGAACCATCTGAGATATCAGAGAACTGTGATTTCACAAGTCAGAGGAGTGGAGCGAGGGGAAGCTGTTCTTACAATACTTAATACACTTGCTTTCGTGCCACTTTCAGGCCAGATTTTGTCTAAAAAGACCTTCCAGATAGCTCCCCAAACTGCGATAATAACTCTGAGCTCCAATATTCCAGTATTAGCATCTGTTCTTTCTTAGGTTTCCCCCCTTAAATTTCTTTTTTTTCAACTTGAAAACAAACCCAAACAGTGCTAAACTATAACAAAATACCCAGCAGAGGATATGAGTGGTTACAGGTTTCCAGCTCCACTGGAAACATGCTGGTCTCCAAACTGTGCGAAGAGAATCCAACACTTCGAGCACAGCTTCATGCCAAGACATGTGTCCAAAAAAACCCAGATGCCTTCAGTGTTTTATTACATGCAGCTCTGAGCAGTTCAATGGCTCTGACTGCAGTAGCCAGGAATATTGGGAAATCGCAGACACAAACACATACACATGCAGAGAAATATGTGGTTCTGTGACTTTAGGACTGGTGAACATGGGGCTTGTTGCTCAGGATAAGAACTGCTTCCAAGCTGGGGTAAAGTGAGATGAAAACATATTATTTCTTCATAGGCAAATTCAGATCTGGTGCAACTTGATATAGTGGATGCTTTGGAACTAGCTTAGGTGTGTTTAATAATACCTACAGGGTTTATACTGTCAGATCCAGGGTCAGAAGAAGGTGTAAAATAAAGTTTGAGATGACCTATAAGAAACAGACAGTTAAACAGACAATCGTGTACTGAGATCATGTTGAAGGATTTGCATGTGCCAACCAGTATCCTACAAAATAAAATTTCTCGCATTAGTGGTCAGAAAAGGCTGAGATGTTGGTGGTGATCTGATTAACTGTTGAGCATTAATGTAAACTTTTACTGCTGCTATTATTATTTTTTTTTTTTCAGTTACCTCGTTTCATGTTTGGTTCAGACATGCAGTCAGAGAGATGTGAATTCACAACCATAACAATTCACCATGTCTCAAATGCATGAAAGCTTTCCTCGACTTGTTATCAGGGATACCTAAATCTCTCGGACTATTCAAAAAAAAGAATTTATAAAAAGTTAAAAGATCTGGTTCAAAGTTTTTTCCCACTTCTCCAAAGCGCAAACCAAAATCCACCAGCTGATAACCTGTTGAGAACTGGTTCTTGGCTGTTGCTGAGAGTCAACCAGGCTGCTGAGCTGCCTCCTAACTGGGAAAATGGGTCTTGGCTGGCTGACCGAATATCCCTCAAAGTGAGAGATTAGGAAGCAGCTGTACCATATTAATTTTCAAAAACTATAGCTGTCCCCAACAGCACCCAGTAGCATCCAGGTTTACAAGTTGTTTCTATCAATCAGCCCTTCTGCACAATCGTCTTCCCATCTGGGGTTTTGTAGGGAAAGAAAGAGAGAAGGTAGCTCAGCTGGCGTGGTGGTGTTCCAGAAGCAGAGCCAAAATCTCCCTTTTGGGGCATTTTGAATCCTGCTACAGTTACAGACCAGGTGGATGGGGTTTTGCATCTCTTGGCCCCGTGGCCACATTGTAAACTTAATTGAACAATTTTTTTTTTGCAATACTACACACGCGTGTATGAATTTTAGATATGCTTTTTCAAGAATTATTCCATCTATTTAAAAAAAAAGGTATACAAAATTATCAAGGGACTCGTCCCCTAAGCCACATGATGTTTCTCATGGATACCAGTATGAAGAATAAACCATTGCTAGATGGATGTTGAGTTTATAGGAGAAACTAATCTATCACTGGTATTATTTACACTTAAATACCAGTAATCTATTAGTCTCTCCTATAAACTTCTAATAGGTGCATCCTTGTGTCTGAAGGCAAAACATGAGGGGGAAATGTGCAGACTGCTATAAGAAAAGAACAGGATGTTTGACCTGCTTTGAGGTGTTCCTGCCCAGCTCTGAACCATCTCCAGACAAGACTGGCAGGGTAGGAAGTGGCTTTGCAGTAACAGCACTATGATGTTGGGGAAGGAGAAGGTGATGAGGTCCTGGGGAGGCAGGAGTAGGGTATGAGACATGGGGGAGTCTCATGAAGCTCTGGAGCCTTTACAGCTTCACTTGTCTGATGTGTTACAGAGGCTGGAAATTCACAGCAATTTTCCTTGGCAAATTTTTTTTCCTTTTACTGGTCCTTTTTCCTTTGTTGCAATCACAGTGTGACGTTTGCACTTCGTTCAGGAGGATGGGCAAGAGGATTCTTCATTCGACTGCTGCTATGCTGGCACTGGATGCTTGGATTGACAAGGGCTGAGCCTTGGAGACCGTGCAAATACATTTGCAATGCCCAGCCTCTTATCGCCGGTGATGTAAGGTTAATGACCTGCAGAGATCTGCACAAACACTGCGGGAAGATTTGCCAAAAATGTTGGCACATTTTTGTTGGCCCCACAAACACATATTAAGATCATAGCTAGGGGCCAATTTGTGGATGCAAGCCGCGGTCCGTGTTGGGAACAGCGGGGCTGAAGAAGAAGGGAGGTGAGGTGTGACTCCTGCAAGAGCTACTGGGGGCACCGTGGGCTCGAGTGGCCACGAAACCCTGTGGGGTCTCTAGGGAGGGTCCTTGGGCTGCAGTTCTGTCCCTGCTGAAAAGACAAAATAGATGCCTGCACGGTGCCAGCTGAGCCCCGCTGGTGTGGCCTCTGACTTCCCAGCCAGTTTTGCAAGGAGAATGTTTTCCACTTTGCTTCCAGGCATAGGAGAGCAAAGGAAAAGGTGAAAGGCAATCGGGAGAAATACGATAGCCATACAGCACCGCAGGACTGGCCATGCTGGGTGGTCACCCAGCATTACCTGAGACATCAAACTCTGCGGGGAGAAGAACAAGACTGTCATCCCCTGCGAGTGGGAACAGCAAGATTGATCACTCAACATTTCCCAGATGAAACGTTCAACCATATTTTAGGTAGTATTTAGCAGACAGCCCAGACATAAAAAGGTAAAATTTAGATAAGTGGACAACTGAAAAAATGCAGCTAATTAAAACAGCCAGAATACACATGCTTTCCTTTTAAACCAGACTTTTTAAATTTCAATGTATTTTGCCAGATGGGAGTGTCATTATATGGTAGTTCAGTCCTTCGAGTGACTAAAGGGCTCTCGTGCAAAAACATAGTATTTATGAAAGACCGTGGAAACTGTAGGCATTCCTGAATTACATCCTGAGCACGAGAGTCAACTTATAACCACACCTTTCCAAACCAACAGTAGCATCTTTCTAACTAGTAGTAACTACAGATATGATGGAAGAAGTTATTGGATATTTTTTCTGAGAGAGGGGGTTTAACTGAGCTCTCCAGAGCTGCTCTGCAGCGTGGGCTGGAGGCTGGAGCCTGAAGGCAGGCGTTGGGTCACTCCTACCACAAGCTGGAACGGAGCTCTGTGCTGCTACCTCTGTGTGTGTGGGCATAAAACCTTGATTTTTTCATGTTTTTATATATATACATATATACTCCTCTGATCTTTCTGGGTTTGAATAATAGCTTTTTTTTTTTTTTTTCCCTGAGTAACACTGGACAATGCAGTCTCTGCATTTTCAACACTTTGCTGCGTTCACTTCCACGATCACTTCAGCGTGACTCACTCCCTCCACTTATTTCCTCTTGTGAGCCTGGCCAAGGTGAATTTGAGATACTTTCGGGAGATTGTGGTGTTTAGACAATTGGTGCCGAGCACTTTGTGAAAATGTTAGCTGTGAGCACAAAGCTCAAGGCACTGCAAAAGGAATCCAGGTATGAAAATCTAGGATCTCCCCTTCAAGTTTGCTTCAGCAACTGAGATCACTGAAAATCGTAACATCAACTGTGTTAGATAGGAACCGCAAAAAAAAAGCTATCAAAAATGTGTTTGGACCACTCAAATGTGTTTGTGTATATATTCTGTGTATGTATATATAAATTTCTTGCTTATGGGAGGACAGCTGTTTGGTTTAATAGTAAATTATATTTAAAAGTTATTATATTTAAAGTTATTATATTTAAAACTTTGTAGTTTCATCCTGAACTCTCTCTGGTGCTGCTGAAGGGTATGCAAAGGCATGCAATGGTTTCACTGGGCTTTGAAAGGAGCTTAAATCTGTGTGATTCATCTGTACTATCTATTGCATTCAGAAAACATTTACCTGTTTACGAAGACACTTCATATAACTTTTTAAAATCTCTGTGCTAATCACCCTTTCTTTTTTAAAAAAAAAAGACTTTCAAATTGGTGGAAAGCTAAAAGATTCACTTTAGAATTTTCCTGCCTTTTTTAGAATATGAGAGAGATAAATGCATCATTAGCTAATATTCGATGAGTGCTTCTTTTGGAACTGCTTCGTGTAGTAAAGGCTGACAATTTTATTTCTTCGGGCTCCTCTAAAAGCTGCTTCCTGTGTACTCCAGTAAAGAACACTCCTGCAAATGACTGACACAACTTTGCACTGATTAAAGAGAGAAGTGAGAGACTAGAGTGAAAGAGAACCATACCAGAGAATGATCTGTAAATAAAAGCACATTTAGTACCGTGCTTAAACTGAGGGAGTGTTAATGCATCTTGGAAAACAATCTCTGTGCTCTTTTCATTGCACTCTTCTCTTAACACCACAAACTTCTTTCTTCCTATTATAATCAGAATTCTAATGTCTTTGCATCTTGTCATCTGGCCTCTGGAGTTGAGAATGATATAAACGGTATATCGCTGGTAAATGTCACGGATGCTGACGAGATGTCAGCAGACCACAGCTGAGAGCTCTGGAATTCAAATCAAGAGAGGCTGATCCTTATCTCAAATGATGTGCTGTGAGATTCCTCGCCCCTTCCCAAACTTGCTGGGGCTCCAGCACATGAGGCTGAGGCTACTGTAGGATTTTCCTCTGCTGTAAAGACTGCAAACTCCTGGAAATGAAGTCCAGCCAGGATGAGAATCTCTTATTTAAAGTAAGAAGAAAACAAGGAGAGCACTTTCTTGTGAACTTTGATTTTTATGAGTCGGTACTTCCAAGTGTTGTCCCATCTACTGCACATTTAACCTGAGTCCAAACGCACTTATGTGCTGTCCTGGTTTGAAAGTAGGTAGGAAGCTGCATTACAGAAACAGTAAGTGCTATTTTAGGATTAAACCACTTGAATACTTCAGCTTACTACACAAGTTACAGTAAGATACTCAACTAATGAATCATCATCGAGCAGTTGCATTCGCGTAACGGAGGGAAGATAAGGCACCCCACAGTAAAGGCAGCCTCTAATTTACGAACAGGAGACCAGATTCATTTTTTTACAACATTTTTTTTTTCCATTTATGTTTTTATATGTCAATGTAAAAATGTTTCCATGGAGACTGTAAAGGTTTTTATTAAAAGGTCGATAATATACCTCCTACATAATAATTTAAGCAACTTGAGTGAAACCTTATGATCTTGTTTTTCGACATGTTCCAGTTGGCGTTTTTCCTCCATTGTAACCCATGCCAGAAAATGCAGCGAAACTGTAAAACCTGAGAATATGGCATTGTAGCAGTACATATATATAGATATAAAAATATTAATGTTTGGGGTTAAAAAATACATTAGCACGATAAAAGCAAGTTGGCTTGGTGCTGTGGTTACGTAATACTTGGTGTTAACATGTAGCATGTACTGCATATGCTGCACCAGCATATTTTGTGATATATAATCCAGTGTTTATCTATATTCAAATTAGAATCTATATTTTTACTCTGTCCCCTAGAGACGTATTGTTTGAACAGTCTCAATCGGAAAAAATAAACATAAAGACTAAAGCTAAAATAACTCTGAAATATTTTTTCCCAGTCCTGATCACACTGCACTCTCTGCTGTCTTAATATATCTTTAATTATTATAACTGATCTGAACACAGAAGGACCAGATTCTCAGCTGCAGAGAGTTGGCTTAGCTCCACTGAAATATCCAGTGGAAGTATATTAACTTTCATCAGGAGCAAATCAGACCCAGCTTCATGTTCTTTCCTGTCCGATCTGGTTTGGTCCTTTTCATTTTGCTGGGCCGTGCCCAATTGTGTGAGACTGAATAAAACCCTGACCCCTGCTCCGGCAGGATTTGCTCTCTTCACTTTTTCTCCGATGTCTCCTGTTACCTGGGTCTCCAGTGAGAAGGTGGAGGAAAACCATAGACCCTGGTTTTGCCTGGTTGCTTCCTTTGGTTTACAGAAGCAATTGTAATGCAGGGCGAGATAGCAAAAGGCTGTTGGCTGCAGCCAAGGGCACACCGAGTCGATGTAGTTGGCTGATGCCACCTTTCCTCCAAGAGAATACTTGCCTTGAGCAGTAGGACATGGTAAAGCGAGCAGGATCTGGAGCTGGTGTGAACACGAGCAGGATCCGGAGCCGGTGTGAACACGCACAGCATCCCTGCTGTCAATAGCATTCCCCTAAACTGCATCTAGTGCCATTCTGGGAATGAAAAAACCACTTCACCTTCCTGAAAGGCGACTTTGCTAGCGTAGGAAACTTCCCAGCATTTGCATAACCTTAATCTTCTGGTGAACATTTGCAGATTCTATACTATTGCTTTCAGCAGCCAAGTAGCTCACACAAGTCCTTTTAACTATGTGCTTTGTGATTAACCAGTAGTATCTGGGAATAATAATTGGTCATGGCCATCCATCCTACAGGCTTGATTAACTGGGAATAAGCTGCACATTTTTCCTTTTTCCTTTCTTTTTTCTTTTTTTTTTTATTTTTTCCTTTCTTTCTTTCTTTCGTTTTTTAAATTTTTTTTTTTTTAAACTGTAAAGCTTTTCTGTGGTAATTCCACCATTCATTAGGATGGAGGAATTGGCTCCAAACCAAGTACTTCTGCCAAAGCCATTATTTCCATCATCACACTCTGCATCAGTCTGCAGTGCAGCCTTGTGGGAAGACAATGTTCTGTCCCCTTGTGGTTCTTAAGTTATGGGTAAGGAGCTTACATATATTAAAAGGAGGGTCTTCACTTAGTCTCTTAATCTTTATGAGCACTAATAATAGTCAACTCTGTTTCCAAAATTTAGAAACACTTGCTTTCAACGTAGAAGGGTTGCACATGTTAGAAGATGTCTCAGTTCAATGAGATTAGAAGCTACATGTTTTGTTCAAATGCCTACACATTTTATTTTTTCCAAAAAGGGCCTCTGTAGCTTTAATGCATACACTTTTCCTCCTATACTTACATTCTGTATCTTTAAGAGGATAATTGCTGAATTGAAATTTGAGAGTGTTATCTTAATAACCAATTACTCAAATAACTTTGAAATTGGCTTAAATTGGCTCGTCATGCTACATTTACCTGAATCTTTTTATGGGAAAGTTAGGAACAAAAAAAAAAAAAGAAAAAAAAAAAAAACACTATGCAGCCTGATTTGTTTAGCATTGCTGGAGGTTCCTGTCTGCAGCAGGGAGAGTGGCCCAGCATAACCCCAGTGTGGACCCCCTGCCTGGCCACCTCCGGTAAGGAGGAGGAGTACGGCGGGAGGCCGGGGCGGCCGGACTCTGCTGCCCGCTGGCATCGCGGGCGCCAGTCCCCAGAGGGCCTGCCCAAACACTGCCTGCTGACTTCCAACCCCTGCCTGCTGCAGAGAGGGATTCGGGGATGGGAGGACGGTGGCTGGTTGGAGAAACCTGCCCCCTCTTTGCGATGCGTTTGCAGCTAGCAAGCCAACGGTACGTGGAGGAGGAGAGAGAGCTCAGCTTATAATGAGTGTTGAAACTGGTGAAAATGGAGATAATCTTCTTTGAAGATATCCTATGTTCATTAAGATGGTTGGCACAAGTATAACTAGCTATATGGTTCTGTAGTGGGATGGCAGATGTTACCCGCGTGATGCAGTCATGTTCCTTCATCATTTCCTGGTATAAAATAGATGATAGACTGACAAAATTTCAGTAAAACTGAAGGCCTCTAGTTAGTGCTGTTCAGATAATTGCATTTCACAAACATTTGATGGTAGATTTGAAGAGAAGTCATTTACCAGGATCTCCAGGTGACATTGACTTTCCAAACTGGATCATATGTCTCATAGGTTGAAAGTTTGCACCCACAGATTCAGATTCATCATTTTATTCTGGAACGCCCGAGTGTTTTACTCTGTGCTTGGAAGCACTAAATGAAAGATCATATTGCTTAATTTCCAACACAATGGGCACTGCCGATCGTTAATGGATTGTGCTCTCCATGCCACGCGGTGGAGCCATGTCTGGACTGTGATGGATCTACCGACAGAACAAAAAATCATTCTGAATCCCCTTTTGTTTTGCTGCCCCATCAAATTTCAGACAAAGAGGGTCCAAACAGAGGATTTGCAAGACAACTGAAATTCACAAACCCGAGTCTGATTTAGGAGGAGTCAGCATTAAAAATAAAGTGCTACATGTTGCACTCACCCGTGGACAAGCAAGAGACTTATTCCAGAAACCAGAAGAGGTTGATTTTTCAGATTGAAGGGAGCCCAACGGACCTCCTCAACACCTGGTACCTTTTGTCCTGTGTGCTGCCCACATATAGCGCTATGAAAAACCACAGACTCTGAGGTTTTGGCATTCTCCTTGATTTTTTTTTTTTTTTATGATAGAGTCTTCCAGTTTAGAATATTTTTCTTCTCCTATTAAATGTTATTTCATTAAATTGAGTGCTATTTTTTCCTATTAGATTATTCTGAATATTTGACCTTTGGATAATCCTGAAGTGCAACAACTTTTCCCTGCAGCGTTAGTTTCACTGAGCATCTCAAAACGGAGATAGTTCAAAATCAATGTGAAGTTTGAGTTCTCACAATAATAAAGCCTCATTTTTCTGAATGTTGTAAGTGATAGGGAAGAATAGAGGGGCAACTCTAAATAGCCTTAATCCCACTCTTAGTAATTTCAAATATTTCTGTCCTCCAACTGAACAAGTAGTTTAAGGCTATTCCTAGTCCAGTCTTCTTAATAGAATATCCAGTTTATCTTTTGATGCCTGAGAATACTCAGGGATGCAACAGGGATAGGTCTTTAATTGTTCTTTTTCCAAAGTGTAATCTATTCCTATCAACAGACCCAAACTCTGTCAGGTTAGGTAAGATGCCCAAAGCAAGATTTTGATGATCCAAGCAGTATTGTTTTTCTTCAACTCTCAACCTGTATAACAATAGAAATATGTCTCCTAGCCTTTTTATTTTCCCCAGTCTCCTTTTCTAATCCTTTTCTTCAGATCTTCCATAATTATCGCCAAATTAAATAAACTTTCCAAACTCATTCCAATGCCTTTTGCAATTCAGTTTTTTATTACAGACATATACAGTAATAATATGAGCTCTACCTCCCTTCTTTTTCAAAGTTTAATCTCAACTTTAATATTACACTCAAGCTGAGACAAATCAAGTCTTATCTCCCACAAATAATGACTCAACTTCAGCTGATCCGCATGCCGCTTCAACTCGTTGGGTCCAAGAAGATAAATTCTTAAATTCACCTTTTCATTCCAGACCTTACCCATAATTCTTATCTTAGCTTTGGTCATTTCAAATATATCTGCTTCAAAAGTAAATATTTTCACATTGACAAGATGTAAATACACATCTTGCCATTGCAAGAGTAAAGAAGATCTAGCAATAAGGTCGATTAAATGTCCAGAAGTCCAGACACCAACTAAGTCAGCCAACTTCCTACTCTTTTGAACTCTAACCTCAGCCTTACCTGAAGAATACACACTGAATTTTCTCTCAAAATTAAGCATAAGACATTCATATTTGGTGCTGGTGGTCCTCATCCAACTTCTGTACATTTACAGGACCCAACAAGAAAATGAGGTGTTCAACCTACGGGCATCACAAATCCTCACCATTCCTTTTTGTGGTTCTTCTGGCCTCACCTTCACTTTCTGCGGACATCTGAGTCTCTGCTGGCCCCTCAGCCACTCTTGCTGTTTCATTTGCCCATGTTACTTTCTCAGAAGACACTGGAAAAGGAGGTGAGTTTTTGAGAGGGACATATTTTTGGCTTTGCAAAGCACGTTTCTCTAATGATTTTCGGAAGAGCCAAATGTTTTAGGGATTGAGAAAGAATGCATTTTTTTTCTGAATACTTTTTTTTTTTTTTTAATAGAAAGCAGGCTTTGTATGGTACCTGTAATTGAAGAGGAGAAATCTGAGATTTCTGCAGGCATTTGAGGACATATGTATAGGATTTAGGTAAGTATAGATTCAAGTGCATAAATGATAAATGAAATACCAGCCACAGAGTATTATTTATTTCTGTCCGTAGAGGAATAACCATATTTTATTCTACTCTGATTCTTTTTTGAGACTCTGATCTTGTAGCTACACCTGTGTCAGAGTGATACTAAGCCGCAGTGATGTGACCAGTGGAGGAAAAGGCTTCTCTCATAGCTCTTATCCTAGATTGGGCATGCTCTGGCAAACTCTGCTCTGGAGCAGGAGCCCTTTCAACTTCAGGCAGATAGCACATTCATAGCAGTTCATCAGGTCTCATCGTCTGTAACACGAGGAGCTAAATTCCTGCTGGAAACACTGAATTTAATAATGGCATCCAGAACTTCAGAATAACCCATGTGTTTTGGGAAATTCACATATAACCAGGAACATACATAATACAAGCTCAGTTCACGAATGCTTCCAAGGAAATTCATCAGCCACTGGCTGAACAGATGCTTTCCAGCACACTGGGAAGAAATGCTCATGCAAGCCAAGTGGACATGGGTCGGACACCAACTATCATGCAGTTGCATCTTTTTATCTAGTCTGTTTAATAACCATGACAGAAAAGACTACCTTCTTCATCAACCAAGTTCTCTTTAGGCTTCTGAGTACCTATCTCAACTGGCCTTGCTCAGCCCTCAAAGCCCTCCTCAGCTGCTCACTGAAAAAGCAGAATTACTGTAGCAGCCCATGTGCACCTTTCACTTGTGATACAGATTAAAAAAAATCCCAAGCCTTGATCAAAACTGCAGCGTAAAATTCCATTCATTAATCCCCCTTGCAAAGCAAAATTCTTGTTGGAAAAATATGCAGAAGACTGCGCCGTTCCTAACCTGCCTGAGTTTTTGCCCCAAGGACTGCCAGCCAGGATGGGTGCCTCCAGACCTGTTTCTCCAGGAGATGAGTGTCTCCTCCAGCCAAGACCCCGAGGACACGATTATGGTGCAGTTTCAGTTAAATAAAATTGATAAATTCTCTTGTCCACATAAAAGAAGTCCATACCCCATTTAGCAGTGCAATTTGCCTACCTACCGTCACTAACATAAATCTCCTTTATTAACTGACTAATCTTCCTTCCTTCCCTCTTTTTCCTTCAGTCATACTTTCTTTAACTCTCCTTATATTAAGCATAAAGTAGAAACCACAAAAACCCACTTCATTCTTCCTCCTCTCCCTAACTGTAAGAACAATGGTCTTTCATGAGAGCCAGGGCATTTTTCAAAGGTGTTCTTTTTTTTCCTTACTCAACCATCCACTGGACGTTTCTGCTGCCAGGTGTGGCACTGGTCCTCCACACCATGAGAAAGATTTGCTCTTGCAATATTTCCCGTCCAATTAGATGCAGGAAATACTGGAAATCTTACCAAAAAAAAAAGTTGTTCCTCGAAGATTTTCCGTTCAAGCTTTCTGGACCCAAGGGACTCTGGGGGACTGAGGCTGGATAACCACCTGAACTGTTGGGCTCTCGTTCAAGATCCAGCCACCTCTGCACCCATCGTGGCTTGGCCACCTCCACCTGAGCTGCCTGCATCGTTACCACCTGCCTTCCCTCGCCTCCGCGGCTGCAAATTAGACTTCCTGCACGGCTGTGTAAAGAGAAGCAAAGGGTTAAAAGAAACCTTATAAGCCTGCCTGGAAGAAGTACAAGGCATACAAGTCTTATGTAAATGTGCAATAAAAATGAGGAAAGGAAAAAAAAAATAATAACTTGAAGATGAGGGTGCTGTTTTTATTCCCAGTGTGGGCTAATAATTAGGGTGAGAATGTCATGCAATGAATTTAAAGCATCTCGTATTTGCTGTAGCCTTTGTTACTGTTTTTACCTCCTATTGGATTAACTTCCCTTCTAACCAATACAATATTTTTCAGCAATAAAGCATTCACTCAATATTCCTTTTCATAAAACCCTCCATGGCTGTAAGAAAACATAATTGGATGTGCACTATACAGCTTGAGCTTCATAAACATTAAGTCCAACAACATGTTATAAATAATAGTGATACAGAAGATTAGCTCTATTAACCTCCTAACTGAGCTGGAAGCATTAGCCTCTTCCAGAAGAACTACTGCTCCGCGATGCTCTGTGCAAAACTCTTGGTGTCTGCCTTTAATTTTCACCATCACTGCCATTCCCACATCTGCCTTACAGACCTTCCATGCTTCTGGTCCCTGCTAGGTCAAAATGCACAGTGGCAGATTGGCATATTGAGCTATTAATACGTTGCTATATGCGTTACAGATGTTGCATAAATGAACGACGCTCTATCACTGTTCCTTGACATGGGGGCCCCAGGGGTGGGAGGCTGAGACCCAGATCTGTCTACAACCTGCCTACTCTGGCAAAAAAAAAAGAAGAGAGGGAGGGGGGAAAAAAAAAAAAGAGTTGCCCCTTATTGCAGAATCACATTCCAGCTTGCAGAGTCAATTTTTCAGATGTTCTTGCTTTCCTGTTCCTTGTTCCTTCACTCAGACCTCATCTGGCAGCGGTGAAAAATGATGTGACGCAGTTTTTTATTCTGCACTTGACACCCTTATGGAAGGCAACGTGGCTCATTCATTCCAAACTCCTCAAAGGTCAAGGCACTAGGAACAAAGATTTTTTGGAAGCAGCCCAGGAAAAACTTTAAACTTGGACCCTCTATACCCAGAAAAACAGAACTGTTAATTGTTACCCCTTCTGTCGCTATTAAGCCTCGTATGAACACTGAACATATGTTCCGTGATCATGTACTTTTATATTAAAATGTTATTGAGTCACCAGGTGAAACGTGTATTAAGTGCACAGCTGAAAATAGACAGTAGGTTTAAATTTTGACAGCAAACAGCTGTAGGATTTCTAAAACTTAATTCAAATAATGTAATCAATAGGTTATGCTACAGTTTCAAGTTTCCCCAAACAAATTTATATGAAAAAGGATATTAATTTATTTGAGATTACTCCAGCTAAAAGATAGGTTTTTCTCTGTCACCTCTAAAACATAGATAAAAAAGGAATTTGAGATGTTTTAAGAAGTGCAAAACATATTTTTTTGGTTTAACACACCACAAAATTATGTGCTTTCCCCGCCCCCCCTCTCTCTCCAGCACAGATTAGTAATGATTACTCACTCCACTGTTTACTCATTCTGCAGCTGTACAGGTTTTGAAATGCTAATATGTGAATTATGTTCTCATTTTATCATAAAATTGGAGAACGGGTCACATCCAAACCAAATACAGTGTGTAAGGAGAGAACCTGAGGTTTTTTTCAGATACACGGAAAACATGCCACATGGCAATGTAACCTACCGTGGAATAAAGACACGGAAAGTAAACATGAATTTTTGCCATCGAGCCATTGGCTTGGTCCTTCCAGCCGAAGCTTCGTGGGAGGCTGAGTGCAACTGTGCCCGTTGCTTCCTGCCATCGAGGCCATCCACAGGTATTTAGAGTCACTCATAGGAGAAACACCCACCTCTTTGTGGTCACCAGGCTGCAGATGCTGTCCCATGCAGGGTGGAGAACGGGTGTTAGGGTCCTTACCATGGCCAGGAAACTCTACAGGAGAATGGGGATCCCAATCACTGGGGATTAATTAATGGTTAACGCGTATCTGCCAAACTGGATTTTGTGATATGGGAGACACCAATTATTTGAAGCTGCCTAAATGTATTTATCATAAATTAATTGCTAAATTTGTTGTATGTAGTATGGGTGTATGTTGAAAGCACACACTGTTTTGGTGCAGCACTATTTTCTGAACACAGCACCTTCCAGGACCTTAGGTAGCAGACACTCTTGAAAAGTACCATTTCTCATAAAAAATCTGTGGTGTGAAAGGGCACTGTTCCCTCTCTACAAATAGCAGTGATTCTTTTATTTTGTTCTCCTTTTTTTTTACCTGGGTAACCCATTTGACTACACAGCTAATGGCATTAAGTAGACGGACACATCATTTTGTGTCTCTAATTAACTGAATTTTCCAGGGTAACCATGCTTGTTGTCCTTCTCTCCCCAACTTCTCGTGACTTCATAGTAAGGTCTTTAACAGTGCAGACTTGTGCCTTAAGGAAAAAGAGTCTCCCTAAAGAGATGGGAATCTGAAATCCTGAAGTCATACCAAAACATGTTTATATTCATTCTTTCCTTTCATTATGTAGAATTGCTCTAGATTTAACTGAACCAAACCAAAAGATTGTACTGACATTTTAAAAGGAAAATTGTGAAAATCTCTGGGAGTTTGTTTTAAGAAAGGGTCTTTTATATGGTTTGGTTTTGACCCAGCCTCCAGAAGGTCTTCTGTTTGATTGTATAGATTGTATTAACATTTTAATGGTTTTATTTCTATGTATTTATAGAAAGTTTTTTCATAGGAAACTCAGGAAATGGTCTCACAAGATTTAAAATTTAAATTCAGTGTGTTTAGTTACTAAAAAGACAATCTTCCTAAATTATCTTCAATTTGTGTGGTTCCTGTCAAATACATGTAGGAAAATATGTATTTCTGTGCGCGAAATGAAAAACACAAACTCTTTAGCCAAAGGGTTTTCTTAGTATGCAAAAGTGATTTACTCAGAGTTGTTTGATTTGGGGAAGGGGGCATTTGATTTTTAATTTCTTCAGTTCTGTTGTTCCTTCAAGATGTGGCTCTCTCTTTTTTTTATCTTAAAAAAAAAATTAAGAATCTATTACTGAATCGTAAAGAACGCAGATTTTCAGTGTTCTTTATGGTCTAGCTCCACCTATTTCCTTGGTGTGATGTTAGCAGGGGGTTAAGCACCTGGCTGGGTTTTCTCAGGATAATTGTAAAGCTCCTGTGGAGAAGAAGAGGTGAAAGCCCATCCTTAGCATCTGCACCGCTCACACAAAAGACTTCAGATTTCATCAAGTTGAACTGATTGCACTTAAAAAAGGGCAACACTTAAACTCATGTAGAACCAACTTTCCTGCCCTGGGAAATTTCTTCTTACGTGACAGGTAAATCAGATATAGAAAACTACGTTTATTAATTACCACATGGTAGGTCCTCATTACCAGATTACCTTTAATCTGCAAGCCAGGCCAGCAGAGGGAATGTACTTTTTTTTCCCACTCTCTGTGCTTCGAATGGTGATTTGTTGACTTTCTTTGATATCTGCAGTCATGTAGAAGGTGGCTGGGGGAGGTGGAAAGGCAATGTTACCTCGGGGCTTTCTGCACATGGTAGGTAGGCCAAAATTGTCTGCACTCCTAAAAGGAAAATATATTAAAGGGAATTGTGGCCCTTGCATATTGCCAGTGCTGTGCTGCATGGAGGAAAAACTCCCCAAAAGACAGATCTCTGCCAAATATCATTTGGCGATGCTGTGGGGCTTGGGAATTGGCCCGTCATTAGAGATACTGAGATTTCTCTCTCTGGAAGGGCAGTCTTCCAGCCTATGGAAATTAATGGGATATCATAGAGTCATAGAATAGTTTGGGTTTGAATGGACCTTTAAAGGTCATCTAGTCCAACCCACCTGCAGTAAGCAGGGACATCTTTCACTGCATCAGGTTTCTCAGAGCCCCATCCAACCTGACCTTGAATGTTGTCAGGGATGGGGCATTTTGTAAAAAAATTATTTCTTATATGTAGTCTGAATCTACCCTCCTTTAGTTTAAAACCCTCACCCCTTGACCTATCGCAACAGACCCTGCTAAATATTTTGTCCCCATCTTTCTTATAGGCTCCCTTTACGTACTGGAAGGCTGCTATAAGGTCTCCCTGGAGCCTTCTCTTCTCCTGGCTGGACAATTCCAACTGTCACCCATTCCTCATAGAAGAAGTGTTCTATCCCTCTGATCGTTTTTGTGGCCTCCTCTGGATCCTCTCCAACAGGTCCATGTCTTTCCTGTGCTGAGGACCCCAGAGCTGAAGGCAATAGTTCAGATGGGGCCTCATGGGAGCAGAGCAGAGGGGCAGAATCCCCTCCCTCGACCTGCTGCCCACGCTGCTTTGGATGTAGCCCAAGATGCAGTTGTCTTTCTGGGCTACAAGCATGCATTGCTGGCTCATGTCCAGCTTTTCATCCATCAATACCCCCAAGTCCGCCTCTGCAGGGTTGCTCTCAATCCCTTCATCCCCCATCCTGCATTGATACCGGGGATTGCCCCAGTTCATCTGCAGGACCTTGCACTTGGCCTTGTTGAACCTCATGAGGGTCACACAAGCTGACTTCTTGAGCTTGTCCAAGTCCTTCTGGATGGCATCCCATCCTTCAGGCATGTCAACTGCACCACTCAACTTGATGAACATGTATATACAGATAAAATACACAAAAAATACTTGCAAGTGGTTAAATCCAGCAAACTGCATTCAAAGTTGTTCTCAGTACTCCAAAGACTTCTTGCCCAGTGCCAAATAGTTGCAATTTGAATATCTCTTATATTATTAGTACTGCACTATATTAAATCATGAGTCAAATACAGTATAGAATATATACTGCTTAACAATGTCCACTGATTTATTTTTAATATATACGTACAAGTAAAGATAACTAAACTGGAGTAGTTGAACAATTTTTATAACCTTATTTGGTTGATACTTCAAAAAAAAATATCAGGTTTGTGAGTTACAGTTGCTAAAGTTTTATAACAACTGAAAATTAATATTCTAGAAAGCACAGACAGAATTAAAATATGAGAACTTTAATGCCAGAGACTGTTTGTTTGGATTTTTTACTTAATATGCCTCCTGCGATTAGTAAATGTATGTTTATCCTACTGGGAGTCAATGGAATATAGATTCCCATTGCCAGAACGGATAGTCCTGAAAGGCAGCAGGAACTGAGAGCAATTTGGGAGCATCGTTTCAGAGGTGCCATAGAGCAGACAGTTTCTAATGTTTTAACTTACAAATAGTCATCTGGAAACAGGCAGTGTAAAACCAGGCAAGCAACAGGCATATGAGAACGCTGTGCTACCTGGGGCATGATTGTGCTGCAAAGGGGCAAAAGCTGATTTGCAGAGAGGGAAGAAACCCCCCTGAAATATGAAGCTATTTGGTGAAGGGTATGATCCCGAATTTGAATGTTTTATCCATACAGAAGTCCAACTGCAGAAAGGTTTATACGAGAAAGAGCTTCAGGCAACACCACCAGACTCAAACCCAAAACACTGGTCTGGAGAGAAGCAATACTGACCACAGCTTTGCCCTTCGACCTGCAGCAGTGGCTCTGAACAACACCTGAACCGCCTTGATGAGAATTTGGATTTCTCACGCATTTTTTTTCAGCTACTCAGAACTCCGTTTGGAACTTGAAATGGAGAGAGTGGTTTTCTGAGATTTCTCAACCTGCTTAAATGGAAAGGAAATACACTTGGAGAAAATGAATTTGTGAAGGAGTCTTCTTTGCCTTTTTCTTTCCAATTTGTTTTATAATTTTCATTGTCTCATGTAGTCCTTCTGCAAAGAACCACCCAGCCCCGTGCCGGGTGGCTCTGCGCTGTCTCCCACAGCTGGATGATGGGTCACCTGGGCACTGCTGGACACACGGGGCAGCTGCACCAGTGGAGATGAGATGTACCGGTGGGCTGCAAGCACCTCACACCCCTTCACTCATTGCTACGATATTGGAGGTGTCTACAGATGAGTCCTCTTCCTCACAGCTCCCATAGCATCAACCACTGACTGGGCGAGGAGATTAAAGCAGGAGAAAAAAAGGGATAAAAACAGCAGACCTGGGAATATATTCCATTAAGCATTCTATTGTACTTGCCCCCAAATGATATTCTTGGGAATTTACTCAACATTTTATTACTTGCTGTATTTAAAAATATATACTTCATCCAACTCTTCTTTACACAGTGGTGCTGCTAAACATTTAGCATATTTTATGTGTTCAAATAAACTTGGGAGTATGGCTTGCAATGCTAAAGAAAAGGCAACAATTCACTGGCAGAACTAGATTTCACACTTGTAGTCTTTACACAGAGCCTGACATTCTCCAGCTTACTAATTGTAGACCCAATAACTTTTCCAAAGAGCACAGAAGTCTTATTTCACATCTGTGCTAAGACTTAAACAAAGATGTAATATCACAAGTGGCTGTAAGTCCAGGGTCTGAAGGCATGACTAAATCTAAGAATTTCTAGGATCTCAACAAAAAACATCAAAAGGCATGTAACTACCTGTAATTCAGTTTAGTGCTGGTGAAGGAGAAAGGTAAGAATGTTGACTCCAGGAGCTGCTTCAGACTCCAGCTCCAGCATCTGCAGCTTCTGTGACAATAGTTTTCATGGGACCTTCCCTCCTCCAATAGAAATTTGGAGGTTAGACAGGTACTGTCTCCATTTTCTTTTAAAAATTGTCACCAACGAGTGCATATTTCGAAATGTTCTTCAAAAAATTGGGAAAAGGACGTCTTCTGCCTCCTGTCATTGTTTGCCTGGGTAAAGGCTTAGCTGAGCGCAATTCCAAATAGGCTTATCAGCAACTCCATGATTTTTCCAGAAACATGATAAAATGATGCCTTTTTTGGGGCTTGCTGCTTGCAATGATGTTTGCTCTGCCTGTGCCTGGGAAAGAGGGGCCATGTGGTCATCCCTGAAAGCCAGGCCTGGGCATCACATCAGGCACGCTCACATCTTCTGCAGACACAACCCACAACCCAAGTAGTCTGAGCCAAGCCAGAATAGTTAAACTTGTCACCATCTCAGAATTAGAAAAGTGAATTTAATCTTGGGCTGTCAGATCAAATTTTCCCCACAGTTTTATGGAACAGTCTTATTTTCCCATAGGAAAAAACTATGGGCTTCTAGCAAACCTTGGTAAGGAGTTATTTTGTTTGCTTTTGCAAGACTATCAACAAACCAAACTATGTAGGCTTGTCTTTAATTGTGAAACTTTTCCTATCACGCATTTTCCAGCTCCAGAGAAGCAAGGCCACTTAATGTGAGATGTGAGAGTTTGCATGCTTTGTCCTTCTGATGCCGTTAAGTTCTCTATAGGTGTTTTAAGCTAACTGTTTCTAACTGCCACTCTAGCTGTAAATTGGCATTAGCCCTATGGAAAACCCCTAGACATGAAGGAAACTTTCCATCAACTTCTCTTGACGTTGTCTCCACGCCAGCGACAGGACGGTTTATCGATGCAAAGGGATAAGAGAGAACAAGAGGAAAAATCTGCTCAGTTGTCCTTCGTCACACAGCTCATCCTAGAGCTGGGACTGTGGTTAGACACAGAACAACCAAACAACTGCTAAAGGTTGAGAAAACAAAGCCATAAACCACACGCGTGACTTTTTCCCCTCTTGTATAGACTGGTTGAATGTCAGGATTGCTCCGGCGATGTGGTTGGGTTTTAAGGCAAAAGGAGCTCTGTTGCCAGCCTGACTGTGCTGAGACATGGAAGGAAGAGCTTGTACCAGCACTGAAAAGCACAGCAAAGACTTTTGCATGCATGTCAGGCTTCTTGCAAAGTTGGATCATCGCGCGTACTGTGTTTAACAAGAGCGACTGTACGGCAGAGGATGTGCCGGCTGGTAGCTCAGGTTGAGCTAGCAGAGGTAGACTTCTATGTCTTTTTCCTTTTTTTCTTGTGAAGACTAATGCAAACAGCCCTCAGCACGACCTCTGGCCCACGGTCAGAACCCGATGCTGCAGGGATACTCCAGGTGGGTGGTTGTCCCACCTTCACAGCCAGTGAAGAACAACTGTCATAGAATCATAGAATGGTTTGGGCTGGAAGGGACCTCAAAGATCATCTAGTTCCAACCCCCCTGCCATGGGCAGAGACACCCTCCACTACACCAGGTTGCTCAAAGCCTCATCCAAACCGGCCTTGAACACTTCCAGGGATGGGGCATCCACAACTTCTCTGGGCAACCTGTTCCAGTGCCTCACCACCCTGAGAGTGAAGAATTTCTTTCTTATATCCAATGTAAATCTCCCCTCTTTCAGTTTAAATCCATTGCCCCTTGTCGGCACTACCGAGCGGAGCCAGGCTGGCGTGGCTGCCTTCCCAGCTCCTGCCTCCCACGTTGGCAGTTCTGGATGCAAAGGGAATAAATGCAATGGTGATCACCCACCCTGGGCTCCTGCTGCTGTGCAGAGCAGCCGTGAGCACTGTCGGATGGCAGGCATTTTTCTGCAAATATTCAGGTTATCTCACTATAAAAGATATTTTGTTCCTAATAGTGCATGTTATCACTGTGGAGATAGACGGGTAAAGACAAAAATGTGCTTTTCTAGGAGTTTAAGGGATTTCCCTGTGACAGGCCACTTTCTGTTATAACTGACAGAAGATTTTACAGACTTTTACAGCCTTTATTTTGTACAGCCCACATGAGCAGCTGGGGCAGGAAAATGAAGATTCTTCTTCTGTAGATCTTCCTACAGGTGCTTCTGAAGAGCAGCATAACAAACACATGGTTCCACCTGGACAAATCCACCAACTCCTTGCATTAGAAAGGGTGGGGTGGAAAGTGGTTGCCCAGTCCAGCCTCATGGGAACATCTCTGACCAAACTTTGTTTTGGAGTTTCTAGTATCACCTACCTGTAGAAACCTTCATTTTTTAGCACTGCTCATACTATTTTAGCACCTTAAATAGTAATTTTATGCTGTGTAACTAATACTATACATCCACATTTCCCTTCAGAATGTGCCACAAAGTCACCAAAGGGCTGACTTTAATTAAAAGCGAGGTCAGAAACAAGAAAAGTATCTGTGAAGGTACACGGAGGACAGAGAGCAAAGATGCAGAAAGTTCATTGCACACGTGTTGATGCTGGGAGATGAGCAGCAGCTTGCTGCAGGCAGGTATTAGTTTTCGTGAAAGTGCTGGAGAAATCCCCGAGGCTGTCGGGGCACTCGTACTGGGAAGGAGCTGAATTTACGGTAGGAGAAAAACTTCTAATATGGGATTTCGAACCACTCACGTATCAGCTTCCTCAAGCTGGTGCCCTGCTATCATTTTCCAAATCAGGTACCAAAGGCCTTAATTACTTTCCCAGGGAAGGCAACAGAAGGTAATCAGTATATATAACTGCACGAACCTTATGTTATCTTTATTAAAACAAGCTACAAAATTAATATATTGTATGCCTGGGAAGATTTTTTGACATATTCAGAGATGAGCATGTGTTAAAATAATCATGTAGAAAAAACTAAAGCTCAGAATATCAGAAAAGTCACTTGCTTTTTAAATTATTGCTTCTAAGCAACATTAAGAAAACTACGGCCCGGAGAGTAACTTTTCAGTGTTGATACTGAAACCTGAAGAAATTTTTCGCATTAAAAGTAATCACATCTGATAACGAACAAAAATTAACCGTAAAGAAACCTCCATCCTTTGTACGTTTAGCAGCGGGCTCATATTTTTCCCTTCGCAGATGTTACAATAAGGGTGTCAACACTTTTATTTCTTTGTCTGTAAGTCTAAAATTATGGCTGCCCCATGAATTGCTAACGTGCTCAGAAGACGCGGGCCCAGCTGCAGTGCACATGAGTTCAAGCTCCTGCCCGGGCCTCATGTTTCACCATGACCTCAGTTTCCTGTGCTGAATGGGAACCAACGCGAGCGAGCACTTGTAAAACTGTTTTTGAAGAGTGAAGTTATGAAGAGGTGCTGCAGTGTCAAACATCTGTTTCATCCATTACACTCAAATAGCAGCGGCGACTGTACAGTAGGGCAAGAGCCGTCAATAAATTAAAAATCCTCTCGTGGCCACGCTCGCCTAACTCTCTTGAGCCGCCTGGCTCTTGTGCCAGTTTGAACCATGAAATAAAGAGGCTAAATAAGAAAACGGGAGTTTTGCTTATTCTGAGGTAGCTCCTCACTCCACTGCTAATTAGGGCTTTCTGTCGTGGTCGCAGGGTTGCTTTGAGGGTAAGACACTTGTGGCTCCATCGGTCAATTAATATTTGTAAATGCTCGCGGCTGAAAATGGGATTTCAATCTCTCTTAAAAAATAATTTTGCCTTTGTTGTCATTTTTTGTTAAAGTAATAGGAGAAAATAAGTAACGTACTTTTTTTTAGAAAGCTGGGCAATTTACAGATGTGTAAGTACTGAAATTCTCTATTTATGATTTCTGGAACCCAATGCAGTTAATTACATTAAGATATGTCCTGCAACTGCACTGCATCTCTTGTCAAAATTGGCATGTCCGTTAATTACCTGAGGAAAAATACATTCTAGTTTAATAGGAAAGTTGCTCCTCACGATAAACTATGAATTGTATTCCAGACAAGATACGTTACGCAAAACAAGGAAAATCTTAAAAACAGAGATCTATTTATAGCCAGGAGGGAGGTGGGGGTCTGGGAACTAAAATATCAAACCAGGCAGTCTGAGAAAATGTTAAGAGGCTGCAAAGTTGTTCACCTCGGGGTTACTGGTTCAAATATTGCTGGGATTAGTCATGTTCACCAGAAGCCGTGACCACCTAACGGCTCTGCAGCGGTCGGCGTGAAACGGGCTGCGGGGCTGTGGTGGGCGCGTTCGCGGTGGGTGGGTGGCCAAAAGGCAGCCCCACAGCCACTGGCAACTGCATGGACTCTGCTGGTGCCCATGTCAGCACGTGGTCCTTCCCATCCCGACACCCGTCCCTGTTTTCTCTGGTCCCTGTTCAGGTGACATGAATCCATCTGAGCAAAAGCTCAACAGCTTGTGTTCTCATATGCAACCTGCTTTGGTTCCTCTGCCTTTCTTTCAGCTGGATTTGTGGGAAGAAAATTTTAAAGTGAGAAATATAGATGTGTAGTGGCGTATCAAAACGCTACCCAGCAGTTTAAGAATAAAAATGGAGAGTCTGCTGGTCCCTGTTGGGCCAGGAATGCTTTTGGTAAGGAAAACTAGAAGCTTTTGAGCTTTGTTAAAGACATCAGGATAAACGACCAGCATGTTCAAATGAGCCGAATTGAATACTTTCCAAGCTACTTTTACCTCCCAGATGTGCTCTATCATTCATATCCCCCATCCTAATTACCTCAGGCTTAGCACCATGCTAACATGGCCATGTTGCCCTTGGACCCTGCGCATCCCATCACCTTTCCCTACAGCTGTACTCTCCATGGGCAAAGGAACATGCAGGACTTAATCACAAAATTGGCATAAAAATACCAATTCTAACATGAGTTTGCAAAGAATCCTTAACCTCTAGCAGAGACCTGGCCTCCCATCTGACTGCAAAACGCGCTGCACCACCTTAAGCTGTTCAACTTCCCGACCAAATGTGATGCTGCAAGAAAGAGAACGGTTGCAAGGGCATCTGTTTCCCAGCTAGTGGTCAAAATGCTTCGTAACCTCGTACTTGGCACTGGTGAGGCCTCACCTCGAATCCTGTGTTCAGTTTTTGATCCCTTACTACAAGACAGACATTGAGGTGCTGGAGCTAGTCCAAAGAAGGGCAACGAAGCTGGCTTCGTTCGGACAGGCTGCCCGGGGAAGTGGTGGAGTCACCATCCTTGGAGATATTTAAAAAACATGTAGATGTGGTGCTCAGAGACGTGGTTTAGCTGTGGACTTGACAATGCTAGGTTAATGGTTGAACCTTATGATCTTCAAGGTCTTTTCCAACCTAAACGATTCTGTGACTGTATGATTGTATGATTCTGTAACAAGACATTGCGATAATGTCCACATAGCCAGGGAAAAAACCTAACTGAAAGGAGATTTTAGTTTTAGTGGACTGTATCTCACGTAATAGAATACAGTGTATTCAGAGTCAGCGTACATCTTCAGGGATCTGGTTTGGCTGGAAAAGTAGCCTGGAGGAAAAAAAATTAGAGATGTCTTTGTGACTGCAGTTTGCGACATGAACAAAAAGAATCCTACAGGAAATCCTACAGGGCCTACAGGAAAGCTGGAGAGGGACTTTTTACAAGGGTGTGTAGTGATAGGACAAGGAGCAATGGCTTTAAACTGAAAGAGGGGAGATTTAGGTTGGATATAAGAAAGAAATTCTTTACATTGAGGGTGGTGAGGCACTGGCACAGGTTGCCCAGAGAAGCTGTGGCTGCCCCATCCCTGGCAGTGTTCAAGGCCAGGTTGGATGAGGCTTTGGGCAACCGGGTGTAGTGGAGGGTGTCTCTGCCCATGGCAGGGGGTTGGAACTGGATGATCTTTGAGATCCCTTCCAACCCAAACCATTCTATGATTCTATGATTCTAATCATCTTGTGAAAAACTGTTGGGCTGGCAAGTGCGACAAATGTTGTATGCTCCCTGCATGGCTGTGGAAGTCACTGGGTTCAGAGTGAGCAGAGCACTAATGCAAACTTAACAAATGGAAAGGTGTCTGAAAACTCAAGCAGTCTTTGTCCCAGTTTTCTGGTGAAGATGGCCCACAAAGCAAACAGTTCAGTTGTGGAACTTTTCTGCAAACTTATTCCTTTACAGTAGGTAAAGATTCAGGACTTAGAGTTGGAAATGGCACCATGAGAGACAGAGATAACAAAAATGCTTAATTTTTCAAAATGTTTTAGGGAGTTACACATCTTCCTCTGGTGCAGGCTGGAATCGTTCCACTGGCTGACTGGTTTGACTAGGAATCCTGTAGAAGAACAAGTAAGAGACAAACATAAAGCAAAACAAAACTAGAAATTCTTGGCACTTGGGGATTTGTGTTGGCCAAATGACGAGACTGAATCCCAGAATCTCTGTTTGGAAAGGATATGAAGTCATTGTTCAAATGTGCACATAAACTGGATCTAGAGGGATAAGATTAAAAAAATTTACAGAGTTCAATCTCATAAAACTATCAATTATACAGGACTGTTTGTGTCCATTTCTGTGATTTTTTTTCTGTAGAATAAATGTTTTCCTTTACTTCTGGGTAGACCATGGAGCTGGCATAAAAACTGGTATGCTACTATAAACAGGAGGGGAAAGATCTGCTTAGCAAACATTGTGGTTTCATTCACAGAGCAGTTATCGCAGGAGAAATGGGGTTGGCTGCAGTGAAATAGGTGTATGGATCAAGACTTTGTGAATCCATCTGCCATTTTGCAGATGAGGCCTTTCACCGTTCTTTGAAAGCAATATTTTGAGCGTTAGGAAAGTGGATTTTCTTCTTCTGGGACTCTACAGCATCTCTGCTTTTATGCTACTTAATTTAATTTAAGTTAGAGGTCTTAAAGCTAGATGAGATATAAGCAGGCTGAAGTGTGCTCTGGGTGAAGCATCTTACTGCACTTTGAAAGGGATGTGGTTTGTGTCTAACATTTCTCTGTTTAGACTGAAAAAATCTTCAACAAGTACCAAATTTAAAGATTTTGCTGATTGTCCAATACTCTGTACAATCATCAAAATATATTAAAAAAAAAAAAAAAAAGTCAAAAGATGTGGCTATGGAAATCTCATATTCCTCCTCCAGCATTTGCCAAGGTTGGACATGGTAAGCTGCTTATGGGATGGCATGTGACCTTTCTGGTGCTGTGGGAGAGGAGCTGGTGAGTTGGAGAATGCCATTACTTTTAATTTAAATCATCTAAAATCACTGTGATGTGTAAGACACGACACAGTCTACATGTCTTCCTCATGTCTACTTTCTGAGGGATCTGGTTCAATTTTCTGGAAAGTAGGGTATTAAAGGATGCTGCTCTCAGGGCGCTGTGCTCGCTGCAGGTCCACGGTTGTTTGCTTGGCCTTTTGTGCTGATGCAACGTCTCTGAATTTCCCTGGTCTCAAACTTTCCTTCCTGGTAGGAAAAATAAAATAAAAAAACCCAACAAACACAAATTTCAAAGTGGATCATGGTGTTCTTAATGCCACATTTCACTCCAACACCAGCAGCACTGTTGGACCTTGTTAAAGTAAATTTACAATTGCCTGCTTCCTTAAAGCATTAAAGTCAGCGATTCCTGCTGGCTCGTTTCTCATGGTGAGCTTTATGAATGTGTTCAAAAATTTCAAATAGTGAAACGGTCTAATAAAAGCAGTTTGTGTACGTGGAGAAGTCTGTTTGCCTGAATTTGCTGATGAATCACTCCGTTCCCTAAAGCTTATTCCTGCTCCGGGGTGACGGCTAGGTAGCTGAATTTGGGGGATGAGAGGGAGGTTAATGCTGATGGACAGCCAATGTTCTTTCCAAACTGGTGTGTTTCTAATACAAAATATTCCATGACATTGGAATATTGTTTTCATGATCTGTAGGATGGCAAATCTCAAAAGGTAGAGTGGTTTCGTTGCCTGAGCTATGCTCCCTAAAAAAAAAAAAAAAAAAAGAAGGAAATCAGATGCTTGTCAAAAGTCTATCTAACTTCTTCACTTTGCCAAATTGGGTTGGAAACTCATGAGAAGGTCTCTCCTGTGAGATTTCTGTGTTCCAACACCCCTGCTGCCATATTCGGCTGGGATTCCGCAGCAGAGAGATGTGCAAAAGCACAGACCACTGGAGAGGACGGAAGGGAACAGAAGGGTTCCATGTACAGGTGGTTTTATTTATTGTTTCATTTGCATTTTTGCTAGAATACCGGTATATAGTCTCAATCTGAATGCAAAGTGGCAATACCATTGTTTCAGTTTCACTTCTTCTACTTTGTCTTTGCCAGAAACCTGAGCAGAAAGCCCCAGGACATTGCTCACGGAGTGTAGCCTGGATGTCTCTACCCAAAGGTGGGCTCACATGCTGGGGGAAAGAGTGAATTGTAATAGATTAAATCACAACGTAGGAAAAGTTGACTTTAGTCCTAGCCCTTCATTCTCATGTTTTTTAAGACCACGTGTGATATTTTGCATGACCACAGACAGTATCAGGTTGGTGCCACCGACTGGAAAAGGTGAAGTGATACCTCCCGGCTGCCAGCCATGGGAGAGAAAACGTCCGGGGCAGCCGGATAAACAGCTGGGGAAATGAAAGGTTAACAATTTGTCAGGTTAAGCAAACCTCTCAGAGTTTCCCTTTCGTTATTTGAAGTCTTGTCAAGTTATGGAAAAGCATTTTAATTAACAACTCACAGATTTTAAAATAAAAATCAATAAGGCGCACATATTTCTTCAAGCGATGTCCAGAGTTTTCCTCTAAAGTTACAGTTTGACAGTTTTCCATTAAGTTTATTGGCTGGAGATGATGTTATTGTGTTTTATTATGAAGAATTAATAAAAGATATATGAACTTATATTTATATAACCCAGTGCAAAAGGGTCAGTGCGTTTCCCACTCTAATTCTCTTCACAGTTTAAACTTAAATGAATTTGATTCTTCAAGGAAAAGCATCATGACATAAAGACATAGCCCCCACACTCTTTGACATCCACCACCCTCATTCATAAAAAAAAAAAAAGAGAGAGAAAAAAAAAGAGACAGAAAGGAAAAAGTGAAACTTAAACTATCTTAATTTGTATTGGCTTCATTATTCTCTAGATAAAAGGCTACTCAACATAAATGAAGACTCTGAGTTCAAACTTTTAAAGAATTCACATATTTACATCAATTTTTAAAAGGTTTTATAACTAATGAACTCAGATTTCTTTTGGCATGGCATAAAATCCATTTGTACAGTTTTTAATTAAGAATGCAGCCTACGCAATTAAAATTAAGGGTAGAGACTTCATCAGATGTCCTGTGAGAACCTCAGTCGAAAAAATTATGTTAATGCTGTATGTCCTAAAAGCATTCTCTGAATGTTGGAAACACTTTATGAGGAATTATTTCTACTATACAATAAGGATTTATTTAAAGTTGAAAATTAGGAGCTTTTAATTTTGGAGTGTTAAGACCATGTTTATCACTAATTGCTTTGGCATTTGCTACGTGTTTTCAAATCAGGTAGGATCATTAAAAACTGTCTGCATTTTCCTAAAAATACGTATATAGACATAAATATAAATGTGTGTGTATATATATATACACTGAGACATGCACACAATCTATAATGCAAATAATGCACATGTAGTCAAGGGAATTCCTAATGTGAATTTTAATATTTAAAGTGACAAGGGCCATTATTGGGAATATTAAGACATTTCTTTCTCGAAATGATTAAAATTACATACGAAATAATGAATGAAATGCACACATAAAAATATAGATAACTAATTTCAAAGGTTTTTGTAAGCTGTATAGGGAAATTAAGTTTAATGTAATTGAAAGGTGCTAAATGACTTTCCTAGAAAACAGTTTTCCCTTTAGGAAGTGATGCAGCGTGATCAATAATGGGACAGCTTTTCCCATCTCCAAAACTTTCCAGTTCAACCTGGAAACAACTCCTTTAGTGATGACTGTAATGGGATTTTTCAGTGTGGGGGACACTTGAGGAACGCAAATAGCAAACCCAAAGCATGTGCAAGTGGGATGATACTGAGACAAAACAAAAAGACTTGTGATACACTGCTGTGTAATGCCAGCTGTTTCCTTCACATGGGGTGCAGGGATTTTCTTTCTTCTCTTTTCCTTCTTTTTCTTTTTGACACGGCTTAATGCAAAAAAGAAAAAAAAGTTTTATATTTAGAAGAGTAACAAGGGAGCTGAGGCTTAGCTTTGGAAGGCAAGCCAAATTTCAGAAGGGTTTTAAAGTGTAGAGTAAGAAGGTTTGGCTCACAGGAGAAGTCATTTCCAAGCCAAAGACTTGACATGAAGAAATGTGCAAAGAAGCGAGAGGGAGACAGGTTTTGCAGAGGAAAGAGGCCGTGGTGATGGAAGTGAACCAGGCAGGAAGGAGCACAGGATGTGATGGCCATGACTCATGCCCGTGAGCTGTTGAACACACAGGGAAGACTCCAGAGGATGGGCAACCACTCGCTAAGTGGTGGTCACGTGAGGAGTATTTTATGAAAACAAGCAATCAAGGCTGAAATCCGGAGGTTTTAGTACATCAATTCAACAGTTATTTTAACATGGAAGTAGGGCAGAATAAGATGCTTTTCACTCAAGGAAGAACGCATCGAAATTCAGCCGTGATTCTCAGCTTGATGAGTTTTTAGTCTCAGCTCTGTTACTCGTAGCTGGTAGAGCTCATAAAAAAGTGGTTTTAATCTTTGGTTTAGCTAGCAGACATTAGTCAAAAAGGAAAAAAAGATGCCTGCAACTGAGTTATAGGTGGCTCTTATCTTTAGAGAGGCTAGTCAACAGCTCCCAGCTAAATCATAAATGGCAAAATGCTTACATTGCATCCACCACAGAGGTAATTCTCCTCTAATTTACATTGGGTTTCACATCACTTCAGCTTTTTCATTTTCAGTGGAGCTGCTTGAGATTTACATGCTTATGAATCAGGGCAGAATCAGGCCCCCAAATAGATGCATACGGCCAAAGATAACATTCTGGCCACAAACCTCATTTTTGTTCTTTCCTCCACCCACAAGCCAATAAAATTACACAAGACCTGGGCCTGAGAGGCCCCCAGATCCGGGCCAAAAATAAATACAAAAATACAATAAAATTTTAATGTGGGGGCCTCGTGCAATCTTTAACTAGTGCAATATTTAACTGTATGAACAAAAGATGAAACAGCAGCCAAGAAATACATTTCACCTATAATTCCACCGAAGACCATAGGAAGAAAGACCAAAGAAAAGGAGGAAAAGTCATTCCATAAAATAATGGTAATACTCAGGAACTTTAAAATACTTGTAAAATTACAGCACTAAATTATTAGCGCCTGGTTTAGATATTCTTTGACTTTGTCAGAAGCATTTGATGAAAGGCTGTCAAGACTTTCAAAACGAGAGGAATAAAGTGAGGCCAAGGAAAAAGAACTATGAAGAATATTAATGATATTAATTGACCCACCAGTGCCAGTGCCTGGAAAGCCCAACAAGGCATGTCTTGGCCCCCAGGAATGTGTTGTCTTGACAGCAGCATCATATTGCCATTGAGAGGTTCCTGCACTGGATGCAGGTTTAATTTCCCACAGGTAGTCCCCTCCAGGAGATGGTGTCAGGGAGGGGAGTGTGGGTCAGCCTGGGCTGCTCTGCATCCTACGACCACACTGATGCAGAGGCTTTGCCCAGAGAATGAACAAAAATCCTCTTAACATCGATCCAGGAGTTCAAGCATCATGAGTTTCTTAACCCAGCCTGAACAGCCAGATGAAACCAAAACAACCCAACCCAACCCACCCAGCCGTTGGGAAAGCAGCATATGCCAAAGAGTCCTGCAGTGACCTCCTACTCTGAAAGTCTGCACAGTTCATCCTTCAGGCATTCCCAGCTTGCCCAGAACTGGGTGAAGCTCTGAGGATTTAAGAAAAGTAGTAATGCAGTACAAAAAAGCCTGGGGTTGATAAGGAAAATGCAAAACTAGGTCTTTTTCCTTCTAATTAAGACTGTAGGAGTTGCCAGCAAACTGGAAGGATCATTGTCCTTTTCAGGGCCACTTCAGTTTCTCCAGAGGATGGAGTGGGCAAGTCTGCTGTAATTTGCCTTCAGGAAAATACCCTGCAAAACTGCAATAGCCAGAGCTTGTGTCATAAATATATGGAACTTAAATCAATGTAATAATTTATAATATATAGAGCTGGATTATCTAGTCTGGCTCTTCCTAAGGTCTTACCCTTATTCAGCAAAATGCCAAAGCTTGTGTTTTGTTTCAGTACTGTTCTAAGCAGATGTGTAAAACTATATCAAACACTTGTTGACGGAAGCACATGAATAACTCTGGCCTGATAATAAGAATATTTGAAAATTTTTATGTTTACCCACAGCCTTTTAGAGCGAGCTCAGTTAGAAATTGTAACAGAAGAGACTCTTTCTATCATGAGCAATGGGTTTTTGTTTTAGAGATACTGGACATGCCACAAGTTTGGTCCCTCTGAGGGTGTTTGGACAGGAAGAGCACTGCACTGGAATTTGTATTTTATATCAAAGGCTGTAAAAGCTGGATAACGGACCCGACACCATCGGAAAAGTGCTGTGAGAGCTGGGATGAACAGTTTGATGTGGCACTGGGTCTTATCTCTACTTCAGCCTCAGGTGGGTTTGCTTCCCAGGGCTATTAGGTAATTGATAATCCCTCAGATAGAAGTAGAGAAATGGAAAAGCTGTAGGCTGATAGGCTTTTTTTCTCTGGATTCGTTTTCCTATGTTCAGCTTGTAATCTATGTTTGGAGGTAAATGCACTGTCAAAACCAGAAAGCACTGGGAAGCGGTGTGAATGCTAAAGGTGTGCTGGTGTGTACTCCTGAAAAAGACACAGTGCAGACCCAGCAGTCAGCAGAATGTACCATCAATTCCCCTCTAAACCATGACCTGGAGAAATCACCTTCAAGTTGACAGGGGTTTAGGCAATATTTCAGAATCTGGTCAAGATTTTACAACACCAGATACTGTTTCATTCTCCGGGCTTTCTCTGACCAAAGAATTTTTAACTAGGGCAAACTGTCAAGTATGCAGCGGTTTTGTAAAGCAGACTGCAAGCCAAAGCAAACTCGACCGAGAACACCACATTTATTGATAAAGGGCCTGCACAGCAATAATGAGATGGACAAACGCTGTGAAAAATGGCTCATGTGGTGGTGGGGAGATGGGGAAGAGGGTTTGTCAGGGCACGGCTGGGCTGATGCTGTGCAGCTTCCCAGCGAGTATCGTTACTACGGCCATAAAGTCATGCCTTGGCTTCAGAAAGCTGCCGTTGCTTTGGCGTACAACGTTCATGGCTGTAAAAACATAAATCAGCACAGATGCAAGTTTGCTCGAAGACTTTTCCCATGCTGGAGCATTTTCATGTTTCCTGCCAAAGCCTGTGTTGCAACCTTTGGCATGTGAGTGTTGTAAGGTTGGGGTTTTTTTGTTTTTTTATGAAACTTTGTGATAATCGGGAGCCAGAACTCATATTGCAGCAATCTTGTGACACTTCAAGTCCAGTCATTCACCAAAAGTTACGTATTTCTTCTACTGCTTAAATGAAATGCCTCCATTTTTCTTAATTGTTTCTGACATTTCACCCATTATTCCCTGAGCCTCCTCAAAAGGACGTAAATAGCTCGTAATTCGCTTTCGAAAGCAAGTGTGAGCAGCAGAAATAGAAACACCACGGCACTGCTGTGCACAGTCCTCCAAACAGGGACGGTACGCCGCGGGGAGCGGAGCGATCGGGAGAGATGGAAAAACACGTACCCGATATGGTTGGTGTGCCAACTAAAAGAGTTGGGCTGCTTTCTCCTTTTCCAGATATCCAGAACTAAACATCAGGAGCAATTAAAAAATTGTGGTCTTTTGTAAATTACTCCCAGAAGAAATCTTGAAAATCTTTCATTTTAGTCCTTTCGGGTCCACTGAACCATAAAGCTATTATGAATGAACAAAAATACTAGAGAGAAAATTGAAATACAACAGTAATTAACAATATGAATATATCAAAATAAAACTCAACTGGCAGGATGGGGCCATCAGACGTTTTAACACGGAGTTGACTATCGGCCAGGTAGGGCACCTTTGATTTCATATTTTTTCACCCAGAAGTGACTGAAAGATGAGCAGCCACTACTGATGGAGGGATGCTTTCATGATACTTCTCTTTCTCAAAAACCTATATGCAAGATGTTTACCTTAGAATAATAAGTAATAATTCGCATTTTAGGATCTTCTTTTCTGGTACCATATGCTAAATGTCAACAAAGGATTATAGGAAAAATCATTGAAAATGTGCAGCTATCACAAATAGAGATTTCCCTATGGGTTCTCTAATACTTTACAGACAAATGTTAAAGATTTATTGCACATGAACATCAAACATGGTTTTACTACAGTTCTCATTTGGATCAAATTGACACATTTTACATTCATTTTAGCCTAATGAGATTCTTTCACTACACATTATATTCCAAGTGACCTCGTACATTAAATTTGTGGCATGGAACAAACCCACTGGTATAACAAAGCCCTTTTCCTACCAACTTTCAGACTTTTTAGAAAAGAAAAGAAACAGTTTAGCAAAATCATAAATCTTGAATACAGATTTATTAATTGGTGCTGAGGAAAAAAAATAAAGCAAATACTGTGTAGATTATCACATTTTGCCAAATTTTCGTTTTCAGTGTTTACACTTTAGGAGTCTTTTGAACTTTGATTACAATCTGAATATTCGACAGTTTGGGCATAATCCAAATTTTTATATTTACACCTGAAATATCCATGGGTTTCTGCAGAGTTCTCAGAAAAATTTTGCCTCTGATGTTCAGAATCAGGCCTGAAACGACCGACCGAATCCCAGCTGCTGGAATCTGACTTCTGATAGCAATTCACTGCAAAAACCTTCCTGACAGTTTTACACAATGCAATATTTGTTTTTGCACACAATTCAGTGATTTTTTTTTTTAAAAATCTGTACTGGAAAGTAATTTTTTTTTGGCTCATCAAAGTGATTAGTAATGGAATGTAAGTTTTTAACACTGTGCTGTAATGTTGTACCAGGAAAAGGTAGCAGATGACCTTGAAAGGAGGTGAAAGGAAACTGGAAAATGTTAATTAAAATTATTAGTGCTGTTTGAGGTGCTTATCTTGTTTACTGCTAAGGTGTTGCTCCCTTCTGCATAATTAGGGGTAATTTTACTTACTTTCAAGTCTGTAATTTTAAATATCACAAAGTTTTATCTTCCAACAAGAAGTAATTCATTATTGGTTTGTATGTAACTGCTTGATGTTTTAATCAATATATGCAACTTCCACAAAGTCTGTTAGAATTTGTCAGGAGGTTTTATACATCTTTTATAGTGCAGGATTAGGCATGGTATATGAAGCTGAAATCCCATTTAGTAATGAAATTTAAACATAATTCTGTGTTTATGATGTGAAGATATATTTTTACTTGATCTGTCCTTTTACATTTCCCTTTATCCATGATTATTGGAGGACAATGATATCTAGAAAACAAACCACAGTGAAGTTAAATCCATTTGAACACAAAGAGTTACTGTCAGTTAATCCTAATAGAGACAATACCGATTTTTAAACTAAACTGCTTAAGAAATGAATATGTCTTGCATGCTTTCAATTTGTTTTAAATCCTAACATGTGGAGCTCTTTGCTGTTGTCTAATATTTGCATAAAATATTTAATCTTGTACTTTAAATTAATGATATTAAAGGTCTAAATGTTTGAAAAATGTTGTTGTCAGAACAATGTAATCTTTTCTCTCCAGACTTCTTCATATAATTGTGGTGCCCTTATCCTAATACACTTGTAACCTTCCTCTGCATTGTCCTGTGCTGAATGCACTCTCCCAGTACTTTCTTAATTTAGAGATTTCTACACTTTATTTTCTTTCAACATTAACAAGTGGAGTGGGGAAGTTCCTCCTCTCGTCAGGACGTGCAGCAGAATGAAATATTCCCCAAAACGGGCTGCGGAGTGGAAAGGGCACCAGTTCAGGTCTGTGAGATGCAGGCACGGGGCAGGCACGAGGTGGGGGAGATGGGCACCGTGGCCCGGCTCGCAGCTTGCTCCACTCGTGTGGGTAAGGGGCATTTTTAATTTTGCCTGCTGTAACGGTTGTGATGATAAAAATATCGCTGCTCTTTTATCTTCAGCAGAGCAATTAAAGACATGCAGGGTACTTGAAGCCCTGTAATTTTTAACCACTGGCATAGTAGGTAGAAAGAAGCATACCATTGCCATGAGGCTTTAATTAAACCATAAAAAAATTGGAAAATGTCTTCAGGAGTACATATTAAAATAGGCAAGTAGCTTCAATTCATTTTCTTATATTTACTGAATATTGAGTAGGTTGAAAATTTTCTGGCTTAATATAATAACAACTTAATACAGCAATTGTGTAAGAGAGCATACCCTTTTTTGTTGTGCTTGCCCCACATAAGTCAACTATGCCTACTAGGGGGTTATACTGAGGTGGTACAATTAGGTTACTGATTAATTAAACAAGTCAAAGCCAGAAGGTGCTCTGTGAGGCCGGGCAGGTGTGTGGGACCATGTCACTGCCATGGGGCACGGCCGGGCTGATGCCCTCCATCATCTGCCTGGAGCAAGATGAGGAGCCAACATGATGAAGACAATCCTTGAAGAGAAAGAGTTACGTAAAGGAGTTTCAATACAGAAGATGCAGGTGCCAATATTGGTGCAAAGCTCACGCTTTTGCAGATGGAAAGAGCTTCACGGTGTTTGGTGCCCACTGGTAGTTATCTATGTAAAATAAATACAGCCAGTTGTAACATAACTCGTGCACGGGTTAAATTGGCACTGGAAATACAGCAGCTCTTTGGCAGCCCAGGGCAGTGCCGCGGTGCCCGTGCCACGCTCGTGGCTCTCCCAGAGGCAGCAAAGGAGATGACCCACCGTTGTTTCTGGGGTGCTGCTTTGGCCTGGGTGGATCAGGAGCACCATGCTGCCTCCTGTAATTCCTCAATTACAGCTTCCTCAGCTCTGCAAGGATGTGGGCTGCTCTTGGCTCCTCTCTTACTCTGGAAGGGCTGTTGTTTCACCGGTGTCTGCTCAGGAGCAGTAGCAAGAGCATAGCAGCAACGTTGGGGGAAAAAAAAGTGAATTAATTCAGCTTGGAGAAACAGTAGAAGAGGAAGGCAGTAAGGCAAAGAGGCACATGAAGAATCTCAAGAGCAGAAGACAGCAATATTTTCCAGGATTTATGTGGCACTAAAAGGGATGTATTATGGCAAGTAGATGAAAGGACATATTATACTGCCATATTTGATGCATGGCCACATAATCACACTAAACTGAATTTTGAATAAGAATGGAAGAAGATTCCTGTAGTCAATTGGAACTACAGGGAGAATTTTAATAGTAGACCTAACAATCTGAGAAGCTGCTTTCCTTAGCAGTTCACTGATGAGGTGATCATCGGAACTGCTGAGGAAGACAGCCATGGGAAATTTCATGACACAAATTGTCAGAATTTCTTTTTTTTTTTTTTTTTATGTTGGATTAGATGACCACCTAAACCCTACCTGCACTTGATAGTGTGGTTCTCCCAGCACTGGGCCACTGCAGATTCAGGAGAAGGTGTGACACATTTTCTGAAGGACCTTGCTCTTTTTTTGAAGACCTCCCAGTGAAATGCCGATTGTGTCCAGGTGCTTTCTTTGATTCCATCTGGGTTTCCCAAAGGAGAACAAAACCTTCATACACAAGGCCAAAGTTTACAGACTTCACCTGCATTTTCCCCAAATGCATGCCTAACCATGAACTTCTAGTGCTTAAGCATGTATCAGTCCGGATTCCCTTGCAAGGCTCATGAGCCTGAGCAGAGCTTGAAAGCAACCTGGTCCAGGTCTCACGTTTGTAAGAAAGTTCAAAACTTGGAGAATTTGGGGTTGTTTGTTCCAAACATTTCAAACAGTTCCAGTGACATCTAGTGGGGAGGAAACCCTTGCGATCGGCTCCAGCCTTACGGAAAAATCCCATTATCCTTTATTTTCTTTCAACCCACTGGGCAATAGTTTCCTACTGAAAAAAAAACTCAGATATGGTTTGTGTGCCATGCACCATGATTGAAAAATAGCTTCACAGTCCACTGAGAATTTCTCCTTTCTGGAAACATTTCATATATTAAGGACCATTTGGAATTTTCTCTGGGACATTCCACTATATCTAAAATAAACTCATGGAAGAAGGTCACAAAGTCTTAGAAAAAAAACAACCAACAACCATGAACTCTTGGAAATTTAAACTACTCAGAAAACAACAATAAAGATCTCAGTCCGACAGTTGCAGCCCTATTAAATAGAAATGTAACTAAATATAGTTAAAGTGATGTAAAATTAGCTTGGAAGCAAAACCAGGTCATCTTTCTCTCCCTCTCATCTCCCGCTTTCCTCTGCATCTCCTCCCTGCACATCTTCTGCACGTTTTTCTTACTGAACTTGCTTATCAAATGAAGAGGAGGATGCAAACACCGATCGCGCTTGGCTTACTCACACAGCAAAATTCTTCTTCTATTTTATTCAGGATGAGTAAAAGCTATTTCAGAAATGCTCCTCTTCTTGATTCCCTTCTATACTTTTTTCCTCTCCTCTTTGAGGCACTGTGCAGTGCCAAACATGTTACTCTCATTTAAGAAGCAGCTCAAGCTTCAGGCTGATGAAATACTTCTCCATCCTGTGAATGTCACTTCTGAACAGGTTTCCTGAATGAGGCAGGTTTATCCCCAAGGCATAAGTTTATTTGCAGAAGTGTGGCGTTTGGCTAATGAGTAATTTAATAATATCAGGGAGGTGGCACTTCAAAGTTCAGCAAGTCAGATGTAAGGTCTCAGTGTTTTGAAAGCAGAAAGATCGTAGCAGAGGAAGGAATGTTTTTTCCTAAAATGAAAAGATTGCACCACTAAAGTTTGGAGTAGATTTACTCATGTACAAAGTCCTTTTATTTCCTGATTTGGGATCATTGGACTCAGGACTTACTGCACATTTGCAGAAAAAAATAACAGAGAAAAAAATGCAGTATTACCTTTGAGTGGTGGTGTGGGTGTTGTTACACTGACCTGGCACTGAAGGAACCCCAGAAGGTCCAGAAGCATCAAAGCTTTAAAAAGTGCATACTGATTTTGAAGCTTGTCCAACCAAGCTGTGTGGGTTTGCAAAATTTGCCTGAAAGTTTCACAAGACCTTAGTTTCTCCCAAGTTTCCAGTCCTGCCCTTGATCCTGGCTGGAGCCTGGACCTATACTTGCAAATACACATTAAAAAAGAATTAGAAACATCAAGGTTGTTTTTGCCTGGTTGTTTTTAAAAGTTTCGGTTTTATTTTGCAATAAATTTTGGATGCAGGCTCTCAGAATCATGTTCCTGTGACAAGGGCAGCTGTGTTTCAGCAAAGAAACTGCAATGAGTCACCAGTTTTCCTTCTCTCTCGTTTTTGTTTTCCTTAATCTGAAAAAGAAAATAGTAATCTAGACTGAAAAATATAAGCTTTGCTCTTTGTGGATGGGAAAAGCAGAAAAGTTCTGTTCCCAGGTCTTGCAACAGACGTGGTGTGTGAGCAAGACACTTCACTTCAGCTCGCTGCATCTCAGCCCGTCCGGCTAAAAATGTGCCTGAACATGTCATGGCTGACTGGTACCCTGCAAAGCACTTGGTGATGCATGAAAAACTGACTCCTCTGATGCTGTGGAGCCTCCTCCTCATTCTCAGATAACAAAGGCAGCTAAAATTCCTCTGAACAGTTTTCCAAACTTTCTTTTCTCCACTTAGATTATTGATTTAGTTACCGTAGAGACTTTCGGCTCCCACCAGAAATGGAAAAGGATGCGCTCTGGAGATGCTCTCCCAACTAAATTGTCTGCGGACAACTTTGACAAATTCTGGGCTAACTAATCCCTGCTTCATCACAGTGCATTAACTCAAAATTAAATCACACTTGTAAATCACTTTCAGTTGCACAGAGAGAAGGAAAAACATTTACGATGTTCCATTTTTAGTTCCTTAAATATTCGTGGAAAATTCATTTTGTCATTCTTCATTCTAAAATCACTGAATTGTCTTCATTTTATTTGCGCTGCTTTTGTGAAACAAAAAAAAAAATTTCTCTTCGTAGCATTAATTTGCTTTGGTCTAAAAATCAAGTTTTTGCCAAGGAAAGTGCATTCCTTTTAGCAAAGACATTTCTTGGTCTCTATTGTACACATGAAGGCGTTAAGGTCAAAGGGTAAATTTCTCTTAGTCGCAGCCTATTTCCATGGGCTGAATCTTACATGATTAGCAGCATTTGGCCACTACGGGGAGAGACTGGAGAGAAGGGAAGGTCAGGTGGGTGTCTTGGGAGAAAATCAGAGAGAATTACTATAAAATATGTGCAGTTAAGTGAGAAAATCAGCATCTGCTCGCTGTTTGTTTTCTTTCGGAGTATTTTTTGGAATGGGAAGAAATGTTATGAACACATTGGTTTTGGTTTGGTTAGAATTCCGAAGGGAGAAAGGGATGAGGATGAAGGTAGGAGCTCGAGGAATGTGAATAGGAGGCGAGCACTGTCAACAGAAGCCGTAACAGCAATAATATTTTTCGTGATGACTTCAGTCACGTGGAAGATAAATTAGGTAAGGAGAGAGATAAGCCACCTCTGCAGGATTCTATCAGCCCCAGTTAGGAAGCTCTTCCATGAAAATCTCCTCCACTTTCCCAATGCAAGAAGGAGCCCTGGGAATTTCTGCAGCCACCCACGATGGCAGCAGAGGCTTCCCCCACCCACGCTCCTCGGGGCAGGGTCGGGCTTCAGTAGTTTTCTCTCATTTGGGAAATTTGGAGGTGGGGGAAGACTTCAGGAGATGTTGCCATGTCTTAAACAAGTAAAACCAACCCAGCTTCCTGCAAGGAGGAGAAGTCAAGGCCAGGAGCCTCTCTGGGCAGGTGTGTGCCCCTGCCATCATGTCCTAAATACACTCTCTCTGCAAATGGTGGTTTATATCATCAGATCTTGCTCTGCAGGAGGGTTTGGTGCTGTCACTATTTTCTCCCCAAATCTGATTCTTATTTACCCATCTTGTGAACCAAGGCGCTTATGCACTATGGAGGGGATTTGAAACAATGATGGAGGAGCAACAGAAGTCACTCCTCTCTCCAAATATGACTTTTAGTGCTCACAAACCATGAAAGAAAACATTTTTGGGTACCTTCCAACTATGGTTTTGCAAGTCTGCTATTCATCCACCTCCTTCTGCGGGAATGCCCTTCCCTGATGAACAAACTTCCAAATCCTGTCTCCTTTGGACATTTCTGCTCTGTGTTTGTCTGCCACAGCAGCGAATCCTGCCTGTCTGTCTTCTCCTGAGCCCCTGACTTACCACACCTATCTCAATTCTTGAAAAGTCTCTCCCACAGCCCGTTTCAGAATGATTAATTATAACCAATACGGAATTAGGAGTCTCCATCAAAAGCTCAGAAACTTTGGGAAAGTGGAGATCATCCTCAAAAACAATAACACTCTCGGCTGTCTCACACCAACCGCACAGGGAACTCGGAGAAGTTTACACCTGCTTTGGAGATGCTCCATTTCTGATCTGTTGATGTTTAATAGCTGTGAATATTAAGTTAATGTTCAGAAAGTTATGGGTTTTGACATTGCCTTTGGCATTTGTCATATCTATTGTCCTTCTGGGGATGCCGCGAAGATCCTACGTGAGGTAGACGAGGCAGACCACCATCCAGCCTGGCTGGCTCCAGGATACAACAAATAAGGTGTGGGGGAAGATGCTGCAGTGCCATACAGCCCTTCCCTCGACTTCACAGCTGCATCCACAGCTTTTGCTCAAGTGAGAAACTCCTTTTCCCTTCTTACAGCAATTTCCACAACCCGTGCTGGGACTGGTCCCTGAGTGCCAGCAGACAGGAAAAAGGTCTGAGTTCGTTGCTGTTGTTACCGTGTCCATCATGAAGGTACCTTTCTACACCTTCTTCCTACAGGCTGGAGAAGAAGTTGCATGGATGGGCATCTTTCCAGGACTGCTCCTGTCCCCTGCTCCTGTCAGAGACTGAACAAACCCTCCGGTGGGCTCGGACCAGCATCAGCCTCTGTGTTGTGCTGCTGTGGGAGGCCCTACATCAGCTTTGCACACTCAACCTGCTCGAGTGCAGGCGTGCTATGTTGAGGCAAAAATGATGTCAAAGAGGTAAAACAAAGAGTATTGTGTCTGGCCTATCTTGCAAAAAATTATGCATGGAGGAAGAATAGCACGGAAGTAGAGTAAGTACAAAATACACAGTGAAGTGTCTCGTCGCTTCTCTGAGACAAAGGCAGACAAAATTAATCAGCAATGATTTGTTGTGCCAGAAAACGCAGCTCCTGACTATCTGTGGCAGATTATTGCCAAGGAAATAGTTCCTCAATATCCCAGGCACATTCCTGACCTGTATATTATGAAGTTATTTCTGCTTTATGATTTGTAACCTGTAAAATGCCTGTGATCTTAATAAATGAGAGCTTGTTGCCTCCTGAAATCCACTGTATTTCATCTTTTGCTTTCCTCCTTTGGCAGTGTTGTTATTTAGACTGAGTTAACATTAGTATTCTCTCTGAGCGTATACACTTCCATGAATTCGATATCATCGCTGTGAGCTAGCACCCTTAGGACGCTATGACACCATCCATATGACATACGATCATGGGTGGAAGCATAGCTGGAGGCTTTGTGGAAAACACTGAGGATTTCCCAACCTGTACATTTTTTTTCCCTTTCCCTACCAGGAAATGTTGTGGACTTTTTTAATTGCTTAATCGAGCCTATGACCCAGGGCTAGTTCTCAAAACTTAATGGTAAACCCATAGAAAGCAAACTATACAGGGCTGTCTTACCAAAAGTCTTCCTAGAGCACCACCCAAATTGCCTAAGGCACAGCCTGACACAGCTCCTGAAAATAAAGAGCCTTATCCTCTGTCGCCATACAGAAAGTTTTCTCGTTGTTTACACGAGTTTCTGATGGCAGGAGGAGAGGGGTGCTGCTCTCAGAGGTGACCGTCCATCCTGGGTGCATCTCGGTGGAGCCCCCCAAAGCCACCCCCTGCCAACCATATGGGAAAATCGATATTGATGGAAAACCTGGAGTACAAACCCCCTCCATGCCTCCCAGTGCCTTGGACGCAAGCAGTACAAAAGGCTGTGACTTGCCCCTACTCTTACAGATTAAACAACACCCAAAGCAATTTAGAAACCAAACTTCCCACCCTGCGCTCACCGGAGCGAGGCGTAAGCCTCTGCCAACGCTTCGACCCTTCCCACCATCCAAATTATTGCATCCATTTCCAGCTCACTACATTTTTAATAACAATGAGTGGATGCAATGGCGTTACTGGGAATGATGTTCCCAGATAATTCCCGAGCATGGGAGTTACTGCGTTAATGTGCCGCAGCGTGCGTGGGAGAGGTGCATGGGGGGCAGCGTTTACCCCAAAATCCACGGAGCAACTCCAGCCCCTACAAGCTCTGGAAAAGCCAGACATCTTCTGAAAGCGTTTTACGAGTGCACACGGAGAAACTGCAGAAAATATAACTGTTTGTGAGTAAAATGGAAATTAGTGCCGTTGTGTTCACCTGTAAGTTTTTCTTTAAAGCCAGTGATTGCATTTGAAACCTGCAATTCTCGACAAAAAAGAGAAAAGTTCAGTGCTGATTGCTGGATATTTGGACCTCCCAGTGCAAACATTAACTGGCTGAGAGGCACTCTGGAATGTAATGAAGGAAACAATACTGGGAAAGGAGCCAAATGCAGAAACACTGGCGCCTGCAACCTAGGGATTTGCCTCCTAGTAATAGGAGCTGAACAAGGCCCAGCACTTCTGTTAGGCTGGAAATGACATACTGTGATCCTTGACTTAGCCAAAGGGATTTTAAATGGAGGAAAGAGCTGGCAAGACAAAATCTCCTGCACTTTTCACAGTGTTTTCTAAAACAAGCAAAGGAAATCAGGAGAAAAGACTGTAGTCTATTACATTTGATCCAGTTAAGTCAAGAGTGGAAGCTTTTTAACTGCTGTTATTATTTTTTATACTTTCTCATCATGTCACACCACCCAGAAAGCACAGACATAAAGCAGAAACTTGAAACCGCTTTCGTTCAAGAAGAAGGGCACCCCAACATTGCGTTATTGACAGGAGGGCTGAAAAAACTGACAGCTGCAGAAATTGTACAGTTGAAGTTCAATTCCCAGGAGCGGGAACAATATACTGATGGTATTAATTCCGTTTGGAATTGTTAAAATAAGAAAAGGTTACGGGCTGAGGAAGGGACCTGGTATTTTTTTTTTTTTTTTTTTTTTTTGCTTGTAACAAAGGCGAACCTTCCTTCTTCCCTGGTGTCCTTGGACTGTCATCTCCAACCTTTTGAAACTGTATCTGATTATCCATGTGGCAATTAATCATAATTAAGCAGGCTTGAGATTTGGAAAGGTACAAAGAAGGTGGCTATAGATCTGGCTTTTGTCCTGAGTAACCTCTTTTTTTTTTTTTTTTTTCTTTTTTTGGCTGCTGAATCTTGTGTTTGGAGCCATGAGAGGGAGGACTGAAAAACAGAAGAGGGGAAAAAAAAAAAGAGAGGCAGGATAAAACAACGTGTGTGTGTGTGTGTGTGTGTGTGTGTGTGTGTGCATGTGTGCGTGTGTGTTTTAACATCAGAGCCACGAGCATCCTGGTTGCTCTTTCTTTCTCTTTTTGGACATCACAGTCCCTAGAAACTAAGTTCCAGCAAACTTGGAAGCGGTCCTCTTCCAAGAGGAAGCTAGGTAACAAATTACCTTTCTAATGCCAAGTGATTTGGATCCATTCTTACAAACCAGATTTTTTCAATTTATTACAGGAAAACATTCAATCATTATACGCTGGCACTCTGTCTGGGGCACATGGAATACCATTCTACCCACTCCGCCCACATCCAGTTTTTAAAGGCTTAGTGAGCCCAGAATGTCTTCTTATTAAATGTTTTATATATTTATAATTAAAATACTGGGCTGGCATTAGAATCATTTTAACAGATGTAACCTGACACAGGCTTTCTCTGCCCAGGGTCAGGCTGGGAAACAATGGCTTCTTTAACTCCTGCGTTCTGCTCAGGTTTCTGTTTGCACATGGGTCCAATTTGTCCCATTTATGATTAGGTTTAAGTAAGTTGATGTGCTATTTATTTAGGAGAATTGCCATTTCAGACTATTACCATATTCCCCTACAATATACGTTACAGTGTGGTCTATGCCTGCACTGTCCATTATTAGGTTATTATAGTCCCGAATATGGTCCCAATTCACCAAAACAACAACAACTGACTTGATTCAGGCATTAAGTGATTTACTGCAGCTCTTTACCTTGGAATTAATGTACATACTGCTCGCAAAAGCCAACACCCCCCTCCTTGCCCCCAACCCCGAAGGCTTACAAGGGCCATGTGCTGGCATGTGAAAGAGACTTAAATGTCTTTGTAATTGATTTAAACATCAAGTATGAACACTGGACAGGGAAAACCAAAGGGGCAGGGTCTGCTGCCTTGCGAAATACCAGACCAAGGTGCTGCTCGAGGGTGGCAGAACCGGGCTTATCCGTGGGAGACGCCGGGAAGACCTCACGAGCCAGCTACTCCTTTCCCATCCCACGGAGTTGAGAGCCTGAGTTTATCTCTGTTACCAATAAAACACGCTCGCTTCATCTTTGACAAGCACCAAGGCAAGAGTGGGTGTAATTTATAACGACTGGTCTAAAACATATGGCCGTTTCTCTGCGCTCCCCCTTCCCCGGCACAAAACCCTACCCCTGCCTTAGAGGAAGGCTTTTATTTCCACCAAAGCCCTTTTCAGCAGCTCTTCAGCTCCCCCCAGCTGTGGCAACCCAGCCCGGTGCCCTCGCCAAACTGCGGGCATCATCCTGCCGCGTGCCGCCAGCTCCCGCCGGCCACCGCCGCCAGCGCCCGTTTGGGTGGATGGTCTTCCGCGAGGAAGTCTGGAATTCATCGACTCCCAGCCTTGGCAAGTGGGGATTTTTCTGTTTCGTGGGTAAAACACACCACCAACAGCTGGAACTCACGTAATAATAAATTAATAACCGCAGTGCTGGTGCGTTCCAAAAGCTACAATAAACCAGCGGCCGAGCAGAAAACAGCTCTATCGCGTACACCATCTCTCCCTGGCACGTGTTCCTCTTCTTTCACTTGCAGTGAAGTCATTGGTCACTCTTTCTTCAGCTGGGAAACGGCTAGGAGGTTCCCAATCTTTATTTCAGAGCTCAGCTAGGCATGAACCCTGTGCCAACGAGGAGAGACGGCGCTTTCACACCAACGCTGCCCTGAGCTTACTCTTCATTTCGTGATGGGCATCTATTCAAGTGGGGAGCATTGGCCCGATATGGTGAGAATTTCTGACTTTTGGAACCAGCAGGGTGACCACAAGTGCTGCTGTTGGTATTTTGACCCTGAGAAGCAGGTCAGCAAAGATGCCCAAGGACTCTGAGCCGGGCAGAGGAGTCTGTGATGGCTCTATGAGGTGGGGCAGCATGCAGGGGATGGTACGGGGCCCCATCCCAAAACCAAGGGAAGAAGAGGACATGGGAAGTGATACTTACAGAAGCATAAAAATAATGGGAAAATAAGGATGGCATTCCAGCACTGGTGCATACTCAGCTCCACAGGCATCATTAAGGTCAAGTGGCACGCTGAATTATTGCAGGAGGAGAAGAAAAAGTGGAAATACCACTTGTTCTGAACTTGGAGGAGCTAACAGCGTTTCTCACAGTGACTACTGAAGAAATTCACTTCCAGGCCAAGGCTAAGGCCGCCAACGCAGATGAAATCTGAGCTCATTGCTTGTACTGCTCAGAGGAGAGGTAGCAAGGAGCCATAAGACGCGCTACCACTGCAGGCAAGGAAAGCCTTAAGATTTCGGACTCGATCCCTGCCCTCTCCGCAGGCATCCGGCACGCGCTCGTAACTTCTGTCCAGCTGCAGCATGTAGTAGAGGACTTCTATTTTTGAGCTTGCAAGTCACCCAGTTAGTAAATTACAGATATACCTGGTTCAATTTACAGTTACGTGTCGTGTGATCTGTCCTGAGAGTAACCTCTTAATAAATTAAACTGAGCCCCCAAAAAGGTTAGAAAATTAAGTTAAACGCTTTGCCATCTGGGACTCAACCATGGCTGGATTCAATATTTGGAGCAATGGGAAGGTAAAAAGCAATTGCAATTGTGTCTTTACCACCTTTTTTTTTTTTTTTACAGTGATAATGTGATAGAATAACCTCACTTTTTTTTTTTTTTTTTTTTTTTTAATAGGGACTTTAGACTGAGACTTACTTAGACATCTCCAGGACAACAATGTCTCTAAATACCTTTAAAACTACAAGGCTGGAGTCTTTGAGTTTTTCTGCTTTTTGGAGGTGAAGTAGATTTTGCAACTCAGGATTCCTGTCTGTCTCCTCCAGCACTGCAGCTATCCGTGGAGCTGAGCTCCCACTTGCCTGCAGCCACATTGGTTTAGGACCCTTTCCAGGTCGTTTGGAAGTCAGGCTTGGAGCCTGCTCCAGACACGGAGCCACATAATGTAGAGCTATGAGAACTTGGGAAAACCTGCTTGGCAAAAACCTCCTTTTTTCCCTTTGGCTTTTTTAAAAAAAAAAAAACAAACCCAAACCACAACTTGCATTTTTTTTCTCAAAAAAAAATCCCTAAATTGACCAAGCTCGTGAATCTCGCCTGAGTATGATTAAAACCGATAGGGAATTTTAAAATGAAGAGGGAAATATCAGAGTAGCAAGAAAAAATACGGGGGTTTTTGATTTTTTTTTGCATTATGCTATGGACATTTTCCCTCTAACGGACTCCCCAGCACAGCCCACCCTGCACAGAGCCTCTGGCACGTGCTGCCTGCTGCAGATGGATCACGAGTGGCACTCGCAGCCCTGCAGAGCTGGCACGCAGATGCTGGCATCGCGCTCGCCAGCTCGGCTGCGTTTGGGGGAGATGGCACACCACTTCTGCACGGGAAAAGGGGGTGTGGGGGGGGGGTCCACTGGCACTAGCAGCATCCCCAGCATTCAGCTGCAGAGCCCGTCCCCGTCCTGAGCCCTTTCCAAGGTGGCAACAGATGCGCTGCCTCGGGGGGGACATTTGGGCTCTACAGTCCTTGTAAATCTGATCTCTTTAATTTGGTCGGGGTAGCAGTCCCCACCGCAGGGACAGGGCTCAGGTCTTGCCAGCACCAAGGGGATTTGTTCTGGGAAATGCTGAGCGCATCCCGACCCGCGTCTCCCCACACCGCGGTCTGGTCCAGCTGGATGGTGTAGGGTGCTGAGCCCCCTGGGCAGGGCGATGGGGCTGGATCTGCACCTCGGCCACACAGCTATTGCTGCTCCGTGTTTTTTTAAAGATTTTTAGAATGGCTGTGGCCTCGTGTGGGTGAGGATCACACCTGAGTTTGAGTCTGGTTTTCCCTACAAAGGGTCCAGCCTGGACTTCGAGTCATCTAGCGAGGTGTTTCCCATCCTGACTTCTCCTTGCACACACGGAGCAACACTGAGGGCCAAAACCATATATTCTGACTGCTGAGAAGACGGACAGGAGAATCAGCAGGATGGCACAGGAGAAGAAAGTCTCAGGGGGGGCAGACAACTGAGCTTTGCTTAGAAACGTCCACAGAGCACAAACCCTACACCATGACCACTGCGTCACTCCTGCCCTGCAGCCTTGGGGACCTCCAGTGCAAAGATGGATTATAGAAAAACTGTGAGATGCTGTGGGCAGATATCAGGAGAAACACCAAGCCAGAGGGTGGCTTGTGGGGTTGGGAAACAAACAGAGTCCCACCTCCTGCTCTGAGCAGGTCCAAGGAGATCAGAGCGAGTTGGCTCTAAGTGTCTGTAAGTGAAAAGAGTAGAAAGCACCTGTGCCATTAGATCACACCAAGGCTCCTTACATCAGAGTTCTGCTGTTGGACCAAATGTAATACTGCTCTTGTTCCTGCAGAGTATTTGGGTTGTGCTTTAGCTTGTGTAGGCTGAAACGTCAACAGTTGTTGCAGTTTGACCAGTTCCTTAACCAGAGGGAAGGAGAAGCCACCTTTGCTTCCCATCTCCCTTTTGGGGGGAGCTGCAAGCAAGGAGGAAATGAGGAATAAGTCTATAATCCTGAAAATCTTTTTCACTTTGAATATCCAGACTGCCTCTCTTCTGGAGCTGCTATCATCTGTGACTACTCTCTGTTTCTGTTCTGGTTATGCCAGTTCAGAGGAAAGAAAACGATGTGTTTTGGTTTTTCTTTTTTTTTTTTTTTTTTCCCCAAAGCATTCTTAACAGTTCAGCTTGGTGGACTAAATATCCTGAATAAGTCTGCCTTTTGGGGATTTTATATTGCTGTGCATAATCTATAGCTTTGCATATACCTGCTGGTATAAGGTATATGCTTGAAATACGTATCTCACAAATTAGTTTCTAAGACTATCAATACCGGGTTTTTAGGTTTTGCTAATTTTATTGGAAGTGATGTCTAGAAGTCGTATAGTCCCACCTCCTGCTCAGAGCAGATCCAGCTTGTCTTGCACAGGCAAATTTTGAATATGTCCAGCGTATCTGATTCAGATATCTCTGTATCAGACATATCTCCAAAATACGCAGAGACGAAGAAAGAGTCAAACCTTAAATGTAGCCTCCCTCAAGCCATTTACATTCAATTCTCAACAGTTTTGGAGGGGTTTTTTTTCGGCTTTTCTGAGCAGTGATCTTTCCGAGAGCGGAGCACAGCTCAGGGCTGGAAATGGTCGCAACAAAACACTGTTTAAAAGTCTGTTGTAGTACAGATCAAACCAAGGAAACCTCATCCTGCCATCTGGAGTCAGACCGAGAGGTGGAACATCGCCAGGTTTGTGGAGGTGATCAGAAACACCCAGCTACCGCCGGCACCGTGCAGCGAGACGGAGCTGGAAACAACCAGCAACGGAGCATCCCTGGAACACATGAAAATTGGCTCAGGATACGGCTCTGCCTGGAGCCGGGAAGATGGGCAGCGCCAGTGGGTACGGCAGCCCGGGCATCCCCAGGGGGAGGCAAGCGAGCCTCTGGCTCTTCCAAGCTCTGCTCATTGCTAAAATCACAGCACCTCTCTTCTCTCATGCTTTTTTTTTTTCATTTGCTTCATGTTTACTCTGGCCCTGAACCGCTCAGCTTTGCTCCAGGCACGAAATCAAGTGGCTTTTCTCTTGTTCTTGTCGTACCTGGCCTCAGAAACAGCCAATCGAGTCCTCAAGGAAAATACAATGTGCTTCATATTGGCTTCCTTAGTACTGAAAAAAAAAAACAAACCCAAAACCACAACCCTAAAAAGACCCCCTTCCCATATAGCCAAACTTTGCAGTTTAGGAGCGAGCGCTCTTCCCCATCTCTAGAGAAGTGGAGGGATTTCGTTTGGTTTAGCAGACCGTTAATTAACTGTCAGGATTAAGAGGAATGGATATGCTCGGTTAGAGAAAGCTAAACTTTCTCTGTAAGCTATGCTGGGGGCATCAAACTGCAGAGAACGGGTAAGTCCTGCAGGTCCTTCTCAAAGCACCTGCTCCACTGCAGAACTGCAAGGAATCATTTCCCGAGGCAACTGCTCTCACTGATCTTTAGGATGCATTCAGAAAATAATATGCTTAAATGCACTGTTTCAGGGCCTTCCTTTAAACCGAGGGGAGCCTTTCCTTTGATTTCAGTTTTTTTCTGGATCAGGACCATAAACGAAAGCCCTCGGACCTGGTTGACCCCCGGTCCGCCTCGCACAACCCCGCCGCACTCACGCCGCAGCCGGAGCACGAGCTGGCGGCACCGGGATCTCGCTTGGCTCTCGCTTTTGGGAAAATGTGAATTTCCCCTTGGCTCTGCTTTGTGCATTTGGGTTTTCTGCAGCCGAGCTCTTCGCCTCCAGCTCCGGGAGAAAGATTCGAGAAGAAAGCGGATGTCAGGAGAGGAAGCTCACGCGTGCCGAGGGTTTGCTCTCTCGGAGGCTGCGGGCGCGGGGCTGGGAGCTGCCCGCTGCTCCTGCCAGCTTCCCCCGGCAAATGTCAGCTCCCCACTCCATCATGCATTTACCTTTATAGCTTCGATGAGATGACAGCTACGAGATGTTGCTTTGCAGAAGGGAATAGCGCAGGTCGCATCCTCGGCTAATGCAAAGCGGCACAACGAAACGCTGATGGATACCCGCCCGCAGCCTGGATCCCTAGTTAGTTACTCAAATGCAGGTAAAATCCTCGTTAATCTAAAATTTCAAAGCCTTTGGAGCCCTTGATCCGTGGAGGGAAGGTGCATCTACAGGTGCCCTCTGTCCTTCAACGCTGAAACTTTGAAGAGATTGAGATGCTGATGGCAAGTGCCAACACAATTCTTACAAATCGAAATGAAATGAGGGAAGTTGCGCTCGGAAAACCGAAGGAAGGATATTCGAGCGAAGACTGTGTGGCTCTATGAACCCCGAGCTGGAATTTATGCATTTCCAGACTCTCTAATGTTGGCTGAGTTTCTTAAAAACTGAATATTTCCAGGTCTCCCGTGAGACTCAGCCTCACCAGCTCGAGCCAGGATGTGTGCACAGCTCCCGACTGCCAGGTAAAACGCTGCTACTGGAAAAGTGACCGTCTTTGAAGCCTATTCCAATCGCAGTTTAAACATGAATCCGTGCAGTTTCTTTTGAGAACAAACACAAGCCTAGAAAGGAGAACCAGCGTTACTCCATAAGCAACCGCTTTGCCTCAGTGCTCATTTTTTATGGGAAATATCAGCATTTTGTGGTCAAGCTCATTATTTGCTTTGTACGAGACGGGGCTGTTTTAAGCCAGGGAATGAGCTCTGCTCCTCGTTCATGTAATCAAAGGGCCGAGTATTCCTACTGATATTTAATACATTTCATCTCCATCTTTTAATGCATATATTGAAGTATACTGTGTCTTTAAAAAAAAATCTCAGCTTTGACTGTTAATTTAGCTTCCTACATACAGTCTCATTTACTGTTATCTATTTTTATTCTCACTGGGGATTAGGTAAGCAACTAGCAGTATTTCCAGCTGTCCTTTTTGCATCACTATTTGAAAACTGTGTAGACCACAAAGAACATAATTACAAAAACAAATTGCTAGTACAACTGCTCTGTTAATAAGCGGGGACCTGTTGTAAGTTCTGAAACTTAGAAAGACCATTTCAGTCTTCTGTTTTCATTAAACTGTGGTTGCAGAGAGCAGATATAATTGCGTTTCTTTTCTGTTTGAAGGCTACAGGTTACCCGAAGTAATTTGTATATTACTTTTTTCTCTGTAAGTCCAAACCAGTTCTCTCACTGGAAAACATTACATACTAAGGGTCATTCCACAAGTGTTTTGCATTAGTGCAAGAATTGCATTCATGTACTAAGATGTTTAAGCACCCACAAAGTTGTCGCCAACCATCTGCACTGCTGGTAGCACTAAATCAGCCGGGTACGTACGCAAAGCCAATGCAATTTATCTGTCAGGCAGTATTTCACTTAAAACATATTCCTGTAAAATATGAAATACTTAGAGGCACCCACTTTCCTATTTGAGTTTGACGTTTTCCATTACTGCACGGGCAAAATTGTCTTTTTAATGGAGCAAGAAAATCTTTGTTCGCCAGGGCTCTAACATTAGGAAAGGGCTTTTAATTTGCATTATGTTAATAGGCAATTATCAGTGTAGGGAAAATAAAGGATCTCACGTGCCTGTGTGTTTCGGGGGGCTGCTGCCTCTGCCCCCTCTGAAGCACTGGGGCTGGGATGATGCTGGACTGGCTGAGACTTTCTCCTGCGACCTCACGGCAAAGCATCCGCACGTGATCCAAAGCCAAGTACGTAGAAGCCAAGGTGCTGTTTCATAGCACTGTAGAGAAAGCCAGGTGAGCTTTATGAAGATTGAGTATAATCTTTGACTCAGATTTATGTGAGGAAGCCTTCTAAGTCTGGAAATACCTGGTACTGTGTTTTACCGTTCCCCATGATCTGAGAGACTTATGCTCCATGTAGGCTACGGCACCAACACGCGTATTTTCACAGTTCATGATCCAAATAGTTTATGCAGAAAACCTGAGCTGGAGGTGGATGGAGAAATAATCTCATTTTGTCCTATTCTTCACATTCTGAAAGGTACAGTGTTAATAAAACATTTTCAATAAACAAACTAACCAGCCCTAAGTTGCTGCTTTCAATATAAAACACAAAGTCTCTGTATGATTTTTCCAGATTCTGCACCTGATTAATGACATACCACGTTGGCTGAATTTATGGTCAGGGAAAGTGCAGAGTGTACTTCCTTTGCAAACAGAAACAATATGTGCAGGCTCCTTCTCTTACCTGCACCATATGCCTGAGCGAGGAGGAGGAGGAGGAGCGGCAGGGAAACCTCCCAACTGTGATGGGTGCTCGGCCGAGGCGGAGGCAGGTTGGCCAAGATTCGGGGATGGAGGATTTGTTTAGGTTTATTTATTTAGGTTTGACCCTCCCACACCCAACCCAAAAGTTACGGTCTGCAAACTGCTGACCACTGGGACTGAAGGTCTCAGATTGAAGTTATTCCACTAAAATAAATTAATTCAATGCAAGACGTATAAAATTTTCACAAATAATACAAGTAGCTGGAGAAATGGGATATCTGTTCATGGCCAAGACAACTGAAGTCATCAAACCTACTGCAATTTTATACATCAAATAATTTCTGATCACGTCAAAAGGCAGTGGAAGTTCAGGATCAGGCAGTAGAAGAAATACATTCTTAGGAACAGGATATTGATGATTTCACAACAATATTCTTAGCAGCGATAAAATAACATTCACCTCTGCTCTGTGTCTGATAACATAATTGTACATAAATTAGCATATATCATGTATTGAAAGTAAAGATTGAGGCCTTGATACAGTGATGGAAAAATCGCTGTGTAAGTATGTGCAGCCAGGATAAGACCCTAAATTTTAAAAATATCCCAAAGGTTTTTCAAAGAATCAAACCAGTCTCCCTGTTTAAGAGGCTCATATGTATCAACAGCAAAGTTAACTGGGATGAAGAATGCCTAACTTGAATATACGTGGTTTTCTCCCAGCAAACCCCGACTCCCATCCCCATCTTTTTCACTCAGAGGGTGGTGAGGCACTGGCACAGGTTGCCCAGAGAAGTTGTGGATGCCCCATCCCTGGAAGTGTTCAAGGCCAGGTTGGATGAGGCTTTGGGCAACCTGGTGTAGTGGATGGTTTCCCTGCCCATGGCAGGGGGGTTGGAACTAGATGATCTTTAAGGTCCCTTCCAACCCAACCCAGTCTATGATTCTATGATGATCTCTGATGTCTGTTTCCAGCTGTGACTAAAAATTATAAACTTCCTACTTAATGTCCAGCCAGAATAAGTGGAGGAAAACTCCTCCAGATCATGCCACAGAGCATCTTGCAAAGCCAGCCACGGTGGAGATGAAGACATGTGATTGGAACCCCTGACGAGGAACGATGGACAGAATTTGGTCAATGTATTCGGCAGCGACCGAGGGAGGTGACTACCAGAGCATCCAGGGTCAGAACCAGCGTGTTGCAGAGGAGGTCTCAAAGCAAAAAGGCCAGAGGACAACCTCAGATATGAGCACCTCACACCTAAACATGCTTCTGACGAAGGCCGTGTCTGCTCTTTCTTTCCAGGCTAACGTGGAAACAGCATCATGACCTTGATCGACGCCAACTCTGGCGTAAAAACGTTTGGGTCCACAAACGTGTTGCTCTGATACATCTTTTAGACCCCTCAGGCTCACAGCCTCTCTCTGCCCCATTTGTCCCACCTGGAGAACAACAGAAGGATTTTCATGGCAAAGATTGACGACTGCCTGCCAGAGAGAGTTACTCAGGAGGGTATGGTCTACCTGCAATGGGGCAGAAAGCAGAAGACGATCTGCAAAGAGGGAGGTTTCTGAGAAAACTCCACGGGCTAAAAGGGGAGGGGGGGTAAACCCAAGTGCTTGCTTACCCAGTTGGCCTAACTTTTAAATCAGTTTTTAATTGCATGAAAAGCCGTCCTCATCCCTTTTGATTACATCCTTCTATCGCCCTCTGAACCGCAGCATCTGAACATCTTATTAATAAAAGCTATTTTGGAAAATAAAACTCCTTCGGAATATATGAGGATTAACACTATATATAGACCACGATGGCTTAAAAGAGATTGTTATGGTCTATTGTGCAAATACATATTTACTAGAGCTTTTGAAATACAGATCATGCAAATATGTATTCAGGGACTTTTAAAAATGCAGATTATTGACCTGACAGATCATAAAGGCTCCTTTGAAACCATTCTGGGTTACAGTATCATGTAAATACTTATTTAGGCAATTTTTAAAAATCTTTGCTAGTACAGTCAGTGAAAATCCTCATGAAAATAAATGTTTTTCTCACCTGACAGCCACAGCGGTTTTGAAAGCCAAATACCTCCTTCCCCCACGTTTCTAAAAACCGACTCCATCCAACCTGGGGATGGCAAAGCTGTATTCTGCGGGGTATAATGTCACCTGTCAGAGAGGTGATGACCACCCCAAGGCTGCAGAATAAATCCTTCTTGTTTTACAATTACTCGGTGAGCTCGTGGCTTGACGTGCATCTCCTTATCCTCAGCTGCTGGGGAGGACGATGGCCACTGCCCGTCCTGGGAGAGCACCCACATGGTCCTTGGCATGCCTGAGTTTCCCACACTGGCCACCCACATCCTGATTATGAGGCGAGGTGGTCCTGGCTCCCAGAGTAGAGCAAGAGCTGGTTTGGGTAGGAGCTGGCATCTGAGCTACCTGGGTCTGAAACAGAGCTGGGGTAGGGGAAATGCGAACTTCATTGAGTCTCTGGTCCCCTAAAAAAGCTCTAGTAGGTGCTAAAGCTCAGTTTTCAGGTGTTCAGGTGTTGTCTCTGTGTTAGGAATACGGCCAGTAGTGCCTTGGCAAGCTTTTTCAGCCCCTCGTGCATACGAAATAACTCTCTGTCCTCAGCAGAAGACAGTATGTGCTGTTTCCAGACATCATGATGAGGTGTAATAGCAGCAAAGGATGGGATGCTGTGGTCTCCAACACCTTCCCACAGTTAGGACACCCTGAAGCCACCTATGAAGTGCAGGATGAGGTGGGAATACAAGTTGTGTCCATAAACCTGGACGCAGAAGAGCGGACCAACTGGAAAGCCCATCCAGAAAACATCACCCATAGGCAGAGAAGGGTAATAATAGGGGATGGTGATTAAATATTTTATAATGGAGAGAGAAAAATGAGTATTCATCTTGCACAGGCCACATACAACCAGTCAGGTAGGTGCCACTTCCAGCTACCGCAGCACAGGCTGGATTTCAGCTGGTTGCTTTGGGGATGAAAAGACCATTTCTTATTAGCAATTTCCTGAATGAACTGGTATTCCCAGTTTTACACAGATCTCTTATTATTCACTATTACATCAATAACACAATGACATTTGTTAATTCATATTCGTGTGTACTATTAAGAAAGTAAAAGCAACTTTTTATGTACGTGGCCCAGTAGTACAGTGGTTGTTATGTTTTGTTACGTGTTATAATAACACAGTCTTCCAAGAATTTGTGCATGTGTGTTAAACTGATTGTGCCAGGTGATTGTAATATTCCTGGAGCACAGACACTGCCTTGATGAATAGTGGTGTAAATGCTCCAGCAATTTTGCACATAAATGTGTCAGCTCTGGTCTACATAATGGAGAGAGGTCCTTTCATGGACTGGATAAAAGCGAGTTTATGAATCATGGAAAAACATGCTTCCCATAGAAAAAAAAAAGCATGTTATGTGAATTTTCTTCAGAAAGTCCTCAGAAAAAAAAAAAAAAACCACAACACCTGGAATCTGGCCAGAGCGTTTTAGTGCTCCTTTGTCATTCTGATGGTTGAAGAGAGCTGTTCATGGTGATTAACAAGGGTGTGCGGGTTTGGTTTTTTTTGAGATACAACTACAAACAAAAGGTAGTAAATTTAATTTTCATTAGGGTAGAATTACTGTTCTCTTACTAGGAGCAGGAATAGACATTAACAAAAACTCCTTGTTACTTTCTCTCTGCAGATCTGGCTTCTATTTTCCTCGGCTATAGGAAGGTTTGACTTAACATTCACTATTCAACAAGGCACCATAAAATCTCCAGCAAGAAAATTTACTGTAGGAATACAGTAAATCATGAGGGGTACGCGCGCTCGTTTACAAAACACAGCCTCATTCCATCGTACGAGCAACAATTAAGGGGCACACCTTGTGCACGCCCCATTTTTTAAGCTATTTGCTGGCATTTGGACCATTTCAGACAACGAAAGTACCTCACGGTGTTGGAAGCAGAGCCGCCTAGCAAAACCAAACTTTTGGCAGAATTTGCACAACCGGTTTTCAATACTAAAATATTTTCGGGAGTTCAGAAATCAATTTCTGCCAGTTTTCTGCTCAGGTGACTCACACCGCCGGGAGAGAGACGTTATTCCTGGAGGCAGAGCTAGGTTAGACCACGGCCACGGATTTGGTGCGAGCAAGAAACCTGCACAAATCTCTGCTCCAAGAGGTGCTAGTGAGGCTTTGTTCCTCAGCTAGACCTGTGCTTGTCAGCTCTTCCCACCTGAAAAATATTCCTGCATCCGTTGGGAACGTTAAAGCTGTTATAAATGGTTACTCCTCTGAACGCTGCAAACTTTGCAGAGCAAGTGGCCACCTCTGCCTGGCGTTTGGGCTAAATAAACCAACAAAACCTATTTCCCGTTCGTGCGAGGATGCTGCAAACCTGAGCCGGGGCACCTGGGCTGAATTAGTTTCTATTTCTATTAGTTTCTATTTCTGTCTCATTTTACATACTCTCTGAGGGGCAAGCACGGTTCTTGCTGGTTTTGATGACAAGCTCCTATCCCAGTGGGATCTTTCCTGAAAGGGTGCATAAGAGGGAGTCAAACATCACCCTGCCTGGTGGGTTTTGATGGACTTCTTACGCTGCCCCTTCCCTCCTTCTTTTGCTGCAGTTTTAAGGAGAGGGAAAGGATTTTGTTTATTTTATTGATGCCCTCAGCTTATACCTTTATAGGGAAGAGAATTTTAGGAATCAAACCACAAAAAGGCAGTAAACCCCAGTGTTTTGTCACTCGTTTGGGTAGCAATGGGAAGCAGAGCGAGGAAGAAGCCTGTTTTAGCAGAGATGGACACTCATGTCCCCTGTGCCAGTGCAGGGCTGGTGCCACGGGTACCCCCTGACCGGCTCCTGGGGCTCTGACATGCGGCACAAAGAGGGGGCAAAACACAAACGAGCTAATTAGCCTAATCACAAGGCCATCCTCAGCCACCATCCGCTGGGTAAACCCACCCCAGCAGCTAGAATTAAGGGATTTGGGGAAAACTGATACTGCTGCAGGGCCATAAACAGAGGAGCGCACCTGAAGTAGCCAGGAACCCCCGGGGAGTGCTGGGGGAAGTGAGAAGCTGGTTACTGCAAAGACAAGTGACTGTGAAATCCTGTTTTATTCTTCCTGCAATAAAAACCTGTTAGTTCTTCAAGGAAGTGTTTGCGGGGCTGCGTCGCGTCCCGCGCGCGGAGGCAGGACGGCATCGGTGCCGGGTGGCTCCCACCGCTCCTCCCGGGGACAACCATGGTCCCACGGCCACAAATAATTTTCCAAGTGGTTTCATCAGCCAGGAAGTCTCTTGCTTTGTGCCTCTTGAAGCCGATGCTCGTTACCACGAGCCTGGCTCTTGTATCGATATCCTCAGCCGCGCTAGATTTTGCACTTGGATATTCGGTCTTGACATGGATAAATGCACAGGAAACACATGCTATTCATGTTTGTAAGCAACAGAGATAATTCAGTTACGTTTTAACTCGTGGGGCTGGGTTGCTCTTTGTTTTTTAATACAGACTGGCAGCTGACCTCCATAGGAAGCTGCGTTTGGACAGTGGTGAAATATCGTTTTAAGGATGCAGGGCTCTGCAAGGACGTTTGGGCATCCGTCAGCCTTTCCTGCCTGCCTTTTGATCTTCCTTTCTCTACCCCATCACTAAAAAACCTTCATGTTGTGTTACCTAAATGCTTACCGAAGGAGCGTCTATTCACATTTCAGCAGGGAAAATAAAAATAATCGAGCAATGCTATTATGTTATCTCACAAAAACACAACATTAAAATTCAATCGACACTCTTCTTCATGAAGAAGTACAGCTGAACTCAGTGATTTCCTTCTTGTTAAGATCAATGGTATAGAATCAAGTCCTTAAATATGAAATAGAAAAATCTCATGGTTTTGAGGCTGAATATATTTGTTCTACAGGATGTAGAATTTCATACAACTCCAGCTACCTTCACATTCATCAGTTGCTAACAGCTATCTTTTAGGTTAGCGAGCAGCAAACAAAAGTCACTGAAAGTGTAACCCAAGCACTAAAAAAATACAAACTCACGTTTTTAATTTATACAGCACAGCTGCTGAACAATTCCTCCTCCCAACCCTCGCCTCAAACGTGTCCATTTTCCTCACATGTCTGATCTCAAATAACCTTGGAGGTTTCACACAATGCAGAGGAACCCCAGAAAATAATAAAGGTATTTTGTGAAATACTGCTTAGTCTCTGGGATAAACCTGGAGCACTGACTTGTATAGCTAGAGGCTTATTTTTAGATTCTCCAGAGAATATGTGTGAAAAAGGAGAGAGAGAGAAAGAGAGAAAGAACAATTTAAATCATCATAACTTCATAAACCAGATTTTTTTTGTAAGATTATTTGATAAAATGTAGCTGAAAATATATTTACAATCAAAATGGGTTTATTGTGATTTTAAAGCCTTTGCCTAAAAAAAAAAAAAAGTGTTTGCTTTGCGTTAGCTCCTCCAAGAGGCCAAAATTGTTAAAAAAAAAAAAAAAGTTAATGAATATGCCCATTTTTACTAAATTATTGGAATGGTCAGTCTAAAACCAGACCCTTTTCTCCTGGGGGAGAGGGATGGCTGCCTCTGGAGGGGGTTTGAAAGGGAGCCCCAGCCCCGATGCACTGTTGGTGGTGGCCCACAGCCTGGCCATGGGACCTCAGCAAAATGTGAGTGTGGGGGGCAGCCCTTCCCCTGGAGAAAAGAAAAGAGAAGCACCAAAGTGCCCATCGGGGGCTTTCCTGGGACCTGGCCCGGCGGACAGGGTGGCTGCACCTCCATGGCTGACATCCAACTGATGATGGAGCAGATGGAAAACAAGGTCGGGACACTAGTAAATTGTATTATTTTTCCTCCCTCCCTCTCTTTCCCCATTCTTTTCTTTTTTTTTCTTTTCTCTTTTCTTTTGTTTTTTTTTTCTTTTCTCTTTTTTCTCTTCTTTTTCTTTTCTTTTCTTTTCTTTTTTCTTTTCTTTTCTTTTCTTTTCTTTTCTTTTCTTTTCTTTTCTTTTCTTTTCTTTTCTTTTCTTTTCTTTTCTTTTCTTTTCTCTTTTCTTTTCTTTTTTCTTTTCTCTTCCTTTCCTTTCCTTTCCTTTCCTTTCCTTTCCTTTCCTTTCCTTTCCTTTCCTTTCCTTTCCTTTCCTTTCCTTTCCTTTCCTTTCCTTTCCTTTCCTTTCCTTTCCTTTCCTTTCCTTTCCTTTCCTTTCCTTTCCTTTCCTTTCCTTTCCTTTCCTTTCCTTTCCTTTCCTTTCCTTTCCTCTCCTTTCCTCTCCTTTCCTCTCCTTTCCTTCTTTTCTTTTCTTCTTGCCTTTGCAGAAAGGTGAGGCCTTTACAGAAGGGTGGGAGGGAGCAGACTGGGTGGGAAAGGAAGTATATTTTACGGCACTTTCATTACTCAACTTGATGAGAGCTAATAAAAATTCTTAATTGAAAATAAGTACCTTAATGACAATATCATAATCAGGAGTTATATTTCCTATTTATTTCCATGTAAAATACCTTGCTTTCTGAACGAATCATAGCAAATTATTCAGAGCACTTTTACTTATTGGCTAACACATTAGAAAGATAGTAAATACAGTTTTAAGTAGAATCACCTGCTGTAGGTTTTTCACGGCAACTTCCCTTTCTGTTGCTAAAACCAATATTAGATCGTCTCTTAATTGTTATTGAAACATATATGGTCGCTTTCCCATATCTTTATTTGGCTTTTCAGCTGTGGAGTCAGCATTTAATCCAACCATTTGTGACATGGTTAACACCCACAATCATTTCCTGTTATGCCTCACACTGACTACAGTGGGCTGCTGTATATTTTCCAACGCCCACTCTGCTGTCTTTACAATCAGATTATGCCATTAGACATAGACAATGAATCACTGTAATTGTTCTAATATGGCCAAACTGCCAGCAAGCATTAACCCTTTCTTGGGACTTTGTAGTTAATTCTGTATGGACTTGTGGTTACAAGGTGTTAAGAGACTTTGGGGGTTTTATACCATGGAAAGGTTCAATGTAGTTAATAAAACAACATTTAAAGTGCTTGATTTGGCTTCCACAGCATGACTGTGGAGTCATGACAATTAATAAAGATAAAAAATGTGAATCAATGTTTTTAATCCTAAGAATTCCTAGAATTTTGTAGAAAACAGCTTCAAGAAGGGAGAACAGCATTTGCTTATTTTGAATTGGGCCAGAAGATCATTTTGTGCATCTTCAAGATTCTTCTTAAGGTCATAATGAAGGCACAAAAGGAAGCATACTGTCTACCTATCCCGCCCTAGCTACAGTGCTATTAAATGACTCTACACACACATTCATGTTGACATACTACAAAAATATTTCAAGGATACATCATCTTTCCAGCACCTTTTTGTTGAAATGCTTGCAGTAAATCAGCTACTGATCAAAGCCATGCTACCCTTTGCAGAGGACTAATTGGAAATCAAAAGTCTATTAGCATTGGAAATACCATTTCTACAGTGGTCTGGAGATTTTTGCAAATAATTTGTTTAGGCCCCAAACTAACCATCATTAAATGAATGAAAGTCTCTATACAGACACCTTTTGACATTAATTTAGGCTGGTAATGTATCAGATTAGGGTTTAATATGAAATTCTGACTTGGGTAATTAAAATCTTATTACTTAAGTGGATATTCTCAGTTTAATGTGGATACAGGGAATCAGCTTGCCCTGTTCTACCCTTAGTCAATAGTACAGAGTGAACCTAAAGCAGGAGGAGAGGGATGAGATCAGGCACCAGGGATGCTGTGCCAAACTCCCCTCCAGATTTCACAGCGGGTGAGGATACGCAGTCACCTTTAAAATGGTCCTTTCATCTACCCATTTCTTCAAATACCATGGCAAAAGTAGTTTCTTGAAGCAAGGATGCTAAGTGTAAGCAAATCTAGGAGAGAATAGGAGGAAAAAACACTTGTCTTTTTTTTCGCATTGAACACTCCTCAAGATTCCTGGGAGGGTAACAAACCAACCACTCCAACCAACAAAGTGTCAGAACCTATTCAACCCCTGCCCCCAAAACAGTGAAAATCTAGGCAAAAAAAAATAACAGAGAAAACATGAAATTCCAGTGCCATTTATGGGAAATATATATATATATGCATAGAATTAGAGCCATCACTCATGCAGAAAACTATATTATTTCAAAGCCAAGAGAAGTCTTGGAAAAAGTAATGTAGTAGTGAAAGCCTTAAGCATTGAGTTCAGGTAAAATGCAGAAAACATACAATACAAATATCTTGGTAGCCCAGGACTAAGCAATAACTCCGTGTCAAGAGGATGGAGGAGCTCACTTGTGTTAGTGGGGCATCAGCCAGTGCCAAGACCCAATGGAGCTGGTGGCAAACGCTGTCTTTGGTAATCACAACCCTGTGACAGAGCTCGTGCTATTGAACCACACAATCCAGTTTTGAACCCAAGCTGGTTCACTGATGTGCAGCACATCTCTCCAATTGGGTTTTGATGGTTGGCACTTGCATTTGTTATAGACCGAATCTCCAGCAAAGCCAAAGTCCCAGTCTACTGCCGTTGAGTTTCCACCACAAGAGGCATGGAAAGGGATCCAAACAGTGTGCTCCTGCGTGGGACCTTCAGGCCTGAACTCTCAAATTCTGAATATTTTAATGAGAACGTCTATAAGCAAGATATGACTAAAGACTGGAGAATCCAGCCTGCTATATGTAATGTGCTTTAGGACTTTTTGAGATGAAGCTGCTTTATAAATGCCAGATACAGTACCGTTACGTTCACTTCAATTTTTATAACTTTGGCAAAAACATTCCTGTCAGGATGAAACTTGGCCTGCTTCTCCTGGGCTTGGGAGGGAACCTTTTTTCCCAAATCTGAGGAATCTGGTTTGGCTGAATTTCAGTTCATTTAACGCAAAAAAGTTGAAAACATTTGACAGTAAGACCTTTCTCTGAACTCAGCTCAGCTCAGCTTTGTCTTTAAATACCAAATTTGGCAAGTTCTTGCTAGGCTTTTTTTTGGAAGATTTTCCAAAAAAAAACCCCATTCCTCTTCATTTCTTGGTAACATATGTCCCACTTGCTGTTCTTAGTGTAGTTTTTTAAATAGTTCACTACTGTTCGTACCTAAGGTACTTTTATACTTCATGCTGACCAACATACGTTTCAATATATTCAAATCATATTTGAAAACCAGTTTGCAAACAGGACACCACGTGATCCAGTGTTATATCTAATCACAGAGGTCATTGCCGTGTCACTTTATCCAAAGATTGTTGAAGTTAATGTTAGGACTCTCTTCAACTGCATTCAGCACATGTGAAATGGAGCAAAGTTTTCTGGAAAACAGAAGACATCCTAAATTTAACGGATTTTTAAACTCATTGTTGCAGGAAAATATTATTTGGAAAGAAGAGAGAATTTTAAACAACATTATACACACAAGTGTGTGTGTGTATATATATATACACATATATATATGAAGAAAAATAACCAGAAGTGTCTTTAGAAGGCAATAAACTATCTACTGATACATAGATAGATAGATAGATAGATAGATAGATAGATAGATAGATAGATAAACAGACAGATAGACAGACAGACATTGAATGTGTAGGGAGAGAACCACTATTCACAGCACACTCAGCACAGCTCACCAGATCATTTTGAGGAGATCTCGTAGCAAACATGGCATTGTGCACATTTTTGCCTTGCTGCAGTGGAGTATGAACAGCAAAAATGACTGATGTGCTAATTGCGGCTCTAAAGACCAGTTTACCCATGGTGAGGCTTTGGCAGTGCCCATGGGAGGATGCTGGAAGGGCAGCCCAGGAGCAGAGCAAGAGAAGATGCACAGAGATGAAGCAAAGTGGGGACCAGAAGGGAGGAGGAAGGAGGTTGGATGACAAAAACCCAACACAGTGGTACGTTGGGGACAGAACAAGAAACCTTGGACTTTCTGGCATATGCACTGAAACTAAATATACTTCTGGCTTTTCTGACTGACTCTCATGTGGGCTTGGATATCACAATTTGCTTACTGAGATAGAAAAGCTGGTTCAGGAAAATGGGATATACATATTTTTTTTCCTCCTTGGTTTTGCGTTGCAGATATAGACTGACTGTGTAAGAATCACCTTAGTAAAGTTGTGAATGATTTATGACATGAAGAGTCCCAGACAAGTGTGGGCAGTGAAGGCGGGAAGTGCCGTGTTGGTTTCTGTACTACACAACTCGGCCAGAAAAGTCCATTAAGTTCAGGCACTCAAAAAGAACAAAATCTCCTTGACATGCTGGAGTTTTAGCTCCTTTTACTGAGGTCTTCAGCAATGGGACCCTTTCCTCAATGTGTCAGACAATGTCTGTCCTTTCCTTCTTTTGGTTCACCCACTGAGGAGCCTTACCCTTATCTAAAGCAACCAGATGTTTTCCAGAGTCTCCAGTGCTTTTAAGCACAGAAAAGAGGAAATTCCTTCCATCCTACTTTTAGTTAATGTTCAGTCCTGAAGAGGCTGCTAAACATCGTGTCTTCGTTGTCATTACTAATGCAGGGCATGAGCAAGCACAGAAAGAGGTCCAACAGCCAGAAGATATCACTTGATAGAACTGATCATTCTGGAGGATTTCCACATCTTCCCAGCGTTTTAAACACATACAATAATGGTAAAACATTTCACTGTCATATGAATGTGTACACGTGGGTACACATTGTACCACTGCAGTAGTCCCAATTTTAGCGTAATGGTTCAGAGCTAGCACAGTGAGTGTGGGTGTCTCCATTTCTCCATGGCGTGATTGGCTTTGCCTGCTCCTTATCCAACAGGTATGGTCACCAATAATGACAGCATGGACCCTTCTGCCAGGGGTGAGCTTCTGCCCACTCCTTCCAAGGGGACTTGGAGGACCATGCTTTGCAGAAGAGTTAAAATCCTATAAAGTATCAAAGGGGACATTGGACACTTAGTTTCCACATGCACAGACCTCCTACAGAATCCTTTCCTCATGGGGACTTTCCTGACCTTGACTGGCTCGCAGAGTTACTGGCTTTCACTTTTATAGCATATTTCTTGTGTAAATGCACATGGCTGATGGCTGAGAAGGTTTGGGGTCATCCTGCCTTGGGTCACAGCAATGTCACTGCAGTAGGTCAGCCTTTGGAGTGACTTTATTGGCATGGGGACTCGTGGCATCCCACCTAGGAGCCTGTGGAACAAGGGAAACTGATCCACAGCAAGTGTTGGTTGACAGGTCATCCCACATATTTTGGAGAAAGACCTGAGGATTTAAGGTTAGTATTTGGAGAGTAGAGCAGACGAACACACTAAAATGCCCAACTTCAATTAATCTTCAGGTTTGCTTTTGAAAATTTATATTAATCTACTGCACTGCAAAGAAAGCAAAGTTACAATCAAAATGGCTCAGCACAGGTAGAAAAGGCATCTATTAGAGTACATAACCCACTCAACGGGATGAGTGTGGGGGAAAGAAAACACATGGCTAAGGAATGGTGACAGCTGAGGTGGAACAGGACAAGGCAAGCAGCCAGGGCATGGCCAGTAGCGCACAATCCATCCATACTGCAAAATGACCATTCCCTTCCGCTGGTACCGCTTCCTAACGCTGCTGACCGTACCTGATGGTATAGGCAGGACAAAGGGAAGCTTGTGCTGGATGATCACTAAGACCTGTTTTTGGATGGCGAGGAGAGCTACGTGAAAGGGCCAGTGTGTAGAGAAAGAGCAGTCGTATTTTGCCTTTGTGAAAATAAAAAAAATTCAGATCGCGCGTTAACCACTTCACAGCAAAGGAAGGAACATGCAAGAGTTAAAGAGCAACGAAACAAAGAAAAGCTTTCAAACACTGAATAAAAGGCTCCTTATATTCTATCTGCCAATGTTTCCTGATGTGTGCATGCATTGCATCTTTAGGGAAAGGAGAGCTATTTTCTGAGATTCCTGCAAAAACTTCTATTTTATAATTAATAAAATAAAATGAAAAGAAAAGGTCAATCAGCATCACCATGAGAAACAAGACATGCCTGTGATTTTCAAATGTGCTGAGTTTAAGTATCTTTTCTTCCATATAGCTGGTATTAAGGGAATATTTTTTTACCTTTTATTCAGAGTTGAGTTGCAGAGGTCATGGTAAACCAGAGCTAGGGCTATTCAAAGTTATGTTCATGCTTATAAACTATCTTGACTGCTATAGGCTCTGATATTTTCTTTAGAGACAAAACATACCCTCACACTCACTCTTCAGTATGTAGTTGAGCGATCTCAGGAGCCTGAGCTTTGTTTTTCTTTTAATTTTATTTGAAACTCTTCCAAATCCTGGAAGGGTTTCAAATCAGAGAGGGATCTTACCCAAGGACTCATTTTTAAAGCAAAGTCGTATAATGCAACGTTCTCTTTTCTGGGCTTTATGTAAATGTTAAGCTTCCCAACCATCAATTCAGTAGCGCACGTTTTCACCACTGTCTCTGCAGTGGGTTTCTAGTAAAGACCTTCACAGGCAGATAACTGTCCCATGGCCCCAGAACCACGTCTGTACTTCTGCTTCACAACCACACCGTTCTCACTGCGAACACCTGCTAAGTCCAGAAGTAACAACATTTTGATGCCCTTCTCTAACATCTTATAGAAACCACTTTCTGAAGGTGAAATAATGGGGAAAGAAGTGAGGAACACAGCTCATGCACTACAGCAGCAATGATAATGCTCCCCAGATGTTTTGACAATGCAGTTGACTGTCATTTTTGTCCCGTCTAATAGTGTTGATTACACTATTGGATTCTTTATTAAACGTTACAGTTTGATGACCAAAATGAAAAGGAATGATTTCAAGTCTGGTATATGTTATATTCCACAGGATAGTACATTATATCTTGCAATATCCTACTAGAGATAATATCATATCCTAAAGGAGGTCTAAAAACTATTATTTTTTTAGACAAGGTCGACTACAAGTGTCTTACATGCTCATGTCCCCTCCTCTGAGTATCCACAGGCCTTGCATCCCATCCCTTCTCTCCTGCTTGCCAACCCCAGGAGCTGACGTGCAATGCACTGCCAGTCCCTCATCTCCAGTGCAACACCTCAATGTGGTGCCCAGGTACCACCCACTGAATTTTCCAGTGAGCCATGTGCTGGGCTTGGCTTGCCACTGCGGTGACAGGGCTGGAGGTGTAAAACAGATTCCCTACCAGGATCTTCAGGCTCTGCTTACAAATGCTCGGGACCACAATGTACCACCATCCCATTTTACAATACTTTACACACTTTATGTAACAAATATAACAACAGAGCAGCATATTGGCAGAGAGGGAGAGAAACAAAATGATTTAATACTGTCAAACTAGAACACTGTCATCAGATGAGAGATGGGGAGGGAGAAGGTCAATAGTAAAGGTACAATAGCTGCACTACTGAAACACTTTGGTTTATTCCTGTATGATACAGTGTTGTTTTGCAAGGGGGAAGCAGGGGCAATGTGTGTAAGAAGACCATTGGAAAGCAAAAAAAAACCCACCATCAGGAAAAGATCAATGCTTGACTGAGCTATTTTATTAAATTCCCCCTGGATTTGGTCTGAGACTTAAGGCATGATACGATCAGAGCAGATTGCCTTGGGTTATTCCACTCTGAAGTTGTCCATATATCTGACATTGGTCATGACATATTTAATTTGAACTGGAAGTTCAGATTTAATGGTTGAATTCAAGTGGAACGGGAAGCACATAACCAAGTCGGGACTTACTGTCCATGACTATTGCTGCTAACCTCTCTCGCAGGGTATTATTAGTGTGTGTAGGACCTGGGAAGAGCCCCGTACTCTCAGAACAACCTTGAATATAGGGTGAGAATCCCATAGTGAGTAGTAGGACCCAAAGTGGTTTCCAAAGGTGAGGTTACCCTACTGAAAACTATATGTGATGCGGTTTGCAGGAATGAGGTGAACTTTTGGTTTCCACAAAGCCAACAGGAATTTTACTACTGACTGTAATAGAAGCAGCTTGCATCCTAGATGTAAAATCCCCAGGAAAAACATAATAGAACAAAATAAAAGAGAGTGAATACTTACAGGTTGTCTAGTTCAGCTGCCCTCTCCTTCCCACTGAAATTTTGACTACAAGTAGATCACTTTGTCCATTGCTTGCTATACCAAACAGCTGTTATGAAAGAGCTATCAACTACTGAAAAATGAGAATCGAGTTCTTTTGAACATGTTACCCTATGTCAAAATAGTATCAGTAAAGTAGAACTGAAAAGATGGACACATTAACTGAAGGTACAATTAGTAGCAGAAGACTTAGTAACAGCATGTGCGACTATTCCTAGATTTACTATCACCACACTTTTTCCAATCCCAGCTACGCTCAGCCCAATAGGCACTGTTAACTTCTTGCATTGACCTTTCTACAATGAAAAAAGTCAGCTGAGCCAAGTCTTTTTCAATGCCTGTAAGAAGCCCACTGACTCCTGCACTTATCTGGATTCAGTGGGGTTTGACCTCTCCATGAAATCATTATGGAAACAAATCCATGCGCGTTCCCTCCTCAGCCAGCAATAAACGGAATGAAGAAGACAGATAACTAAGTGACTGAACATTCAAAATACACCCTTACTCAATGTCTGGAGGAGGTAAATCAAAACGGCTCTAACGATGCTGCATGATTCCTGCATTGGTTTCACAAAATCAGGTCTTCTGAGTATTTGGTTTTAAATTTGGATGGCCACAAAAAAAAACAACAAACAAATACCTTAGGTGACATCCAGCTGCAGAGTGGGGTACTGATTTCTCTACTTGAGATGTTTGCATTTCATATGATGTCACCTGTATTGGTAACAATGATGGTGACGTGGTTCAAGATGGGCTACATGGCTCTGAAGAGAAGGGAACATGTTCCTCCCTGGCTGTCCAGCCACGGACATGGATGTGGACAGAAGGGAAAGGTGTCCTGGTGAAGAAAAGATACATCTGAAGATTTCATGCTTTCAGGGTAGATTCCTTTGACATCCTCTCCACCTTTCCATTGCTGTCTCCAGCCCCTCCATTGGGTTGAGATATTGTCCTCACATCACTGGTTGTGCCCTGAGCAGAACATGGGCCCGCTCCCACCTCCTGCAAACATGGATCTTCTTAGCTCAAAGGCTGCTCATGAGCTGTGGTCTGCATGGCTCTGAGCTCCATGAGCCATTTCTTGTGGCTGACCCTTCTCTGTCCACCATAGGGGTGATGAGGGGGACACGAGGCTGGCAGCCCCCGTGCCTGCAGCACCGCACGCTGCTGATGGCCCCTCCATGCATCTCCCTCGAGTATTACTTAGAGGTTTGGACAGCACCATTAATCTGAGAGGCACTTATGGAGATATATTGGTATCCACCTGATCATTGAGATCATTTTCTCCTCCCGTATGATTCATTGGAAGGGAATTAGGGTAAAATGTAAAAAGTATGCTGATGTAATGGTGCATTTTTCAGGAGCTCATTCATTGTCTTCACCTTGAGCTTTCAGATGGGCTAAAGTTGCAAAGCAAACAATAGGAATTCTTCCTTTAAAATCATGGAAAAAAAAAATTAAGAACGCCTTTACAGCATACCTCAGCTCTGACTTATCAAACGCAAGGTGTTTGTTAGATGCAACAGGTTCCTTCCTACGAAGCAGTGTTCTTACATTCCTCACACCCCCTGTAGGCTTTGAAATCAGTGTTCAAAGTGGACTTTCTGAATTCATGAAAACCCACAGGTCTATAATACATCCCTAATGGAAGTCAAACATGACACCCTAGAGATAAAACACAGTGGCCTTACCCTCTGTTCACAGTAGGTGTCTGTGTATAATAAATATTTTATTTTACTACAAAAACAAATAACTAAACATACCCCCTGTGTTTGTTCTGAACTCTACAGTAGCTTTTGTGAGTTTACTATATTTCAAAGCTGAGACAGGAAACCACAAAGTCACGTCAGTTATATTGCATGCTTGCACGAGGCGAGCCAGCTCTGCTTCCAGCCCCACCAAGCTCCTGGGATCCAGGTGGCTCTGGCCCTCCAGGAGAGGACCCATGAGGAGTCTGGCTTCAGGGTGAAAAGCCCACCAGGCACAGTCCAGGCTTACAAACAGTACGTAAAAACAAAATAAACCCTGTGGGTTTTTCTACTTTTAGGTGATGGCCCTGCAGGATTGCGTGCTCCATTCTGCCGCAGGATCTGGGGTGCTTTTGTTCAAGGTGGGACACCCAAAATTCACGAGTGAGCTGACATCAAAGGGAAAGCACAGCAGCTCCTCTGAGCTATTCCATATGTGACCACTCTCCTGGTCATACCTACAACTATTGCACTTCTCCACTGTTGTCTCATTTCTTAGGATATTTGCTCTGAAAGAGGTAAGCGTAAGCTGAAATCATCCCCCTCTTTATTCTCCTATCTTCAGGAGTTCTTCAGCTGTAGGTCTACAATTATGGAGAACCTCATTATCTTCAGGAAACTGTGGGAGGAGAAGACTGGTAGAAAGAGGAGCCGTGGCACGCAGTGGGGCTGCGCAGGGAGGGCTCTGTCTCCCGCCACAGACCAGGCACAGCACCAAGGCTGGCAGCAGGCTCTTCCCAGCCTTAGACACACAGAGCGCAAAGCATGCTTCCTGCAAGAATATAGATAATGTTCTGCTTCCCATGGTGTTCTCACCATTCTTCTGGCTTTCAGGATGCCACCTTATCCGTTTGCTGCTTCTGGGCACGCGAGATGGCCAAATGTGGGGGGAGAACATCCTCCTGGTGCAGCCCTGGCTCGGATGCTGTCCCTTCAGCTGAATCTGGAGGATACTTCAGCGGTAGCGTTGCTATTTCCCCCGTCTCATGGCACCACGGATGCTCAGGCACTTTTCCATCAAGTGCCTAATGCCTGCTAATACGAGAAACGTGACAATTCTGTCCAGCCTGGATCAGGTTACGAGACATCACTCTTATTCCAAGGGCGGTGTCGAACCACCCAACTTTTAAATACTTATATATAAAGGAAACGGAGAAAAGCTATCGTAAATGTGCAGTTCCTGATGGATCACCGAGTTCTGACAGCTTTACATAGATATTGCTGCACTCGGCCAATTTCTCAGCTGGTGTAAACTGGCATCCATCCATGGACTGTAATGAAGGTAGGCCAATTTACACCAGCCGGCCGACCCGTTCTTTATTGATTTTAAATGATTTACATCAGGCTCATCATGGAGTAATGCATTGTTGAATCAGGCCCGCGAAATATGAGCCCTAACCTTACATTATCAGGGAACTCAAACTTAGGATTTCTTGGTCTATCATTATTTCATGCTTTTACATCTATCAAAAGTGAGCTTTTCTAAGTGCCGCGCTGCGAGGGTGTCATTATCTAGACACAATAATAAGAGATTCAGGCACTGTAAAAAACCTTAAACCTTGACTTGTGGATTTATACAAGACATTTAATGTTATTTTAACATAGTATTTGGTATGTACTTTTATGTTTCAGTGGCTTATATCATCATTCCTACTGTACTAAAACTTACATGTCCTTTTTCTTAAATAATATCCTTGTGTAAATTTTTTGTAAGCTCTAGGTTTATTTTATGACCCATAAACTTTGACAATATATTAAAATCTTGGAGGAATTTAATATCAGTAGAAGATCATCTTAAAAAATCATTTCTCTGTGTTATAGAGACTTGGACATATCTAGTATGTTAAAAGATTTAATAGCTGTTTGTAAATTTTACTGCAACTGTCAATAACTTCATGATATATTGAGCCAGTTAATAGGTCAACGGAAAATATTTATAACTCGCTATAAACTGTTTGCCCAAAAATAAACTTAATTTCTAATGATAATGAAACATAAAAGTCAGTGAATATTAATTTTAACATTTTATCCTAATTTAAACACAGTTTTACCGTTTGCTGTAAACTCTGAGCAGAGGTAAAAGGTACTACTTTTTCTAACTCTAGACAAAAATCTCTGAAAACATCATCGGTGATGGGAGTTTGCATCATCTTGGAAGAAAAAAGCAGAAACATTTCTGATGCAAAAATGCCATATGCATAAGAAATCATGCTTGAAGAGACTTTTTCCTGGCCATCACCACGTGTCGCAACGGAACGGCTGATGTCGGCAAAGGGTCTGCACTCCTTGGCACATAAGACCTGGCCATGCATTTGCTAGTCGGGGGTAAAATTCATTTATATTAACACCACAGATGCAGGAGCTCAGTTCAAAAATATCAGGATACAGAGATTCCTATGGGCCCTCACACTTGCAAATTAGGAAACACCTTTACTCCTGTTATGCCATATTCCAGGATCCCCATTTGCATCCCATCGTAGCTTATTTTAGCTGGTTTGCAGAGACTTATGGTCAAATCTGACCAGGATTCAGTGATACTGGATCAGGCTGTGTTCCTGCTCATTCCCTAGCAGCCTGGCACTGGAGACTCAACTCAGCTCAGCACCAAACACCCCGTTCTTGTGCCTCCATCTCATGGTCACGGTCATGAGCCTTTACACAAGGAAGGGCTGGCAGGTCTCTCGCTGTGGTTTTCACGTTACAGAGTTGGTGAACTGCACCCAATTAATTTTTTATATTTAATATTAGGCTTTATTAATCTAGTATTTTATTAATAGGTATTTTTAATATTTAATGCCAAATTTTTATATGGAATACTAAGAGCTATTAATCCACTAAATTTTATTAATAGAATTTTTGTAACTTTGTTTTCCCCCTCCAGATCAATCATGCAGTTTTAAAAATATTGTAACACTAGACTGAAAAATATACAATCTACCCTCTCAGAGTGGGATGCGTAAGGATGACGCTCACCTCCTCGTTCCCCACCAAAGCGTAAGCGCTGTGGCCTTGTTTCTTCTCTGTTCATGCCTACTGGGGTGGCTGCAGACAGGCCTGAGATCCAGCAGCCCTACCTCCATTCCTAATGAGCCCTAATTATACTTTATTTGTGTGTTGAGACTAGATTCAATAGCACATGACTCCCCTGTTAAGAAACTTCTTCAGCTGCGTATTCCTGAGGCACCTTATGGGATGCCATTCTGCGTATAATCTGTTTTTTTTCCCTTTCCAAATTAGTAACACAGTCACATAGCAAATTGGAATATGCATGTAGCATCAACACTGATATGGCGTTGCCTTCTCCTCTTCCTGACACTTTTGATGTTGTTCCCTTTCATCGTCGTCACCGTCCTGCTTCTGCAGCAGACTTCACATCTAAGGCCTTGTGCAGGGCATAATTAGAAGCTGCAGGACCAAGACATGAAGGTTGGGCTCTTGTTTTTCAGGCAGCAGCTCAGGAAAGGGCAGCTGGCCCCTTGGCACTTGCCCCATGGATGCGGCTGCTGCCCACCCCAAAGGGATGCCCTCGGGCTGACTGGACCTCTCACAGCACCTTGGCTTGGCCACCTGGTCGCTGATGGGATGAACTCAGGTCAACAAGGGATGTTCTCTCCCAAGTCACCTTCGTTAAGGCAAAGGAAACATCCCCAAAAGCAGCAAGGCTCCCCCTCAGCTCTCCCACCTTGAGACTCTCCGTCTGATGTGGGGCTGGGGAAGGGAAGAGGCACAGAGGTCCTTTCCTGCTCTGGCAGAGCCAAGGAGAGCTCTTCCTTACGTCTAACTGCTGTGAACCAGGGACAAGGCTTGCCATCTTCTCCTGACATCACTTTCTTACCCTTGCAAGGACATAAATGCGGATTTGTGCATAACAAACTCTTTGCCCTGAGTTGTGCTCTGTGTCCATACGTCCTTCCTCATTTGGAAAGACATTTTGCTTATAAACTTCACAGTTTTGCTACAACACAGTAAAACCAGATAGTTTTCAGTTTGCTGTTGCGTAAGAGGAGTCTTAATATCCAAAGCTCTTAAACAAGAATAACCATTTATCCAGAAAAGTGCTGAACAAACAGGATTTATTGCAATTGTGCAGTTGGCTGATTGAATCATGTTTGTTTTTCTGGAAAGGGCTGGTATTTGGAAAATAAACTTTTTATAAGACGTGTGTACCTATCCAACAAAAATACTCTTTTAGTGTGAAGAAAGGACACCACCAACCCTTCCCAGCTGTCAAGCCCTTGGAGAGCAGATCCCAGAGCCAAGGCACCGAGAGCCGATGGGGTTGGAGCAGCTTTGAGCCCATTTATTCCTCAACTGCAAGGAGATGTGGGCAGCTGTGGACAAGCCTCATGCTTTCTATAACCCTTTTTTATTGCCACACCATGCTTTGCAGGAGCACAGCAACAATTTGGGGACTTCTCTGCCTTTTGGGTGTCACAAAGCTCATCCCAATATATGGTCATTGTGTTGCATTTCTTTTGTTTGGTGTTGGAGGGGCTGGGCAGCTCCAGAAGCTGCCACCATCTGTAACCTCTCTACAGACCCTTGCTTGGCATTCTGGGCTCACCTGGTTTCATGGGAAATGTCATATTTCAGCATTTTTAAGAGAAAAAGATGTTTCTGCTACTATTAATGATAACAGCAAAGCTTGAGAACAAAAAAAAAAAAAAAAAGACGAAGACACAGCTGTGTATTTACTCAAAACACTCCACTGTAAAATAACAAAGTTCTGAAACAAAAGGTACCTCATCCTGCTGCCACCCCACTGGGCACCATACTGAGGGGGTCTCCAGCATGAGAGCAATTTTCTTACGATACCTTACATTCTGCAAAATTAGGCACAGTCTACGTGTTAAGGAGGGAGCATCAGATCAGTGTTGGCTTTGAATTCCCTTGCTTTTGTCAGCCTCATTATTACAGCTCGAATGTTATTAAAATGCTGCTCTTTGTCTGTTAATAATCATTTCGCTTCTCTATCTCTGCCACATGAACTTTAGAACGCTGCGAAATAGGTTTTGTAGTTGCATGTTTTTTTCAAGTTCATTGATCAAACATTTGTACATTTTAATGTCATAAATAATTGAAGAGCCTTCATTTTTCAGTGTTAAAATTAAGTTTTCTGTTCTGCCTTTTAAAACTAGAACAAGGGGAAGTGTAATTTAAGCCAAGAAAAGGCTGCAAAATACGTGAAACTCTCTGTAACCCTTTTCTGTGAGACTCTCCTCGTTTTGCTTTGATTCTTACGAAGACTGAAGTGTGTACAGCCAGCCCTTGACAGGCTCCTCCAGCAGGTTACTAGCTAGAGGAGTTCACCTATTTTCTGAGAAGGCTTTAAACATGGGATGGATACAAGGAGACTGTTTGAAGCCACCCAGCAGGTTTAGGAAGGGTGGGGGCAGGGAGGAGTTGGAGGAGGTGGGTGCAATGGAGCCAGACAGGGATGTTCGGATGAAGGACAGCAGTTTACATCTCAGTGCACGTTTTTCTTCCCTTCCCAATGCGTGTGTTAAATAGGAATGAAACCTATTGAATGAATGAACTCAGGGATGATCCAGCACGCACGGGAAATAGGAAGAGGAAAGTACAAGGTTGCCTTTGGGAAGGAGAGGGGAAGCAAAATGCAAGCTGCATTAGCATCAGGTCCTATGAATACAGTGAAAAGCTCCTGTTCCTGGTGGTCCCAGACCTTCTGCTACGTCAGAAGCTTAAACTGAGCACCTCTACAGCTGCACAAATGGTGGCAAGAGGGATTGTCTCTGTATCGGCCCTCAAACTGGGCTGAAACTCAGACAGATGAATATCCTGCAGTTCGTGCAGATGATGCACAAGTCTGTGGAACAGCCAGCAAAATTAACAGTGTCTGTTTTTCTGTGGATCTGTTCGCGTGACGATTTGGTAACGTCAAGCGTGAACTCTGGGGTCTTCCACTAAAGATCTAAGACTGACTCTAAATGTAAGTCAAAGCCAACCTCTCAAGTCAACCAAAGTTAATCATCGGTACTGGTATACAAACTGCTGCTGGGTCAGCTGCTGAACTGAATCAACATGGAGCAACCCTGATATTTCCAGTTTTTGGACAAATATCGTTAGCAGATGCTTATCCAAGATATATCAGAAGACACTCAACCTCCTTTGTTGAGAAGCTGTGCTTGGGAATTTTCCTGGGAAGGAGTTCCCATGGGAGATGACTGAGGCTTCCTGGCTCCAGCCAGGATGGAGATGCTGTGGGAACAGCAGATCCCAAATGCTGCTTCAATTAACTTTGTCAGTGGACACAGCCTCAAGAGTGCCTTCATCCCAGCAGACACAGGGACACAGGAGAGGACATCTCACCCATCAGCAGATTTTATGCTGAACAAACATCTACACAAGATAAGATTCCCTGAAAGTTATGGTGAGAACTATGAATCTTTACATTAAAAGAAGTAAACCATGAAGAACGGATGCTTCTTCACCCTCTGCTATTTCACTCGCTACGAATTTTATGAAAATCGTGCTGAATGAAATGGAGGTTTACTGAAAACACTAAAAAACTTGTTGATGGAGCAAGCTACCCTGAGCGACCACTTTGCCTGAATTAATTTCAAAGCAAGCGTTCCTAGAGCCGCTGCGATGCCGAGGCTGGATGATGGCACGCGAAGGCAGAGTTCATTCCTCAACTGCAGCTTGAGAAAGCGGGCAAAGACATCTCTGCATCAAATCCAGTTTGGCCTGAGCCATAAGGCTCAGGGAAGTGTTCAGAAACGTGTAGGCTGTCCTTAATCTCCATCTCTAATTGCTGTTTCAGTGTAACTGAACATTTCACCCCAGTGCAAAAGTCAGTTCCAGCCATCCGCAGCAGCACGCTGTGCCATGGGTGTTGAAGGAAGAGCCAACGAGCAAATGGCAGATTCAAAAAAAAAGAAAATTACAGTAGTAGTCTCTTTGTAGCACCACAGCCGTGTTTCCAGAGAGCTGTCTCCAGCTGTAAATTGGAAGAACCATAATGGAGAGTGAAAGAGAAGGTAAATTAGGAGTCGGGAAATTCAGAAAATAAGTACTTGGTTCCCTTGCTATCAACCACAGTTCTTATTTCCTTTCTGCTTTCTCCTCACAAAACAACAAGGGTTAAAAGAGTGAAGAGTGAAAAAAAATCAAAAACACGCTGAATCGGGCCTGAAATGGTAGGTAGGGTGAGTTTCTGTTCTCAATATCACACTGTTAACTCCAGGAGATCAGGAGGAAGGAAGACTTACCTCATCTCCCCAACAGACAGAAAAAAAAAACGATTTTTTTTTTTTTTCTAAAAAAAAAGACAACTAACTTTCAGAAACTCTCCCGGGTTGAGTGCACATACAGCTCGTTCTTGCAAAATCCATCACTGCATGTGCCATGAACATCGCCATCGTTCTTCTTAACGGGGAGGAATTTGGAGAACGTTATTTAGGCAGAAGTCGAGTCAATGGTGTTGGCTCCATGCCACAGGCAGCAGTCACACAGCACCTGGCACATGGATGCTGCGGTCCCCAGAAGTATGGATCCCCAGCCCATCCCTGAGCAGGGTTGGGGACCCCTTTGGCTCTGGTGCTGGTTTGCCCAGCAAGTGTTTGTCCAAGTACCGACACACCGTAAAGAACATTTTGCAACTATTTCTTGGTGCTACTTAACAGAAAAGATTGCCTGGTGGTGCACGGCGTTATCGCTCCCTCCAACAAGGACTCCAGCCTTCAATATTCATTTTGGTATTCTCCACATCTTCCAAGTCTGGATCCACAGGAGAATTTGCCTTTTTCCCCCCGCAGCGAGTGGCTTACTGGTGGGGATGGATTAAGACAAACACAAGCAACACTGCATGGTAAATTCTCCTTTGTTCAACAGCTGTTTTGAATGTCTTATAGGATTGAGTAAAACATTGCTTCCATATTCAAAAAGAGCCTCAGCTTTTCCAAAAGGGTTTGGCTCCTCTGCAAGAAGTTCAGCTGCTGATATTCACTTATTTAATTCTTCGCCAAACATGCAGAATCTCTGACAACCATTTGTTTAAATTACTTACACAACTTACCGTTTTAATCTTTTTTTCCTATTAATCTGAGACAAACCATAGAATTTATTATTTTTTACCATGACTAATGTATGAAATTTGTTAGCTTTGTCTGTAATTTACAGAGAGCTCTGAATAATTGAGCCTTTAAGTTTAAAGGCTTATGTTGTGTTATTCTAGCTGTGATTACTCGTAAGGGTTTGAAGAACCTAAGGGGCTTTAGTGATGGGTGCCAATATAAAATACCAAAAATGACCTTAGCCCTCCTCATTTTCTTCTGTTTGCCTCCAATTATTATTGGGGAAAAAAATGAAAAAAAATAAATAAGAGGCAACATACAAAGGGAAGAAGAGGGAGGGAAACAAAAAAAAAAAAAGAGAGAGAAAAAGAGACCAGGGAATTAATGTACTGAAAAGAGTAGTAGCATAAGAGTAAAGAGTTTCTAACACCTCTGCTGTCAAATATCAGGCTGCTCACCCTTTACCCTTGTTTAATACCTTACTTGCTGCATTACACTGTCAGCCAAAGCTCACTGTGGTATGGTCCTGACATGTGCTTTTCAATAGAAGTAATGATAAGAAAAAATATAAATAAATAGTCAGTTTTTCTGCAACCTGAAGGAGCCCCAGGTCCTACCACAGATATCTGCTTTCCCTGAGTCTATCACACCTGTGAAGCTCTCTGAGTTTAGTAAAGCTCTACCAGATGGAGACCCTCAGGAGACATGGATGGAGTGGAAGGAGTGCTTTTACAAGACGAAGCCACACTTTTCCAGGTCATCCCTACCAAAGACACGTGCAACGGTCACATTAGCAAATTGCTACCTGAACCAGAAAAAACAGGCAGAGACCCAATGACCCTGCTGTCCCCAACCACTGCCCAGGTTTTGGAACCTGAATGGAGGGGGCAGGACCTTTTCAACAGCACTCCAACCCACACCTGCTTTGCTAGGAAACTGCAAGGAGTTTGATTCAGAAACCACTTGCTCAGGGACCCATAATGACCCAGTCATTGCTCAGAGGACAATCTCTAGAGGACCATCCTCTACCTTCTACGTGGCAGGGCAAGGTTGAGGACAGGGAGCATCACAATGGCCACTGAAACGCGGTGTGTGCTCGTGAGATCTCCTTCTCATCTGGGAGAAAGAGAAGAGCACAACACGACTGCTGCTGCACATAAACACAGGAAAATAGGTCTTGGAAGGAGGCAGAACACAAAGTGATCTAATGGAACATTAGCCTTAAACCAGAGAGAGCGGTGTAGCACGGAATGCCTTCGAACAAGGATGTTATATATATATTCCTCAGGTCATGTTATTTCTTTTAAATATTAATCAGAAAAATTGGAAAGCTTTATTATAAAGATGACAAATGCTACTGTGCCTCAAGGAAAGGTTGCGCACAGGATGTGCAAACTCATACTTATTTGATTCAACATGGTGACTGTGGGCTGCACTTTTAATGAGGGAAATAAAACATCCTCTTAATTGGCTATAAAAGGATGTGCACCACAGACTTACTGAAACATTAGGCTGCATAGTTAGGACCTACTTTGTAACAATGCCTCATTTTTATTAATATTATTTTTATTGGTTGTGAAATCTATGAGTTTATCTATATTATAGGAACAAAAGACTTTTTTCTTTTTTTTAAGGGAGAAAGAAAATAGGAAAGGATATTCTACATAGGGTAAATTGAAAACATCAGTGTACCCTACAGAGTAATAGCACTTTATCATGATTTATACATGGGAACGTAACTGTTGCCAAAAAACATAGGTGACCTCTCTCTACCCTATATTAATAATTACAGTATGGAGATGGAAGCATGATATGCAGGACACTCCTCTCTGCTACAAAAAAAAAAGGGGGGGGAGGCCTGTTTAAAAGGAGGCAAATTTGACTAGTAAGTGTTGACAGGCATCACATCTCATGCAATGAAAAACACATTATTGGAATTTACCCAAAACTCAGGTTTTATTCCAACTGTTCGTACTGTTTTTTTATTCTTTTTTTATTCATTTTTTTTTTTTAAATTAAGGAAGAATACGCTCTGAACACCCTTTCTGGTCAGGCTCGAGTAAACGCAGACCACGTCTCTGAACGCTGATGTGACACACAAAGTGTGGGAAGGGGCTGACAGAGGCAGAGCAGAATGCTTGGTGACAACATCTGAATGTCAGGCAGAGGGGTTTGGGGTCAATTAAGGGTGTTTTTGTGTTTCTTAAGAAGTCCCTCCAAACACCTACCCCCCACCCATCAGGTAAAGGTCTTTTGCCCTACATGAGTTTCACTATTAAATTAAGGAGAAAGTTTGTTAGAAAAGCATGGTGAATGAAAAATATATCATAGAATGGTTTGGGTTGGAAGGGACCTCAAAGATCATCTAGTTCCAGCCCCCCTGCCATGGGCAGGGACACCTTCCACTACACCAGGTTGCCCAAAGCCTCATCCAACCTGGCCTTGAGCACTTCCAGGGATGGGGCATCTACAACTTCATGAGAAGGCTACTTTGGGTTTGACACCAAACACCTGGTGCTCGAAATTTTTATATATGCCATGTTTTTTTTTAAAGCATCTTTCCTGCCCTCACCCCCGAAAAGATTAAGACCATCCTAAGTTTTCCCTCGAAATGACTGCAGCTATGACACCAGCACTGGGGGCAGATCCTGCACAGGAGGCTCACGTTCCCACTGCCAGCACAGGGATTGCAGCGGCTGCTGCCAGTCCCCTGCACGGGTCTGAACAGCCCCGTCCCCCAAGACATCAGCCTTGATGTGCAATTTAATAAATAAAACAGAAAGCACCCTCTAGAATAGAGCGCGCAGAAGGAGTTCCGAAACACATCAGCAAGGGCTGCTTTGGTTTACAAATTTATGTTGAAACCTGTTAGTGATTGTGTTCATAATAGTTTTTATAAAGCATTGTAGGTTACAATTTTAAACTTGACATATGATGGAGGTTCCTGGATTAAATATCCCTGCTACTTTTTTTTTTTTTCTCCCCCAGAAGACAAGGGAGGAAGAATTCTTATTTCAACCTCCACAGCTTATTTTCCAGATTTTCATATCCTTAGGCTTATTAAATGCTGATCCAGAAAGATCACACCATCACTCTGCATCCTAACTCCGTGCTCCTTTCTTTGTGCACTTCCAGGCAGGCAGCAGCAGTTCGGGACAAAGCACAGGTGAGGAACAGCACTGAACCCAGCTGCACCGGAGAGGGTTGGCTGGAGCAACCCTGGCTCTTTTTCTCCTAAATGCCAGGGTTAAACTCACTCTCTTCAGGGCTGAGACCTCTCATGGGACCAGTCAGGAGAAATCTGACACCCACAAATAATTAGGGTCTTGATTTTATATCAAACCCAACAGCTAGCATCCTGCAGCATCAGCTCAGGTGAAGCAGAAATAGACTGTGCTGATTTAAATCGCCGGTTCTATATTTTGCTTAGGTGAATTTTGTTTCTCCCTGAACCTTTCAGGCCCTGGAAAATGTAAAACTAAAGCAGGAAGCATGGGTTTAAATTATGTCAGGCAAGATCAGACAGTGCCTGGAGCAGACAGGCTCTCTGCAGGTCCTTGCTGTAATGCTGCTTGAGCAGCCTTCTGGGAGAGGAGGAAGAACTGGGGAGCAGCGAGCAGAGCTGAAAAGCACGTTAGGAAAAATAACACGGCTCCCTGTGCTAGGGCTCACCACTGCAGCCCGCTGCAATAAATCCAGTGGGGTAGGGGCTGCTCCCCATTAACCAAAATTTGCACCATCACTTTGTTCTTTGCAGCCTCATGGAATGGTGGGACCACTAACACTTGAAAAATAACCCTGAGTGTCGTGGAAAACACAGCGGGTAATTTCTGAAGATCTCTGGCTTCTTCATAAAATCGAAATTACCCCTTCTGCATGATAACGCAGATTCCAGAAATACTACAGGATTAGAGATTGGAAATTAGGGGAGAGTATTTTTGCACGCCCAGTTCTAGCAGCAGTTATTTTGATACTAGCTCATTGCTAAAATCAACACTCAAGTCCACTTTATCCTATTTCCAGCAATTATAGCTACTTCAAATAGGGAATTTTAATTCAAGAAGTATAATAAATGTCATTCCTGTAACACGTACATTACTGTAATCTAATGTGAGTAAGAAGTCACTTGAGATGGAGAGACGCAACAGCCCCTTTAGGGCTAGTGCCATAGCAGAGGCAACAAAAGGGAAACCCTCGTTAATCCATTGGAAATATCATGTTAATAAATGAAAATGAGATAATGACTTTTGTGGCTAGCTGAATCTTGTCTAAAGCCTCTTATGAGCTTCATGTGTCTCAATTAGGGACTATGTTACAAGGCAAAAAAAAAATCAGCTGCGGGCTGAACACAATAAAAAACAAAGTTAAATAAGGAAATGTACTCAGTATTATTATTATTGCAACCCTCCTGCCTGACCTAGAAGTTTCTTATTGTACAGATCCACCCCAAGCTCCCATTATAGCTTTTAATTGGTATTTCAGTGGCTGCTCCCCCAACGCCAGAAGAGCACAGCTGCGATTTGCTTCTCCCTTTCATATTGAAGGTCGTTAAGTCAAAGTCCATTTACCCTGTCTGATTCCACATCACACACGTTCCCACAGACCAACCAAGGTGTTTCAACACCAAGGACAAAGTCACAGCCACCCTCACGCCTCGGGGTGCCAGGGAAGAGCAAAGAGCCGGAGAGGGCTGAGATTCCCACGAGGCAGGAGGAGCGCAGAACCTCCCGAAGTTTTCGGGGTTTGGGCAAGGAAGGAGGAACCTGGCTGCAGCAAACTATTGCTTATAGACTTCATGGTGTTTGCAGTCCGTGGTATATAATTATAACCCGAGTAAACACACCTCGTATTTTCAGTTTCCTGAAGTTTTCATGGAAGCAGATGGTTGACTCCAAACCGGTTTTTCTGTTTCATGAAGTTAAGAGTCATCTGAAAGGTGCTACTTATGAACCCTTCATTAGCTGATATACTCCTAGAGTGTTATCTGAGTTGTCCTTTTACAGCGAAGACACTTACTTTCGAAAAACCCTACACTCAATCGAGATTGTCCTTGAAGCAATTAAATAACTCTCCACCCTCGTTATCTGGCATTTAGCATTCAAAAATGAGAGATTCACATGAAAAAGAAACAAAGGGCAGAAACCATCACCAAATACTTGACTACTTGAATCTTTTTCAAACCCTTTGTCTAAATATCACCTCTCCAAAATATAACAAGGTTAATTTTTTCGCTATGTCTGTTTGCTCCTTTTGTTGTTGTTTTGTTGTGTGGGTTTGTTTTTCTTTTTTAAACACAAAATGGTAACTCTTTAGGAGTTCAGTTATTAGAAGTTCATTTGGTATTCATGGAAAAAGCAGTGATTCTAATGAATTCATTTGATATTCATGCAAATGTCACATGTGCCTCGGTGGCAGTGCCGTTGTCACTCAGCACTCATTAGGTCTTGCTCTGCTCTGGTGGTGAGCATCCCTGCTCCGGTTCTTCGCAAGGGCAGGGTGCTGGGACGTGGGACAGCACAGACACATCATGATCCCGCTTCTGCCCACTGTTTCTTACTTAAGAAAAAGCAGGTTTAGCATGATATGATTAAATAAAAAATATGATTTCTCCTTCAGAAGTGTTTTTTAGTTTGTGTGCAAACTGCTTCGTTTAATTTCTGCTTCTCGGCCCTGTGCAATTCTGGAGAAACATAAAAGTTACTACGGAAGAAGAATTTATAACTTAACGTTTTCTCTTCATGTTCCTCTGCTCTTGCTTTCCAGCTACAATACTTCAGTTTGCTTCCGAAATTACAACAACTGCCAGAATTTCAGGAATAACTTTCGGTCTGAAGGACCATTTTCTGTGTACCTGGTCTGTGACATTGCTGTTGGACAGACTTCAGGTTTTTGAGCAGATCCCAAATTCCCCGTTCACTTTTGAATGGAAGAAACCAAAGTCACCAGAAATTTTCATATTTTTGCACAAGGCTTATAAATGAGGATGATCCAAAGGCTCCGGGGGAGCAAGGTGCTCAGGTCACACTCAATTCAATGGGATTTATTTCCTTGAACCATTTTGGTCCCTCTCAAAGCCTTCACTAGTTCTCCACGCCAGCAACCGACCGCAAGCTTCAGGAGGCGTGACGTCGCGGGAGCCATCACAGTTACTTAAAACACAAAACGAGCATGGCTAAGGTCAAAAGTTTTTCAAAAAGTCTAATATATACGTCCCCAGAGGAGCCAGCTCTGTTCACCTTAATCCTGAATCAACACCGCCTGTGTAAGTACAGGCTCGCCGCAGCCCGCGCCGTCCTTCGGGGCCCGCTCCTGTGCTTAAAGCTGGATGCAGAAGCCTTGATGGATTTGGGCTGCAATGCCTATCGCTGGGAAAAGAAACCTGCCTCTGCTTTTTGACTAGTTGCAGAACATCATTAAGGCTTTACTTCCTACCAGCCTCTAGCCTCCTGCAGGCATCAGCCTCTCCGGCTCCTGTGTGGGCACTGGGAGCCCATGCCAGGCATTCGAGAAGGCTTCCACCACAAAGTCACACGTGGCCTCAACATTGGAACGTGGGAGCAAGCAAAAGGAGGAAGGAGTGAAGAAGGACTCGTGTCTCGCTATGCAAACCAATTGTTCTAAAAAACAACTGATGTGCACGCAAAACCAGAAAAAAAAATACCATTGGTGTTAGATTTTCCTTGGATGAACAGAGAGGGTTTGACCCCAAACTAAGCAATAAGAGTCTTACACAATGTACCCAAATCCTCACTTTTTCAAAGAAAAAGATGAGGAGCTCTCATTTCTCATCTTTCTAATGAGAAGCTCTCGTTTCTGGCACAGCTGGGGACAGCTACTCGCCCGTCATCAAACCAGACCCATCGTTTGCTCGATGGCACTACTGGTGATGCCATTATTTTCACATGCAGAGACTAAAAGCTGTTTTGTGCTCGTTTCCTCACACAGAGGTAACTCAAAGCATGGGAAGCGTGTTCCACAACGATGGTCATTCTGGCCATTGCTGCTCTTCCATTCACGTACAGAGAGATCACACAAAATATTTGCTGGACTAAATAAGGTTTTCGTTCACCTTTGTCTTCTGGTCATTTACGATGCAAATAATTCCCCTCCACAACACAAGGAACAGGGAGGCACGTCCCTGTTCCACACAAAACCAGTAAAAGTAACTCAGGTTGTTCGATTGAGGAAGCCTGATGCAGCATCCATGAGTTACTTCCACTTTTGGCATCTGCACAAATGCAACTTCAAGCTTAACTCCATGAGCAGAAGTTTATTGACCTATCAAGAAAATGCGCAGGCCAGCCTCAGAGATATTTTAATGCAAGTATAAATTTGATAATTTATGGTTTAGCTGACAACTCTGAACTGAGTTTTGCAACTCATGCTCAGGAAAAGCTCAAAGGTGGGCTGGGGATTGCTGGGATGGAGCTTGGGTAAACAACATGGCTGTGCAGCGAGAGCTTGCTGTGGTCTGCTCCTCCACTTGCACTCTCATGGAGGCTTTGTGAACAGAAGATGCAGTGGTCTGCCTTTTTGCCATCAAATCTTTCTTATTCTGGAGCTCATTCATCTAGACTGCTTCAAGTACCTTCTGTGGGTGCTTTGTCCTACCCAAAGTTTACCTACAACAGGCCTTGTTCTTGTGTTTTTCAGTCTCCCTTTTTAGGGCTGCACCCACAAGCACACGGATGAAGTGCCAAATCCTTGCTGCATTGATATTCCTCAAGCAAACAAAACTTTGCTCCATCCACTACAGCAGCTGACCAGCCTAAAGGTTGAGCCCCATGTGCATAGCAGGGACCTACGTCTCAAGACTATTTGTAGATAAGTCGGCCAAGAATTGAGGCTTCTTCCTGCCCCAAACCTATTCATGGCTCTTCGGTAAAAGTAACTGAGCTGCATAACAGGTTGAAAAACTTCATAAAACCAGTTATTTCAGCAGAGTAAAAAACTAAGTAAGATGCTCTTTCTGGTTGTAGTGTGGTGCTTCCCCCCATCCCCAACATACAGCTAGGATAAAAGTCGAAAAGTTGATGTTGCCTCAGCTGAAAGATTGAGATCAATTTCAGTTCAATCCGGGAAAACACGCAGATTCAGCATTCCTCTACCCAAACATGTGCCCTCCTCGGATTTTAGATTTAGCTTCTCCTCAAAACATTTAAAAATGCATTAATTGACTGCTTGCTTATACTCTGAAAGCAAGATCAGACCAAACATCAATACAGGGAGACATGTCTTGAAACATGCACGTTGCGCATCCACACAAAGGCATCCTTTCGTGTTGCTCTGCTGCTCACAGTAAGTGCACGGCAACAATTTGCATTGAACTCACAAGGCTTTTCTGCACAAGTCAATGCAGATCAATAGAAAAAGGCTTTTACAAAGAAAACAAGTGTTGTGCAGAAAATAGTTCAGGCAGCGGGAACATTTCACAGTTGGGGTTGGCGAATCAACATACTTTTATCCGTAGCAAAAAAAAAAAAAAAAAAAAAGGCATGGCAGATTTAAATTGTGTACCAATTTCCATCCAGTTCCAAGGGTTAGAGTCGGGTGGCACTCGATTAGGCAGGTCACAACACCCCGTGCAGCAGGACGAGTCTGGCACACAGCATCACTCATGCATAAATGGGAAAAAATACATGTATCAGAAGCAGGTACAGCAGGTCTGAGCACCTGACATGAGTTTAGAAGTCTAGGATGAAATCCTATCGACCTGAACGGGAGTTTAAAGGGAGATCAGAATAGCCTTGCAGTGAATTTGGTATTATCTTTATAAACCAAGTAGTCCAGCTGTTTTGGTGTTTACACAACGATGCAGTGTAACAAGGTTCAAAGCTAACTCAGTGCTTGAATTGGGAGGGTGAATTATGGACTGAAAGAGTTCTCACTTTTTTTCCTGAATAGCAGCTATTAATGACTCATTCCTGAAGGCAACAGGGAAAGATGCAGGAAAACGAGAAGCAGGTTGAAGAAGAAATATGGTTTCATTGACACAACAGCTTCATGCTCTGGAAAGATACTGGTGTTATTCCAGCTTATATCTATTTCGTTTTATGTTACTCTAAGTAACTTGAAGTAGCTGAAGTAATAGTTTCTACTTAGTTCTATCGGATAATATTGGAAAAATTAACAAAAAGGGGGAAAAAAAAAAGTGATAGACAACTATCAAAGCAGGCAGTTTTGAAAAGAAAGGCACCTGAGCAGTTAGATACAACTCTGGCAACTGGCACTGCCCTGTGATCTTGGCCCTACAAACAGAGTCAGCACAGTGTGTTAGAGCACTGTTTTGCACAAGATCCTAATATTCCCTGTTTGTGGTCAGATAGCAAACCCCAAAAGAGCTTCCCCGTGGTACTTGAGGGTCATCACTCCTAATCAAAGCCACGAAGAGCAGAAGTATGCACAAACCAAGCAAACCAACAAATGGACACGAACAACTTCAAGCTCCGAGCAGCATTCGCTTCCTTAGCGTTAGGAAAGAGTTTTATTTAAAAGCTCCAGCCAAGTCTTATTTTAGCCACACTGATTTGCCAACTGTTTGCAATAAGGAAAAAAACCCACCTTGAACAAATACAATTTAGTAAGTGGATTTGAATAATGCTAAGAAAAATGTGAGTGGCTTTATGCTGTGCTCATATGATCTGATGGAAAAAGTGATTTTTTTGTTTTTTAGAGCAGAAAGGAGATGGTTGTGCTTGCCTGTTCTGGCTCAGATCACATCAACAGTGTCACTGAACATGAGGCAACAGTGCTATTTCTGTTTTCGTGCATAAAGTTCAGTAAACATTGGATAAGAGAACACGCATGCGCCCCCATTACTAAAAAAAATCGTGTACTGCCTCCATTTTTCTCGTGCTGTTTCTCCATAAATTAGCACACCAGTTCAGTCTTACAAGTGGACTGATCCGCAGGTCATACACACAGCGAGAGCATTTGTGGAGCAACAATGAAATTAGTAAGATCTCTGCTAGATAACCCCTGGTAGGTCATGGCACACGGACACGCGTTCCCTTTGCTCAGTGGCATTTCAGGACTGATGCACTTTTCGTTTTCATCTGCTCACACGACCCTGGGTAAGCCCAGACCTTCCCACGTGTGCAGCTCGCAGCAGTTTGACTTCATGCTACTGTTCTCTTTAGCAGAATTCTTCGGTATTGGGAATCTTTATTATAAAAATCCCCTTGTAAATATTAAAAGCCACTTGCTGGGGTTTTTTTTCCCTCCTATTTTATTTTACTTTCCATCTCACACCATGAATTTGTGGGATTCGCCCTGCCCTCCCCAGCTGGGAAACGAAGTAAAAAAGGCCTCAGGGAATGATGCAGATGTGCCAAGCAGCAGAGGATGGGGCTTATAAACCGGGATAACTCCTTCAGGTACAGCTCTGGCCTTTCCTCGTGTCACTTGGGCAGCTCATCCAGACAAGCAAGGTACCACCTACCAGCTGACCCACCAGCACTGCCTGCACAGTCATCCCTTCCTTGCTTGTCTTAATACTCAAGATTAATTATTTGGCCTTTAACTACATAACCAGGCAAGTTAAGGGTCACGCTGGAAAAGGACAGAGTTGATTTCTGTCCTTTTCTGTCACCCCCAGCTCAGTTAACGTCTCCCTTCTCCAGCACAGTCAGATAGCCGTGCAAGCTGCCTCCTTTTCCGTCCTGGGTCAGTAATTTAACAGTTTCTTTCACCTTACTTGAATCAAACATATCTGTAGTCTTATTTCAGCTACTTTCTTCTTTATGCTTCTTTTATGAACACACAGTCTAGGATTCTGAGGAAATTTAAAAGAGTTTATCTATAAGTCATCTACTCTCAAATTCTTCCTCAGCATCTTGAAATCTTCAAATCATATCATCTTTTAAACAGCTTGTTTTTTCCCCCAAGTGAGTACATTTCCAGGTTTCCCAGGCTTTCTGCACGTAGTAACTTCACAAGTGCTTCTATCATTCCTGCTGTCCTCTGCCCTTTCCAATCCCCAGGATGTCCATTTGATGCTGCGATGTCCTACCTGGGGCAGAGCAGTCTACACAGGTCCAGGCAAGTACTTTACAATACGACAGATTAAACTCTTATATCTTCACAGTTCATACTTCTGCCTAGGGTTTAGCTTCTGCTCTGCATTAGTACTGCAACTTTTTCTTGCTCCGAGTTCTGCAAAACATATCTTTCGGGGTATGTCCTCACAATTCAGAGGATCTGAATCTACTGTCTGTTCTGAAGAGGAGCTGATGGACCATTCTCCTCCAAACTCATGCAGAAGTTCTCTGCAGATTGAATCCATCATCTCCACTTTATTCACCTCACGGGATATCACCTTTACTCCAGTTTTTCCAAAACATGTGCATAAAGCTATATTTAACCCTCGGTATTAGTTGTAGATCAGTACTGCTTCCTGTTACACCTTGTGTTCCTCCCCCTTACACCAGCATTACTCCAGTCCACATCCCAGTTTCCCAAGCAATCCTGTGTTCGGATCAGTGCTGTGAGCCCAAAAAGGGCAGAATTAAGCCCAACGCTGTCACCCATGCCTGCTTTCCACATTATCTCCCTGAAAAAATTCCACTGATTTGTCAGACAGGATTTACCCTTTATGAAACTACGCTGACTAGTTTATTTCTCCAGATGTTTTGTGATCTCATCCTTTATTAATGTTTCTAGAGTTTTGCCTAGCATCAAGGTCAGATGTACTGGTCTATTATATCCCAGCTGTTTTTCCTAGTCCTTTATTTTTTTTTCCCCCCTCTCCAAACTGGGGTTGTATTTGCTTCTCTCTAGTCCCTTGGTATCTTCCTTGTCTCAAAGGAGCCAAGATAAAATCTTCATTTATTGAACCAGTAATCTCTTCAGTGATCTTGTTAAAGATTCCCCAGTACATAACTCCTACTACCTTGGAGCTTCCAGGGATTTTAACTTATACAAGATTTATTCTAGTATGAAATTATCATATCCCAGAAACTTTGCTTCCATTCAACCTTGTGAACACTGAGTAGAAAGATATGTTTAGGCAGAGATTTTCAAAGTCATCTTGGGGATCACCCATTGCAATTAGCAGCACAGGGGCTTCCAAACCTCCTAAACAGTCTTAAAACTGTAACGCAGCTATTAAAATTGTATATAACTGATAATATTTAAGACGTGTATGGCTTTCAATTTGTAAATGCATTCTGATTAAGCATTTAATTCTTTATTAGTAATATTTATTTCCTGTTTAAATAATTGAATAGAGCAACCAAAGGAAGGGTGGAGAGTAGGTGTGTGTGTTTGGTTTTGCTTTGCTCTTGGGGGTTTTATTTAGGTTTTTTTTTTTTTTAGGCTGTTTACAGCCCTGAGCTCCATCAGGACACATCTGGAAAGCCTCAGTTTTGGTGGATATCTTCCATTTTTACTGTGTATGTGAAAAAAAAGTTTCACTTCACAGCAGCCATCCATGCTTCTGGCGTGATAATGCAACAGGGAATGTTAAGTGCCGCCAGAAGCCTCTCTCCTGTCCTTGGCATTGACTCCTGCACCAGACTCTCAGCTCTTTGGGGCACTTTTCCTGTCTTCCTGTGCACATCTAGTACCAATATCAGAAAGGACTTGATTTTTTGCTGGGATCTCCAAGTGCAAGCAAAGCACAAGTAGTAGAGAGCTTTTAATGCCAAGTTCTGCATTTTTGCAACCTTTACAAAGGACAGTTGGCTGACTCATCACCCTAACCCCCTTCCTTCACTATTCATCTCCATGTTAATGAATTGTACTCATTTCTACATCACTCTCAATAATATTTTCTATAGTTTTCTGGTTGATCTGCACTAGATTTGTTATTACTTACATATGCTTTGTAAGCTGAGAACAGCTTACTGCAAAGCACTTGCTTTGGTTTGGTCTCTGATGAAGCCTGGGGTGGAGGTGGCAGAGGACAAGATGTCCAACCCACTTCCCGAGCACAGCAAATTCTTCACCCACACTCCCCACTCTGCAGCCTCACTCACGCTTGGTACAATTCAAGAAGCTGGTTACCCCTCCAAAACAACAAAAACCAGCAGATACTCGAGTATTCTCAGTATAAGTCTGCACTTGCAGGACTTGTTCTTTTGGAGCTTTCTGCCATTCTTCCGTGCAGCTTTTCCAGTCAACCAGATTTTTTTCTTCCCTTCACCTGGTGCAGAGTGATGAAGCAGGAGCAGAAGTGAGGTGACCAAGATGAGCAGCACCAGAGTAGGTCTCACCATCTACACCCAGCACAAGCAGGAGAACATCATCCTCCTGCAGGCATCCATGATGCTGGTCTCTGCACCCAGGCATCCCTTCCAGCATGGGAACCCAGGGGCATCATCAGAGAACCACCTCACTTCCTCAAAAACCCTCACATCCAGTTGCCCACCCAAGTTACGGCTCCTGCAGTCCCCACTGGAACTAGTGAAACAACTTCACTTGCTCTAGTACCTTACACTCAAGTTGCATACAAGATATGTTGGAGAAGGTACAAATTAAGATTCCAAAGGCTTGCAGCTTGAATCTGGATTTTTACCTCCAGGAATATTAGGGTCTGCTCATCACTAGTTATTTCAACTTGTTGAAAAACAAAAGAAAAATAAATAATCTAAAAGTCATTATTTTACTGGAGGTCTGAGTTGTTTGTTACAAGGCTGTCTCCAATGGCACCGACTCAGAGTTTAGAGGCTGCAGGATATTAATATTAACAATGTAAATAACAGACAATTCTTCAGAGGGCAAAGGAACTTGTCTCCAATTTTCAAAGGATATGCTTTACTTAACTAAGGCTAATTAGCTGTGATCTTCATATGAGCAACAAAAAATTGCATTTGACTTTACATTTTTAAATAGCAGCAAAGAATTTCCTATTTATTCAAACCAGACTTTTAGGATCATTATCAAGTTCTCAAATGTGTACAAATTACTGTGCCCAAGATTGTTTTCCTCAGACACATTATTTAGGGGGAGCTTGTTGCTCGCAACAACATCTTCAGCACTTATCTAGCCGTTACAGGAAATTTCCTTCTCAGCAACATATTGCTCATTTGTAGATACCTACTGCTTTCTTCTTGTTTTTTCTACAGATGGCTTTGGGTATTGTTGTAGAAGCCCTGATGTGTGGGTGTGCATATATGTATATATATCATATGCAATGTTTTCTAGAACAAATTATAAAGCATCTCCCTACAATGAGTGTGAAAGTGTTTGTTTGCTTAAGGACAACTTGCTCCATTAAAAATAAAAAAATAAAAAAATTCACAAACTTGTGGTACGTTAAAAATACATTTCTGGAGAAGATGCAACTGGAAAGGAAGGCAGTCAGGAAGACTAAGTTAATGTTCAGTGCATAATGTATGCAGTCCTCCCGCACAGGATTTGGCATATGCATAACAAAGTTAACTCCAAAGCCAGTGCACGGAATTTTTTTCCATGCTAAAGACCCCTTCTGCAGCCAGTCCCATCTGCTTCTGCCCAGCGCCACGTTAGCATTTCTACTGCTAGCAGGGTGGCTGAATCTTCTCAGACTCACTAAAAGTTCACTTTTCCCACTTTATTAATTACTTTACTTCACCTGAAGTGCAGAGAAAGACTGATCTCATGGCTTTTTAGTGCCTCAGCTAAGACATTACCAGGTTTACAGCCTCACTAAGCCAGAAGGTTCCTGCAGCTCTGGTTACAGGGTTCATACACCATCAAATCCATTTCATGTTTTATATGCTTTGGAGATACTTTTTCCTTCCTCAACGACTGTTGCTGTAATTACACAAATGATCTGCTCCACTGTCACTTCCAGTCAAAGATGTCACCTGAAATTAAAAATTCGTGTAGAAACTAGAGATGTTACTTTTTAAGCAGACAGTTCAGACCTGATCTGGTTTCACAATGTTTGATTTAACTTCTCACGTGCCTGGCTCCTGCGCACAGCGAGGAGCGGGGCCACAGGCGCAAGGGGCTGCCCATCCCTTTGGCTCACGGTATTCTACCAGTAGCAGCATAATTTTGTTGTTTAAACTAAGGCCTCAAACTCATTAGGATTTAAATGAAGTACATTTTATTAACATACTGACATGAGCTGTAACCCTACCAAGTCCTCCTCTGTGCCACCGATGTTCTTGGCAAACCCCTGCTCTGCTCTACCATGGAGAACTTTGGAGAAGGGGTTCCTGCACCACAGAGACATGGGCAAGGAACCTACTCCTTGTTGTGATTTGTGTTTCACAAGGTTGAGGCTGATGGGTTGTTGTGATCTGCCTAATCAAGGTGGGAAGCACCACACTTGGCTTCCCTTGACCTTTCCAGGATTGCTGAAGCTACTGGTATGACTCAGCATTAGAACAGACTGCGGCAGGGTTCAGAAATCAGCGTGGAAAATGTTTAGGAACACACAATCATTTGTAAAGCTCCAGATGGGAATGTGGAAGAGGATGGAGAGGAAAAAGAAAAAAGAAAGAAAGAAAACAACTTTGAGCAATGACTCTTATCCAGCCATACTTCTCAAGCTCAGAGGAGATTTTTTGGCCACACGACCCCTGTTAAAGCTGGAAATACAGGGGGTTTTGTTAAACCCACTAAGTAATACTTTTAAACCAAGAACAGTTCAAGTAACTTATCGTATTATCTCAAATAATTATTTCCATGTCCATAATAAATGTAATGACATAGAAAAAGTTATTTGCCTATTGCCATTTGTTTAAACTACAAGATGAGGAGGGGAAGAACACTAGCTGTTTCCACCAGCCAATATTTATACATCAGAGAAAGTTTTCTGTTTACTTTATGTCCTACCACTGTCTCATCAAATTCATCAGAATGAAAATAGTGTGTTTTTTCTTTGGAGACAGACTTTACAATTCGAGCTGAATTCTGTAACTGGATGTGCCCATTGACCCATTACTAGCGTGGGTGTTTTCATACCCAACCAGTTAATTGCCCATAAAGATTCATAATGTAACATGACGTGAAGAACCACCAGATGTGACTCGTTAAAGTCTTATGCACAAAGCTAGGAAATCAGGAAAGACTTGTTTTTCCAGACCAAGACAGCGTTTCAAGCTTAAATAAATGCTCTGTACCAACTCTTCATCTTTTCTTGTCTTTTCCTAAGCAAGATTGTCAGGAGGAAAAGAAAAAAAAACACAACCAAACACCACATTTAAAGGAGAGCAAACAGATGTTATGTAGAGATTCAAAGAGGTGCTATCACTATAGTTGTTCTCAAAAGCAATGATATTAGGACAGATATTAGCTGCATCTGCCCTCCTCACAGGTGCTGTGTATTGCTCCTGGAAGCACTAAGCCTAAGGAAAGACTCCTGTGAGCTGTGAAACCAGTCTTAGAACAGTATGTGTTCTGTGTTATTTTCTCATACAGACTGCTCTGTCTTCAGCATGGGCACACGGTTAGTTGCAAGACTGCAAGCAATGCTTGATGGAACAGGATATTAAAGTTTTAGCCAGCTGATTTGATACTCTTAAGAGGCGACTTGCTGCATAAGGTCATACTCATCCAGGTAAAAAGATAGGTTCTTCCTCCCATAGACCTCAGTGATAAGAGCAGTGCAGGACCTCGTTTGATCTCACCAGTGTGCACTTGGTTTAGGAGTCTGCAGAAATGGGGATTGGGTGTTGGAACTAGATGATCTTTGAGGTCCCTTCCAACCCTAACAAATCTTTGATTCTATGGTTCTATGAAATAAATGCTTGCACAGATATGTAAGAACAGAATATAGAAAGCGTGTTGTAACTGGAAAAAAAAAAATACAAAAGAAACAAAACGTCATCATGGTTACCCTTTTAGATGCCTAAATTCAATAGAACATTTTGAGTTTGAGGAAACTGGAACCTCATGCTAGACTTGCCTGCTGTAGTGAACACCAAAAGGCCAGTGGACTACTGTTTTACGCATAATTTCTTTCATGTGGCATTACTTCTAACATTCAACTCTGAAGTTTGCAATTCAATTTTTGTGTTGAGCTCAGTCTGAGCAATTGTTGAACTGTTCCTATCGGGTACAGCCGTGGCAATTTGATTGTTCCTGCACCACAGTCTAAACCTCCTTTAAGCACAAGATAGAGCAGAGAAAGAAGAGAAGATTTTGAGTGATATCTGAATTTATCCATTTCACTCAGTTTATCCTGAGTATCATTCCAATCAGAAGCTGCTGTGATTTTTCTGGTGATGCAAAAAGAACTGATGTAAGTATGTAGCAGTGGTAAATCCTGAGCACTTGGAATATTTCTTAGAAGGGAGAAGACACAGACAATCTCACTGCTAGGAGAACAGTAGCTGTATTTTCTGCCCAAGGCCTCCATCTACCATCATCAATATCATCACCCTTTCCATCAATAGTCACCTAGTACTCTCACTGCCAGGGAGCAATGCTGTATTATTCAGCCTTCCAAAGGGGTTTTGGTGTTAGGTATTAAATTAATCTTTATAATGCTCCACAATATAAAAATCCACACAGTCAGCAACGTAGAAAATATGAACATCCTTTCCTGGCCAAACAGCAGATACCAAATTACAGTCAAGATCTGTTGCACGCTGCATGCACTGACATTAGTTACTCGCAGTTGTCTCACTTTGGAGTAAAGTGGCCAGAAAATTTTCAAAGTCCTGTAATTATAGTTCTTTCTCCTGGAAAGAATCAAACCAGCAATGTACCTCAATGCACACCCCATGAAATAAGAGTATCTTTCCATTATGGGTTTCCTCTGGTAATTCATAAGAGCCCATAAAACTGCAGACAAACCATAAAATAACCTTCGCGTTGGCTGGACAAAGGAATTAGCAAGAGTGGAGAACATGCAACGCAGAAATTTTCTCAACTTGTCTTTTACACTTTTATGCATTCAGACCTTCTGTAAGAACTGGACTGTATTTTTTATAAGGCCACAGAGAAGACTGAGAATTATACATATGTATAAATCATGAAACACTTACATTGTAGTGAGGGTCTATTAAAAAAAATAATATCTAATTTAGAAATTGCTTTTCTTGAAACAAACACATTTTTTAGCCGAGAACAAAAGCACAGTTTATAACACAACTCAGGAGTTCTACCATCAAGACTTGTTCTCTAAACATAGTGTGCACTGCCACCTAAAAGAGGATATCTTCTGAGAGATGGAACGCTTTTCTTACAGTTCCAGGTGACATGCATTCAGCTTCGTTAGCCTACAGCTGACTTTGCTTGTTTTCAAAGTCAGCACGAAAGAAAAGCAACAATAGTTTACAACCTTTCCATTAACATGTCTTTAGCAAGATTTTCTAAAAACTAATAATTGATCACACCAGAGCTTTGAGATCATTAAAAAAGGTGTTATTACCCCTCTGAAAGCACATCTTTGAAGCCAAATGATGATGTAATTAAAAAAAAAAAATCTGGCATCTGGCATGAGAGATCTGCTGTTGACTCACCGGATCACTGGCAGCCCGCAGTGCTTTACAGAGCGGGTCTGGCGAACGGGGCACAGTTCACAGAGGACATGTGAAAAGGTCGCTGGCACTCACCTGGAAAGAAGATGTCAAGTAGAGAGTGTATGGATCATCCGGCTCATAAATCCAAATCGAGTTTCTCGGCAATGCCCAGCACACAGGTGGCACGGGGGGGGGGTTATAGAAGCCACCCAGCTTTGTATTCCATTGAGGCAGAGAGGACCCACCGGGAGCTGTGGAGATCGCTCAGCCCTGAGTTGTCTGATGAGTCCGTGCTGCGTTATACAAAGAACCAAAACTTGATTGGAGCCTTGAAATCCCTCAACAAAGAACATGCCCTGAGTCTCAATGCAACCATTGTCCAGTTGCCCGAGACAAGGTATTCAGGCACAATCGATAAGGGGAAACTCCTTGTCACACCCTTGAAGACCCTTGAAGACCCTTAAAGACTCTTGAAGACACTCAAAGACCTCCCCCTCCTCAGGCACAATCGATAAGGGGAAACTCCCTGTCACACCCTTAAAGACCCTTAAAGATCCTTGAAGACACCCCCCCTCAGGTACAATCGATAAGGGGAAACTCCCTGTCACCCCCCCAAAGACCCCCCCAGGCATGGTGCCTACACAGTCACGTACATCAGGGGGTAAAAGCCCCACGATTTGGGTTGGAAATGGGGAGCTGCTTCTCCAGCTACACAGCTGGTCTGAGAGGAGATTCTTTCCCCCTTGATCGGGACGCCGGCCAAGGGAATTTCGCTGGGAGGGGGGGTAAGTGATTTCTTTTTTTTTTTTTTTTTTTTTTCTCTTTTTAGCACGCTTTAAGTCTAGCGCGCTTGTGCTCTCTCGCTCTGTGTGTGCAACAGCGCGTTGTGTGACTCTGCTGTGCTGCAACAGCACATCCCGTGACTCTTGTGTGCTGCGATAGTGTATTGCGATAGTGCATATTTTGGGTTTAAATTGCAATAGTGCATTCCTCCATTGTATCCATAAGAACCTGTAATAGTGGTGCATTGAATCTGCAAGAGCAGTTCAGGTAAATTGTTATCTTGGACCTTACAGTTAAACCTGTAAGTGCAGTGCAAATAAACCCTTTGCTTGGACCTTGTAGACTAGTCTCTTCTCGTCACAGAGAGCAGAAAGTCCGTTCACAACGAAGCAGATTTTTTTTTCCGAGTTGCAGAACGCTTCTCAGCGGTCCCACCCTCCGACTACAGTGCCGTCCACTCCCCACCTGTATTTACCTCTCCCAGGGAGAGCCAGTTTTCCTGCTCCCAGGGCCAAAACCCCTCCCTGACTCCAGGCAAAGCACACCAGCACTGCTCAAACCTTGGGAGAAAAGGACTGGCATGCTGCAGCTCCTGGGAGACTAGCCAACAGAAGTTCACCCACCTCTCCAAGTGCCTCTTCAATGAGCTCCCATCTCTTAACGAGCCACAGGTTTGTCACCCAGACCTCGAATTCAACAGAGAAAGATCTTTGATGTTGTCCTCTTCTCAGCTGTGCACTGTACCTCCTGCAATGGGGTGTTACAGCAAACTCTGCATTTCAGTACTTTGATGGTTAGAAGATTACTTCCATTGCTCTTCAGAGTCTTTCAGTGACTTCTGTTGTGGCTCGTTCCTTAAATAGATTAATTTTACCAGCTCTCTGACCTCAGCCAAAATCCGCTGCAAGCAGTTTCTAGCACACCCCTGTTAATGAAGCTCAGACTTCCCATTTTTAAGTTAGAACTAAAGCTCTGATCTTAACTGGAAAGTATCTGCCTGGAGATTCAGACTGAAACCTGGAATCCAAAGCAAAACTCTAGAAGATGTGAGCTTCTATAACCAGCCATGGATAGGAGTTGCTAAAATTGATAGAAACCCCAGCCAGTTAAATCCTCTTAGCCTGAAGAAACATCAATATTATGGGAAAATGGAAGAGAGCGCAGACTCCTTTCACAGGAATATCCTTGACAGGCTACAAGAAGCTCATGCCTCTGATTTAGACACCTAGGTTAGTCTCTTGAAGTTGAATAACCACTTCACTTTTCATTGCTAATCCTTGATAATTTATGTTAGACAAGTTCACTAAATTCTCAAAGCCAAGGAGCCTGACAAATGTCTGCTTTCCATATCCAAGTCCCAACGAGCATTGTGCTACCTGAGCCTTGGCACTTAACAACTGCTGGTTTCAACTGGCTCTTCCATGATCTTAAAGGCATAATTTCCTCCCTTGCTCACAATGCCAGCAACTAGCAGTGGATATTAATGGAATCCAGCACTGGATACAGGGTTATAACAGAGTAAGCTTTAAGTAAAAAGTTTCCAGTAGATATCTTGCGTTGAGCCCTGGGCTGTTGCAGTCAGACTGTTGGCAGTGTCTGGCTGGTTGGAAACCACTCTGGATGTCCTCGTCCACTGGATATCACAAGCTGTGAATGGAGATTGTATTCATGTCTGCAAAAATTGTGAACTGCAGCAATGCAGATTGATATTTGGGCAGTTAGAGATTTCTGTTCTATGGAATATTTGCACCCATTTTTCTCCTGCGTCCCTCAATCCCACTATGGTTTACTGAGCATCCTTAAGGGCATTCCATTACTCCATTACAAATAATTTTTTTTTTTTTTTTTTTTTTCCGTGCTTTGTCCAGCTGAAGGCTCTGGTTGCTCCTCTTTTGTTCTAGCAAAACTTCACCTGTGTCATACCAGGCACTATTTGTCATGGAAATTTGTTATACCCACACACGTTTTACAGCTTCTCAGTGTTAATGCCAACTGACTCCAAAGTGTGTGGGTACCTCTTTCTGGTTATTAATGGTCAGGCTGAGGGTCTGCTCCTCTTCTGCTGGCACATGGCCCCATGCACCCATCAGTCATTTCTCTGGGCTGGTCCTCTTTGTCCACACTACACAGGTCTGTTAGTACGTGTAAGTGATAGAACCTGTTAACATGCTGGCACAGTCTGAGCTCTGCACCTTTCTTCCTTTCTCTTCCCTTCTCTCCATTCCTCCTTTCTTCTTCTGTCTCTTTCCCTGTTGCTACTCTGCAATTTCTCCCCATCTCTGCCTACCAGCCAGCATCACCCTCCTGTGCACCAGACAGAAATTCAGCAATTTTTCATCATTCATAAAAGTTTTCTGTCTGTTTTCTGCCTGAACCTGCTCTCTTGGAGAGCACATAGGCCAGTAGCTTTGAGTCTTCAGCCGTTCATAACAACTTTTTTCTAGGTCTTTCTTTTTAATTGTCTGTTTAGAAGAGTGTGACTCTCACATCTAATTTTATATATCTCCTAATAACCTAAATAATTTGTAAGGCAGTTTCACTTATGCTGCTCTCAGTTACCTGCAAAACAGTGATTCAGGAGGGTCCTCTGCAGGCTCAGACTATCTGCATCCCTGTTAAAATTAGAGACACCGAGGCACTTCCCAAGAGCATCAGTTTGCCCTGATGCTCCCAACCGACATGACTCTCCTCCCCTCTGCCCGTGTTGGCCGCGTCCTTTAGTGGGGTTCAGCTGCAGACTGCTGCAGAATGCTTCCAAGGTGAAAAGCATCGCCTGTAAAACATTGTGAAAGGTTCAGCTTTATTAAATCAGTAATTCTCATTAGACTCATATAATATCACTTTTTGCAAAGAGAGAACAATGAGAATTTTTTTTTTAATGCATGTATCTACTGATTATGTGCCTAAAAAACCTGCAATATTGGTGTTTAAGGACCTAGGACTTATGATTTGCATTTGAGCAACATTTTAAAGGACAGCCAGAATTTCTATCATGCATATCTATTAGGTTTATGTGACAAACGAAATTTTGCTGGATTATTTATATTTTTAAAAAAATCAGCTAAGGTATTTCAATCCCGGACCTTCTTAAGTATTCGCTGCCTCTAAATGAAGTGGATATGTTGTATAATGGAATTACTAGATTTGTATTAAATTGTAGCTTTGGGACCCATCACTGTGTGATGCTATCTACTTTCAACTGGCTTTGTTTATCACAGAGAAGGGAACTGAATTAGCATAAGATACTACAAAGTAGTAAAGGGATTTTAGCACCCTATCTATTTGACCTCCTATTGACCTGGGCTAATTCATATTCTCCCTGGGATGCTGTAACAGGTCATTTTGTATTTGGAAAAAAATTAGGTCAAATTATGGCACGACGTCCCTTGCTTCTTTGGCGGCGAAGTCGCAGAATTCCCTCTCCGCACACGCACACGTGTCTGTGCACCTCCTTTAAAGGAAAATGAACTTTTATTTGTAAATTACCATGCAAGAGATTTTTATTTGTCTTACTTATTGCATTCATGTGACTGCTGCTGCGAGCGTGACCGTTTACAATCTCACTGGTGGCAGTAACTGGATGGTGGGAATGCGGCGAAGGGCAGTGCGTGGGGTGGGTGAGCGAGCACGGAAATGTGCTTCCACGCTCGTGGGCACATGCAGATACACTCACAAAAAGAGTTTTCCACCGTGACCTTCATTGCATCCTCCCCTCCCATATACAGACTGGAAATAGTTTTGCTCTAAAGAGAGTGTTTGGAGGAGGTGGGGGAGTTGCACAGGAAGGTCGGCTTTCTCTGACTTGAAGGACAGGTTTGACCCTGAAACACTTCTTGGCCATCAGACTGATTTTTCCAGGAAATCAGACTGATTTTTCCTCCCATTTTGAGAAAGCTACCTCTCGTCATGGCAGAAAATGTTCATTTAGATAACATTTTCCATAGGATAAAAAGAGTTTACCCCACCCTCTCTTCTCCAGACTGTTGGACCACCCTGCGAGATGCCACACACCAAGCACCTACACCTTTCCCTTGCAGGAACTGACCTTCCAGGCACTTCTGGAGATGCCCACAGCCTGTAGAGGTGGACTGGAGAAGGTGGTGGGAGTGAGGTCTAATTCTAGATGAGGAAGGGATGTTTGACCTTGTTTAGGAAGGCAGTGATAAAAAATACCAGATGCACTTAGTGCAACACATTGGTGTTCTGCACCACAATGATGCTCTTTTTCAAGAAGCCCAGGCAGGTCCTCTACTGCATGCTAGACCTTGAAAGCCACTCCATAGTGCTCATGGATTTGATCCTTAGATTGGCTCTGATGTCAATGACCTCCTCAGATTTCAGCTACAATTTTTTTTAACCAGCTCTTAATTCTACTTGGAAAAAAAAAAAAAAAAAAAGGCAGATCTTTAGTTGAAGGTTGTTGTTAGTAATTCCAGAAATCTAAGTCTATTTTTTTTCAGCAAAAACCATGAAATGATCTCCAGCAGTTGCTGTGCAGTGCAAAGGGCTGGTGAATTACAACAACAGCCTGCTTCATTCTCCTTAATAAGAAATTAGATCACAATAGGGATTTACGAAAATTACCTTGAAATGTTTGTGTGTTTGAGTGATTGCACAATTTGCACTAAAATTATGTTGAATCATACGAGTTAGAGCATCTGCCTCTTTAGTTAGTCTATATGCTGCTTTAAAAATGCCCTCTTCTCCTTTAGTAGGAGTCTGCTAATGAATGCAGAAGCTTAACCCTACAGACAGTGTTTGTTTATTTTCTTTCTATTTTTTCTAAACTGCATTATTGATAATTTTCTCAGGACTTCACAGATTTCCGTGAAGACTTTCTCAACTACTGTTTTGGGTAGGAAGTGAGCAGTTCGTTTAGGAAGCAGATTAAATCTTAATATTTAGCCTTTTGGATAACCTACATCCCCGGACAAGTTCACTTAATTATTCACCGATATCCTTTATTATGGATGCAGTTTGCAGAAGGGCAGTTTGGTGCCAGAATGGGTGTCAGCCTTCTGCAGAGGGAGCTGCCCCCACCGGTGTTTTTAGGGAAGCCCACACCATTTCATTAAGAGGCAGGAGCCACAGGCTGATGCACTGCATCTTGAATAACTTCGGAAAATCTTTTAAGTCAACCTTGTGTTTTAGTCAACAGGGAAGGTTTGACCTTTAACCTCCCAACAACCATCTGTTTCATTATTTATCTGAGGGAATCAGAGAGTTTTTGTTCTTTCACAAAAGTCCCTGACACCAAGATATTTTTAATAGCGGAAATTTTTCATTCTTGTCACTGTTCCTTTTGAAAATACAGGTATTTTCATACAACACGTAGCTAATGAGTGAAACTTCAGAATCCAACCTTTCTTTATAATCACAGGAACAGGGATTAAAGAGGTCCCACTAGTGAGGAACATGAAAATTAATTATTGAGCTCCTTGTTTTATCCTCCCCATCTGTCTGATATTCTCGAGCACAGAAGGAGTTAGACAATTAAATTACTCCTCCTTTTACCTCGTCAGGATGTTCCCCATATCTTTTCTCTAACTCCAGAGGCTCCCAAATTCTGTCCATTTACCAGGAAACGTGTGTGCGTCTGCCTGCACGAGGGCAGAGGCATCCGATTTTCCTGAATGCCAGAAATTCAGCCAAGCTTTTCAAAACATCAGCCTCTACTGAGCAGACCTAATATCATTTTTCTCCTTCTAAGGTTTGCAGGAAATCCTTTCACAGAGAGACAATCATTGTAACGAATGCAAGTAAATTTTAAAATAATTATGAACAGTCTTTGTGCAAAGAGAAATGCACGAAGGTACATGCACATTTGAGCAAAGAAAGAGTAAAAATAAAGACGGGGGAAGTGCAATTTATATGTCAAGTGTGGCGGATACACTCTTCTTTAAAAACAGTCATGAAAATTCCCTCAGAAGTCACTGGGAAGTGCCCCAGTGCATCTGCCCAGGGCAAAATTAGGCCCATTATATTTAGCTTTCCTGAGAAACCCTCAGTTTTGTAACATGTTTATATTTCTGTCATTATTTTTGGCAGCTAAACAAGTGAAGAATTTCATTTCTAGCAACTAGTTAAGACAGTCGGAGCAATTAATTTGTTTTATTTAACAATAAAGCTGTCACTCGGCAGTGCTGGGAACGAGAGGAACTCCAGCACGTTGCTGGTGGAGCCTTTTCCCGGCTCGGGAAGGAGAAACTTCAGAGCTCTCCGTGTGTGCGTGTGTGTGTGTTTATCATCACTTTTGGCTCACTTGATATTGTTTTGCTTGAGGTGAAGCCAAAGGGTAAAAACTGCTAAAGTGGGCCCAGACCAAGATAAACACACACCCCTGAGATATTTTTGCTGAGA
>NC_141473.1:2420000-2572500 GCF_009769465.1 Tauraco erythrolophus
GGAGGGAACCTTAAAGATCCTCTAGTAATGTTTTTCAGATGCTTTTCTGTCAGAGGAAATGCATTGGACCTCTTCTTATGAGGCATAGCCTGGAAAGGCGAGGAGGAATGATTTTTCAAATCCAGCCTTGGGGCTCCTTTGACACAGATGGTAAACTCCTTACTGTGGATAAATGATATTATCATTATCTTAGCCACAAGCCATTCAGAACTTGTTAATTGCTTATGAAAAACTAAGTCCTTTTATTCCAAGATCTTCTATTGTGTGGGCGATATGAGTAGTGTGATGCTAGGAGAAGAGGGAAAACTGGATGTCACTCCAAATTTTGTATGTGCAGGCAGTATCTATGTAAATATCATTATATACTTTAAAATATTTAATGATCAGACTATTAGCTGTGTTGCATGTCCATAAAGGAATTTAGCACCTCATCTGAAGAGGTAGTGACAGAACTGACTTTCTACTAGCCACTCTTATTTAGGTGACAAGGGAACAGATGAGCAAAAGCAACATCTTGGTTGAAATTGTCTTTGTTTTTCCTTCCCAGCCTCACTCAAGAAATCTGAATCAGCATAAACTGGGATGTATTGAACCATGCCTATTATCCCCACTAGATAAGAAAGGCCACAAAGGACTGAATTTCATCTGGCTCTTGGTTAATTCAGGAAACAGATGGAGTGCTACATCTTTCTCGAAGACTAAGGTCTAATGTAGCCCTATGGCATTATCTGTCTGACTAGAGTGAGGCTCTGTATTTTGAAGACCTTTCCCAGGTCAAACTGTACCATAATGCAGAGATACATCCTTGAAAAAGCACTTACTAGGGTTTTACACAGATTTCAGTCAACTTTGAATTTGGGCCCTGTTATTTCATTTTGCTGGTTTTGAAACACAAGGCAAAATGCAAACTTCCAGAGAAGAAACATAATCAGAATATTCTGAAAATATTCTCAACTGTTAAAATTTTGAAACATTCTTATTATTGATAAATACATATTTATACCCATATTTCATTTTTACATGCTTTCAGATATTTACGTGACCTTATTTTTCCCATTTAAATCCATTTTTATGTGGCCTTCATGGAAAAACACACAAGTCAAAATGCATCATTCCAGAAACCTACAGCAGAAATTACATAAAACCCCCCAAAACATAGCGAGATTTTTTCCCCACTCATTTAAACCATTCCTTTGCTGAGAATGTCTCCAACCTGAAGTGAATTTTTATGGACAAGCTATATGAAAATGGGGGGTTTAAATAGTTACAACCCCCCTAACAGTTACGACACGAGCACTGACGCTGCAATAAATCACGGAGGCACAGCCACGTTTGCTGTTGCTGGGGGCGTGGGAGACTCTCTGGTTTAGTGGTGCTGCTTGTCCTTGCTCAGCTCACTGGATCCAAATGAGGAAGAACAAGAAGAAACGAGGAGGGGATGGCGAAGTAGGAATCCAAACTCTTCAGATCTCCCAAAAGAGCTGAGGAAGCACAGACTGAACAGCATCTGCAGTAACGACGCATTCACTGAGTCTGACATTTCCCCTATCAATAATACAAGTTGGGCTTAAGTTTTCATATTCTATGATAAGTGGGTAAATCTTAAGGGAGATGAGAGTGGTAAAGAAGAGAACTCAAATGCAAGCTTCAAGTTAAAGTAGTAGACATGGTTACTGACAAAGGTAGCCACTCTGGGGTTTTCAGAAATCCATTCTTTTTGGTTTGGTTCCCAAACTGCCTCAACTTTTTGCCCCCAGCTGCTTACTGAGGTTTGTAGGTCCCAGCTGTCATATTCACAAGACTTTTTCAAGCATCTACTTTTGATATGCCTTTCATAGCCAAATGAGATGCAACATCTTTCTAGGTATGGAGAGCAAACCCTTGGCAAAGCATCATCGGGACCATCACTGGTCACCCCTGTCCGATGAAAGGAATCCTCAAAAGTGTGGGAAACATCATGTATAAGAGGAAAAGGAAATTCTCCCATCACTTTAATAGTACAGGCAAAGGGCAAGGGAAATCTGGACATGGGAATAAATCAGTCTTTTCTGGTTTTTGAACCCCCAAACTCTATATTTCATAACAAAACAGAATACCTTGTCTTCTTCTACGTTCAGCCCAGAAATCAAGTGATTCCCAGTATGGATCTACTTTGTGAAGTGCTTAGCAGACAAGAAGAGTGTTGAGTTATTAGTCTAGATTTTTTCCACAAATAAAAAAAAGGCTCTAGAAATATGATCTCTGGGTTACATCAAACAAGCAAGAAACACAAGAATCAAGGGGATCTTCCACAAAGTGTTCAACTTGGCAACATGTAAGGTTTCTAAAAGGACTAACAAATGTATTATGTCCTCTATTGTCTTGTGTCCTGACAAAATTCAGAAAGCTACCTTCCCCTGGGGACAGGGGATGAAGCACTCTTCCTAAGCTCCTGGTAAATCTGCTGCCTACCTGGAAACATGGGCAGGATGTTACCGGAAATGTCTTTATTATGTAAACAGGCAAAGCATTGAGACAAGTTGACAAAACAATAATTATTGAGCTAGGTTGATTCTCTGCAAATCTCTTTCAACGTCAAACCTGAGACACTGAGCTGAGGGATTAGAAGCACCGAAGAAGATGCCTCCTGGCTTGTACTATACTATGGATGCATGGTGTCCTTAGGCCAGCTGCTGACATACCAGTGGGCTATGGAGGGAAAGAAAAGGCACTTGTGTTATTTAGAATATTTCCAAAAGGTTTACTTATCCTACAGAAAATCTGCAACTGCGGGAAGAAGTCCCAGCAATTTGCTGTCTTCTGTGAAATTGGATTGAAATTGTGCGACAGGTTAAAAAGGTTCCTGGGAGGACTGACAGACCAACAGATGCTCCTACAGAGCATGCAATTCTTTAAGCCTCATTTCATTTGGAAACCAGGTTAAAGACAATCAAACGGCGAAGCACGAGCAACAGGCGACCAAAACCCCCACAAAGTGCACAAAAAATGCTGCGAAGAAGAGCACAATCCTGCGGCTGCAACATCTGATCTTCTTTCTTTTTCATTTTCCCATTACTGCATGTTGGTCGTGACAGCCATGTCTTTTATGTGTTTAAAGGGTGAAAACCTTCACTTTCGTGTTTGTTTGTGAAGCGCCCACTGCATGATAGGTGCTAAACTGGTAGAACATTAAACAACAGCCAAATGTGCTCAAAGCTGGAGAAACCCAGTTTCAAGGACAAACCTGTCCTTGAAAATCACCTTTTGCCCGGGTGGAAAAATCCTCACCCCCCATTTTTCAAGCCTATTAAGAGCAAGACTTGCTCTGGCTGGTTTTGCCAGGAATCCCAATTTTCGCCTCACCTCCCATCCGAAGTCTGTGCGAGGGGAGGGAAGGCTGTGCCAGCTGACACTGGAGGGGAGTGGAGCGCAGGTGGTACCCGTTACGGGCGAGCGTCCCCTCCTGCCCCAGCCCTTGCAGAGGGATGGGACAGGCGCCAAAAGACTTGATGTTGTTAGTGCTTGGCAAGGCGCACCCCCGCCTTGCGAGAGGCAAGCTGTTGCTGGCCAAAGGGTATCCAGTCTCCGTAGGACTCTGTAAAGTCAGTGTATTTTCAGTCATGCAGGGGGAAGAATAGATTCCAGTTGTGGGCTGTCTGACTTAACTTCTCTTTGCACGGTCTAATAGCACAAGAACTGATGAAATTAGATTTGCATGGGCATTCTGGAAGCTTTTTTGGAACCCGACAATGACACAAGGGAGACAAGTTTGCTTATAGTGCCCAATCAGCAAAGTCCATTCATCACTCTGAGCTGGAAAAGCCCTTATTTTTACCTCCAGACAATCCAAAATTCAAGTCTACCATTAACCAGACCAAGACTTTAACATTATATTCTAATTTCGTACTTAGCAGAGGTGAGGGTACATGGGGACTATTGGAACTGCGCAGAGAAAATGCACTCAGCTCACAAATATCTACTTTTCCTACAACAGCCTAAAAGGATGATGTTTGCCTTCACTAATGAATGCCGGTCAAATTTTACAGCACAGCCCTGTAAGATTTCACAAGCTCTTTCAATTGCTAAGCTCCAACGTGTATTTGTAGAACCAAAGAAAAATCAATCAATTGTAATAACAAACGAAAGAGTTATTTTTAAGAATTAACATGTATGTGATTCACCAAATGTTTAGAAATTCAGTATTCTCCACAACTCGAGAATCAAACAATTATACTCTTTTGGAAGGTCATGATACAGATTTAAAAAAAAAAAAAAAACCAACACATGAATTTGAGTTCAACAGTTGCAGCTCATTTCTAATCTCCAATCCGTGGGTTTGCATCTCTGCATGTCTTGGAAAATACACTCCCGGGCATGCACGTGCAAGTACAATCATGGATTTTTTGAGATACCTGGTGATATGCATCTGAGTGTTTGAGATTAGACTTGAGCCTTTAGTCTCTTTCAAGTGCTTAAATAGCTGCCTCTTCAGGCTCAAGCCAAACCAGTCTCAAGAAGTAGCTGGAGGAGCATTTTAAAATCAATCTTATAAATTCTGCTTCTAGATTGGCAAGTATTTGGCAGTTCAGCTGGAATAGGAGGTTCTCCATTTAACATCAAGACCTGTCTTTGAGCCATCCCATGCTATTTTTTGAGCTGCTCCTTGCCTGACATCTCTTGTCTAGAAAAAGGCACTGAAAACCATCAGAATAGAGTGATCAAAACATTTGAAACAATTTGTGATTAAAGACGCATACGTTCCCCCCGAAAAACAATGCAAATATTCAAAGTACTTTTGATACTCTTCCAAGCACACTTTCTTATTTGGTCTTTAACTTCAGTCTTCTTTGTCACCACAGCTGGCTTGGTCTTTTGAAGAACCATTACTGGAAGATTTCACTTTAAACACAGTGTTTGCTTAGCACTCGGGCGCACAGCTCACCCTCAAGTGTTACGGGCTCTGTAGGCTTCTGCCCAACCTCAAGATGCTTTCAGCCGGACCTTGAATCAGAAAATGCGATGTTATGCTCTGAATTCTATTGTGAGGGGGGAAAAACTCCAAAGTCGCCCTGAAATGTAAGAATAAGAGAAATTTGGCGAGGTCACTCTATTGCCAGCTATCGACTGAAAACGGGACCTGAAAAAAGTTCTCGTATCTTTGTCATATCTAATTCTCTGCCTCTGGACCATGAAAGGCCCATTGGAGATGACATGCTGCCAACCCATCTAGGAACAGTGCTCTCCGGGCAGTTAATTAAGACATTTATCCCTTCACTCCAAACTCAGTACATTTCAATCTGTTTAATTCTCACAGGAAGTCAAAAATAAAGTCAGGGAAGAGCCATATTGTCGCACAACTGTAACGCTCTCAAAGGAAGGGTTTCGCTCCCAGCCTGCTCTCTCTGTGCTGCATTACACAAAAGTTCGGAAATATTAGGAAAGCCCAGATGCAAAACCTTCATAGAATAATACAAAGATTAGATATTTTTTCCCTTTGAAGAGGGTTTTTTTTTTTTGAGAAGATTAGGTTTACAACTATTTTGAGTGTCTACTTGATTTTCAAAGTCTGGGGTTTTGTTAAAAATAAAATAAGGTGGATTTTTTTTTTTGAAACAGCATTTTCCCCTGGCATTTTTGCTTTTTGGAGAGCTGGTTTAGATATCCCAGTGCTGTAGGTGCTCATTCTTCTCTGCGTGCTGCACTTGCCACCCTCCAGCCATCCCACATGGGTGAACCCCCTGACACTCCATATGCGTCCGACATACCCAGTACACATGCTGGGAGGACAGGAAGCAGCCCAGATTTCTGGAAGATGCAAGGAGTCCAGGGCACGTGTTCTGCAAGGAAATGAGGGCATCTAGCTTTAATTTCCAAGAGGCCTCTGGTATCATTTCAGCATCCTATTACGCTTTGGACTCACTTGTTTTGCGCACACAGAAAACCAATTAGAGCTGTCCAAAGAGTCTCAAAAAAAAGATGAACTTAAGAAGCTTTGATTCTTACTGAAAAAGACACTTTCTGTTTGAGATTTTAAAGTAGGCAGTCACAGTTGGCACGCCTAAGCTTTGGACAGAGCTTTCCCAGTTTCTCAAATACCGACGCAAAAACGATTGCTTAATCTTTTTCTTCTGAAGTCTAATCAGGACAGGGTACATTTTGGATAGGAATAATTCCAAACTCTTTTTTTTTTTTTTTTTCCTGAAAAGTCCAAATGATTAACTTTCTTCTCTGCGCTGCTGGTGCACGAGCACTGCATTTCCTCATTTTTGACACAAGTGGGATTAGTGGAGGTTTGTAACAAAGGCTTTTCTGACAGTCTGCGTAGCCACGGCCAAACCCAGGAATACTGGGAATCCTGATGAGAAAGGCTGCTCATTTCTAGCCCAACGAGGTTTGGAAAAGTATTTAAACTTTTGGAGCTTAACTAAACCTTCAAACCTTTGGGTATTGTCACACTGGGAACTGTGATAACTGCAGGTTTTATTATATGTCTTTCTCCTGCTATTTAATGTCCAATTAATTTCATGATAGGGCATATTAAAAAGATGCTTCGTGTATGGAGGAGGATTACATTGTGCTCTAACCACTTATTGTAAAGCTACAGAGGATATTTTAAAATAAATAAATATTAGTTTGTCCTAATTTTTTCTTAAGAGAAGAATTAAATAACTGATTCTTGGTTTAAATCCAAGGTTTTAAGAAAATATGGAGCACAACTTTTTTTTTTTTTTTTTTTTTTTTTAGAAAAACTAAGCATTACTCTGGGGAATAAACATCCCTCTGACCCCTATAAAAATCAAGACACAAGGCCAGCATATGGAAATTATTTTCCTCTTGACCGTGACTTACAAAAGAGACGCCTGGAAACGTTGTGCTGTTTGTTGGTAGCAGTCTTGTTAAACTACTCCTCCTCCAAATACAATAAAATGGCAGCACTTAACAGCCACGGCACAGCCATTATAAATGCTCACCTCTGTCTCTGTGCCGCTGCAGAAGCTGAAATTCATCTCAACGGTAAGGCTAAGTGCTGGATGAGCTCTCTTTTAAAGATTCCAATCAGGTTTTGGAAGCTGTTAAATATGCCATTGTTTACTGGCTCCTTTTGCCACAAAAAAGCTGCCCCCAAGGTCACATCCCTCCTGGTGCCCATGTGTGGCTCGGTTTGGCTCAGTGCTTTAAACACATGCCTGGGCTATTCAGGTGCTCACAACGAAGCGATGATGCCAGGCATTTGGGCATGCAACACCTTGCAGGGTTGGGTCCAGAGGCAGCAGTGATATGTCTGCACGGTTCTGCCTTGCCCCACCATTCACAACCATCCCAACCTGCTTCCTTGTCAAGGCACCACTGAAACATAAGCTGGGGCAAACCTAGAGGTAGGCTGAAGTTTTTGCCTTAAAGTCCTCAGCTATCCAGGCTTCATTTAAAATCCCAGGTCTGGCCAAGACATCCTTTGCAAATGGGTGCCTTTGGTTTACCTTGAGCTGGGGTCTTGTGTAAACATCAAACGAGGATGGGCAGTGTACCCCATCTAGGAGTTTCCCCATATTAAGACCACTTCTGATTCCTTCCTCTTAGGTTTTGTGGTGTTGCCATAGAGTGAACTCGATGGCACAAGGGATGCTATCAACTAACAGGTTAAGCAGAATATAATGGGACATTTGCATTTTCATTCCCTTCTTTCCTAAGCTGCTCCCCATAGCTTAGTTTCCACACCTAAATATAGAAGGGTGATATTTGCACGTTCTTTTGTTCTAAAATTCAATTAATTTTTTATTAGAATAATTAAATAATTAATAATTTTACTTAAATTTTCCAAAAACACTCCGCAGCTGAAAGGACCTCATGGTGCCTACACCACGCAGATCTACTCCCCGCAAAACTTTTGAAACAATTCCAGCCTCCAGCGTGAGCAGCAAGACTCAATTTTTGTGGCTGTCACATGGAAAAGGGCCCTGCACCACTCGGAAACACACAAAGTGTCTCATCTAGAGTGATATTTGCCTAAAAGATTTCTCTCTCCAGCTTTCACTCGAAAACCTTCTGCTGATCATGTCCCAAGGACCCGCTGCTGGGAAATTCAGTAGGAATGTGTATATAGAGAGAAGAGTAAGAATTGTTTTGCAATTTATTCCAATCCATTTCTGGCATGAGATGAACATACATGGTAAGCCATATCTATAAAGGGCACTCTATATGCAGTGCTGAATATCTGTATGTCCCTCTAACAGCAGGAGCCATAATTCTAAAGAAGAGATTATAACTATGCAAGATCCAACATTTCTCGTGTCTGCAGTGATTATTTTCCCTTTCCTCTGAGTATTATACAGCATGGGCTATAAAACTGAGAGGGACCTATGGGATGACTGAGGCCAGGTCTCTCCTTTACTTCCCGCTACCAGCAGCACCACCATAAAGTCCTGTTCATCAATGCAGAGTGCGAACTGAGTGCTTAGCCCAGCCCTCTCTCCGCTGGTTGTGCCCTCTTTGAAGTCGAATAAATGAAGGGTTACTTCTCAGGCAAGGGAAAAAAAAAAAAAATGAGGTTGATTAACCACAAGCATGCATAATTTATACACAGTTTGAACATCCTGTGAAAATGGGCCAAAGATGTTTTTTTATAAATTGGGCTCTATGAATTCTAGATGATCTTTAGCATTTATTATTGCTCAAGAAGCTCAGGCAGTATCGCAGGCGTACGGCTATGTATATTTTCTGACTCAGTTTCCCCTCAGCCAGTCCATTTAAATGCTCAACCCATTCCTCTGCCAGCATCACCAGGGTCGGTCTTTGCATTACGCTACGGCACTCCAGTTTGTCAGACGAGGAAGGCAGCACTGTCCAGGAACCACAGAATTCCCATCCAAAACAATGTCTCCTGGAAGGGAACCAGGAGAAATGCTTTGCAAGTCTAACCTCAGCCCAGGTAGTTGCCTGCTCTGTGACAAACCTTGCATGTGCCTTTAAGAAACAAAAATTAATGCAAAGCTTATTACAATCCTGGTGGTTGCTAACGCTTTCTCTCTTCCACTGTCCAAGTGTCTGAATTTCAGCTTCAGATGAGTGTGGCCTGCTGGGATTTGAGCTGCCAGTTTAATTAGTGTTCAGTAATTTCAATAATGAGTGACAATTCATTGGGGCTTTTAGGTTGGTCTTCTGTTCAGAAGCAAATCAATAATCCACAGTTTTTCCCCTTCTTTAAAGACAAGAAAGTGGCATGTGAGTTACATCAGATGAGAGAAAATAAATGAGGAAAAGCACAACTCCCTCAGTAACTTGAGAGGCAATTGGCTTTAATGGTGTGGGCAGCCTCCCTGGTTTGTTGATGTTATTGGATGAACAGAAAGGTCATTAGTATCTGGAAAGGGGCTCCAAAGATTCTCACAGTAAACAATTTGCCCTGGCTGTAACCATAGTGATTTGGGTAAATGAACACAGGTATACGGATTACTACTGTATTCCCCAGGCTGCCTATATTATTGCCTCAGAAGATATAAAAACAATTGAGGCTAATTGTATGAGAGTGAGTTTATTACAAACATAAATGGAAGGGGAAAAGAAACCAGATATATTGTTCAGAAGCTTTTTTAATCTCTTAATTTTATATGTACATGTGCACATATATAGGGTGCGTGAAACGCATCCGTGAGGATGCTGTGCTTCCATATACATTTACACACGGAAACACAGGCACACTCTCAAACTCATGCACGGATAAAATTTCTCTTGAGTTGGTCTCCAGTTTGGTCCGCAGACGTGCAGGTTTATCCCTTGCTCCCCGAGAGCTCCCTGGACACTCTCCACAGTGGACGCTGTTCTCCGGCTGGTGCCGATTGATGCCGGAGTTTGGGATGCTGAGCATCACCACAAGAAGAACTGCCCAAACATTTCTTTGGCGACCGAGCAGAGCAGAACTGCCTGAAAACTAAGAAAAAGGCATTTACCCAAGCAAGACAGCCGTGCGCTCCGCATCACCAGCCCCTTCCCGGGGAGTCACCTACTCCACCAGCGGCATCACGCCGGCATACGGTAGCACCAATTTTTTTTTTTTCAAAGTTGCATTGCTGCCTTTTGTTACAGCAACAAAGAGCCAGCCTTGGTGAGGGGCTGCGGTTTGCAGTATACAAACCCATTAAAAAAACACAAATGAAATACCCAGCTGGGAAGGTCAAGTCTAATGAGGTGGTCTGTTGTGAGAAGTGGTAGCTCACAGCATCCCCCATGTAGGCCAGAGGTGATTCCAAGTGAACAGCTGCTTATAATTATTATAATCTGACACTTTTCATCCACCTCAGGTGCTATTTTTTTCTCACAAGAGAGCAGATTAATTGTATATCAACTGATATACATAAAAAAGGGTTTGATAGAAGGCTTAATAAAGTAACATTAAATAGGCGCTCCCACTGAAATTCTAATGTGTATATTCTTAATTAAATTCCCTCGTACAGTACAGTAATTCAGGTGCATTTGGATTCCTTTTTCCTCCGCTGAATATAAAGTTTAAAATTATTGTTGCTATGAAACTGGAGGCAAATAGGAAGGGAAAAACCCGGCAAGCCTGACCCACATAGGCCCCTCTTCTGGAGGGAGAAAAATCAGTTAATGCTCCATCTCTCATTCCGCTCCGTGTCTACTCAGGCCCTCGGTATTCTCATGTTAAAGAATACGCTCTCCCATTAGAATTTCAATAGAGCCCTGCTCCCAGGTGAAAAGGCAATATCCACATTAAAATGAAGATATTATTAAAAAAAAAGAAAGTACCATGTGCAGCAGTCTATTGACATCACTCTGGAGGGAAACTGTTGATTTAGAGGAGGAGAGGTGTCTGGGTATGTGTTTAAATTGAACATTTAATAGCACCGGTTCAGCTGCTGTTTACTGGTGTGCAGGAACTAAACACTGTTTAGTTTACACGGCTTCATAGCGCGTCCTTTTTCGCGAGTCATAAAATATAACCCAATATTACCCACGATAAGGAGCATTCCAATTGAGCCTCTTCCCTAAATATTGCCTGAGTACTATTAAATGGCGTGGTTTGCTGTGAAGAGGAAACTTTCCTTCCAGAGCACGCGCCGTGCTGCGCGCGGGGTTTAATCAGACACGTTTAGTACAACCGCTCGAAAAAAATGAATGGAATCTCATGAGTCCCACGACGTCTCCTGCTGAAATGAAAGACACATGGGGTTTGCTAAAGATTTCAGGCTGGGCCTTCAGAGACCCTGCCGTCTTCCAGCACTGGCACCGTGCGCTCAGTGTGTGTGCCTTAGCAATGGTGAGCCTGGAAAAATGGGCGTTTGTGCGCGTGCTGGCATTCTCCAGGGGGTTCATGCAGGCCATCAGGACTCCAGCGTTCAATAACACACACCACGTTATGTTGGATCTGCTTGAGATTAATTTGGCTTGCTTTGGCTTGGATCTCTTAGAAGATCAGATTTTTCTCCATACTGTTTTGGTATAAACTGAGAGTGATAGAGTATTTCATTAAAATTAATTGTTTCGATCCTTCCCCTCCTGTTTCTACTACATGAGATCTTTGAACAAGCCTTTTCTCTGTAACTTCCCCAAGCTACTGGGAATAATTTTGCATCTACTCCTGTCTGCTGGCCAACACACGGTCTCGTCACGTCCATATAAACACAGACTGATTCATACGAATCTATTGGGATGACCCTAGTTTGTCATGGAGTCATTAGGTCAGTGTTGAGCCTTCAGCATATAAGGAGGAATTTGTTTATTTTTCTAAACTTCAGCTCAAAGCTCAGAGCTGGAAAATGGTCTATAGTGTTCAACGGTACATGTCAGCCCAATCCCAAACTTCCCTAGCATTTGGGAGAGATTGTCGCCTTCTAAGAATTATTTACTTCTAATTAAATAATGAATGTGTGAGGTGATGTTCAAAAATAAAGAAAATCCTTTCTAGTACCTAAAAAGATTTAGACAGGAGAGAAAGAGAGAGATGTAATGCTATTGAGGTAAAGTTACATCATATTTCGATAACAATGCTTTAATGAACCCCAAATACTCACAGTCATCATCAACTCATCATCAGTTGAGCAGTTTACATTTCACATCATAGCAAAAGTGGGACCTGCAGAGAGGTTTTAATGTGTTTTTACAATTTACTCCAAAATGTATATTCAACCCAGATAGGTACTAGATCCTACAAGAAGGTGTTTGTTCCCTTTTTTGTATGACATGACCCTTTAGAAAACATCAACTTCCTCTCCCATCTGCACCAGGAAAAGAAGAAAAAACTTCAAAAAATAACTAACAATCCATCAAGCTACTGCAGGGGGGAAAAAAAATTGTTGATCTGTTCCTTACTTAACTTGAATGTGCATAAAATGTTTATTTTGTGAGAGAAAAAAAAAGAAAAATCCATCTCATATCATTTGGGTCCTTTGTATTTGCCTTACACTTTCCAGTTTGCTGAGGTGTGTTCACATGAGCTCTCCCCTCTACCAGCTTTGCTCCCAGACACCAAATATCATGGCCAAGACTTCTCTGTTCTCAGTTGCCTCTGAGCCATATAGTGCTTCAGCACAGAGAAAGGAAAGGTGTGACATGGAGAGCCAGTGGGAAACTATTCAAACGCTCCATGGCGAAGCAGGAAAGAAATATTAACTATAACGGTCCTGTTTTCTCCTGCTTTAAATTTTACAGCCCTTTCGCATCGCGTGGCACAGTTGGTAACGATCACAGGAGGTCAACCTGGTGGGGTATCATGTCTTTGCATCTGCATTTCATTGCGTCACTTTTCTTGCAAGTTTGGCTTCCAAATACATCACCAGCCATCAGGGAAAGCCCCAGGAAGCCCTTCTCACTTGGTCAGACCTCCCCATCCTCACAAGAAAGAGGGAGGAAGACTCTGCAAATCTTGCTATGACTGCAACTCACCTTGCAGCTCAAAAACTTTGTATGTAGTTGCAGTTTGAAAGTAAAAGGTGATGGATATAAGGAGAATATTCAAGAAAATATTCAAAATGAAGTGGTTGGCACGATTGGTATGGACTACAGCTGACTCCTGTTGCAACGAACAATTACAGTTATATTTGCACTGATCCATGACATCTTTTAAAACGAATTACAGACTCATCACCCCGCTGCCACTTGGCAATGCGAATTAAACATTTACGCATCAACAGTTTATTAAGGACAATAACCTCTGTTTTGAAAACAACTGTACTTAGCAGCTATTAGGGATAAAATATAAATGGCTGCATAGCAATCTCTCAGCCGTTTGGACTAAATTTGTAAAAATCAAGTGGTTAAATGTGGCTGGTATTTGGATCTAAATTTCTTAGTGGAAACTGCGATGAAACACGACACATTTTTAAAGGCCAGTTTAGCCCAGGAAGTTTGTCATCCTCACCACTACAAGTCATTAGTGGAACTGACCCGATAATAGCAACATTCAAAACTTTTTTCCAGATAAAACCAGAGTACACAGCCTGATGGGCATCGGATTACCCACTGCATCCCGTTTGCCTCGCTCTTGTGCTGAGTGAATCTGAATACTTCAGCTGGATGGGGCAAAAAACCTGCTGACATCACCCACGAACTCTGTGCTCAGATTTTCCTGTAAGCAAATACAGAAATAACCATGGGAGAACAGCAGTTAGGTGAGGAGAAATACTAAGATCCTGATTCAGCAAAAGCTTTTACAAAGGTATTTAAAGTTAAGCACATGCTTAAGCGCTCTGCTGAATCAGGGCCTAGGGGAGGTCTTGTTATCTGTGAAAGGTTTCTAAGTGGGAAAGTCGAGGGGAAAAACAAGGTGTACAATTGCAGCAAGAGTGGAAAGAGAAAAGGAGACATGGGAAAAGTTTTTGAGTCGAGGTTACTATTCTAACTTGCTCAAGAAACTCAACAGAGGCGCACAGAAACTAAACAAATAGCCGGTGTGATTAAAGCAGAGATGCAACAGAGGGAAGGGGGTAGGGAGCTGGAGCTAAAAGCACCTGAACTGGCATTCAGGTAAGCAAAAAGCAGAGGAAAACTTTGCTGCTGAGCATGGAAGGACAAAATACTCCAGGAGAGTAAAAACAAGCTCTGAAGTTTTAAAACCCCTGTCGCTGTCACTGCCAGCTCTCCTCCTCCTGAGGCATGGGGCTGTATTTCAGCTGGTGCCCTTAGCCCCATTCTGCAGCCCTTTGTGGGTCAACCTAGTCCTGGAGTGTCTGGATGTGTCCCTGGTCTGCCACTGGGAGACCATTGCTACCCTCAGGCATGAGTGAGGACATCCCACAGAACTATCCCAGGATGGGTGCTACAACCCCACACTTGGTCCTGGCCAGCAGGCACAGCACCACCACCAGCCACAGTGCTCAGCACCATCATCCACGTGGATTTTTACCTATCTGGAAGTCTTCTCAACCAGATGATGACATCCTATGTTGGACACCACCCTGATCTCACCGACTTTTTGGGGCAGGTAGAGCTAAAGTACCAGGCAGCCGGTTGGGTCCTAGGGGCTCATGCTGGTCGAGTTGTCTCAAGCTCGCGCTCTCCAAGACCTCTCTGCGATTTGAAACGATGCAGTAGGTGGGAACGACTGCGTGATTTCCTTCAAATATTCACCCCTGGTCCAAACTCGCTCTGTTAATGACCCTTCCAGTTTGACAGTCCTCTTCTCTCCGTTGACTATGCAGGAGGTGTAAAGTCAGATGAACTCAGATGGCACAAATAGACCCAAGTTTCTTAAAAGCTTAAAAAAAAGAATCATTTCAACTGACCAGTCTCTTTTAAGCCCAATAAGTCCTTGCTCTTGAACTGGAAAGGAGGAGGAAGCTCACTTGCCAAGAAGGCTTACCGTGGACCGTTCTTGCAGCGGAGAAACGCGCAGAGTATTTGTGGTTTGTGTTTGTTCTTGGAAGGAGACTTCCCCTGCGCGTTTCTTTGATTATGCCCATGTAATATGATGATTATCAGATTTCAGTAACTGTTGCTGTTCTCCAGGTTGGCCTGTTGCAATAAATTAAAACAGGCGTTGCGCTCAACCCTGTATCAGGGTACTTTAATCACGTAACGTGACCATTAGATTCTCTGTCCACAAATTGGCCACAAGTTTGGTCAAATTATCAAATTACATTACTGGAGTAATATCAAAATCATGTGAGTGGGTTTTAAATCCCAGTAGTTCATGAACTTTTTTTAATATCTGCCAAGCCGAACAATGGGACCCTTTGCAATCCCCCAGTGAGCACCTATTAAAACCACAATTTACAACTATACATATCATCTAACGTGTTAACCAGGTGTTCCAGTGTTATTGTTTGAAATTCTACCTAGGTTTAAATCAAATGAAGAAAAACCAAAAGTCCAATTAAAATCCCACATTGCCTCTTTATCGTGTGTAGGTGAAAGACATTTGTTATAGATTTAATGGCAGAAATCTCATAAAATTTTAGGCCATCCTCTTTTCTTCCCAGTTTCTTGTTTCTTGCTCAGATTCTCACAGCTTACTGGCATTTCCTGTTCTTAGCTGTTAAAAAAAAATAGAATAAATCTAGGAATTTCTGGCTTAATTTTAGTAGCATCCTGGACACTCCAGCAGAATTTGACAATTGAGTGTTGTCATGGGATATTAAAATCCTGCAGTGGGCCCATTTAAGCTATTATTTCATAGGCTGTCCCTTAATCAGTTCCATCCCTCGGCTGTGCGCTCTTTGCCAACATGTGTCTATTTTATTTAATAGTTCAGTGACAACAAATTTATGTTGCTAAGCTCCAAAAAGTAAACCTTACCAAAATACCTCCCCAAACTGCCTTTACAGACATCCACCAAAGTAATATGGAATTCAGTTGTCTTCACTTGGCCGTAATTACTTCCAGACCCAGGCTGCCTATCTTTGTCTTTGGCCATTTTTCTCATTCCACCCCAGCCCAGAAATACTGGTGTTTCTTTACATTTATGGTTTTCTACTTAGATTTCATTGTCACCCACCCCTCCTACCTTTTGATTTTAGCAGACCTTGACATTTAACTAGTGACCTAGCTCTCCCTCCAAATATATGTTTTCTTCTCTGTTTGACAAAAGACTTGGGTTTTCAGTGCCCAATAAAACAAATTAATTTTCTTTCTGTGAGACAACCTTTCCCACCCCCTCTTCTTTTCTCAGGCATTAAAATTGGGACAATGAAAAAAGTCACCGTTGCCTCGCTAATTCGAAATCCATTGAATTATATGATAAATGAGATCAACTTTTTGTACCGAATTAGTGAAACTGGCAAAAAAATAAATGTGTCAGTTACAGCACATCTGTTCTCTTTTACGCTTTACTTAAGAAAATAATTCTTGCCAGATTTTACCCACCCATAATAATTACACAATTTTTACAGATGTAGTTTGTAACAGCTTCACTTTGGTCCAAAACCTTTAATATGACTTGCAATGAATTTGCTTCTTGGCTTGCACTTTATTATGTTTTTGCAATAAAAGGGCTGAGGTAAAGTTATTTGTTTCCAGCTCTGCACCTTTTACTAACATTTTTATAAACAGAATTGCTAGGCTAGAAATGATTGTTGCTGTCATCACCGCTGTTACTATTGCAATTACTACACATTTTGCGTTTGGACATTTAATTTGGCATTTGCTTGGAGTCTGTTTTCCTTGTTCTTAATTATCTGTTCTTTGGGAGCACCAGACCAGCGAGAAGGGTACTCATGCATGTCCAGCTGCAAATGATAAAACATCATGACTTCCATTGATATTTAAAGACAACAGTACTAATTATTGGAAATGGGTCCTGGCTATAAAATCTTGAGCCAGCTCCAGAAGTCTCTAGGAGTGTTACAGCCTAGAGCTTTGATTTGGTCCCTGGAAACCCCACTCGAGATCCAAAGTTCAGGTCACTTCCATGCCAGGGACTCGGTGTGGGCCAACCTCTAATTGTATCAACACGGCAGGCAGTGCCACCGTCGTTAGGCTCTGTCTCACATTTACATCGATTTGCAAAACTTTATAAATCAGATGCAAATATTTTCAGCTGCTGAAACTTGCCATAAAATACCCTGGCCTTAGTCCAAATGAATTCTGACATCCAATTTTTTAAAAGAGGGGAAAAAAAAAAAAATAAGGAAGAAGTTGCAGTTTCCTACCAAAAGCAGATAGGATGCATTGGGTTTCTTTTCCAGGGCCAGACGTCAAAAAAAAAAAAAGATTCATAGGGAATGATTCACGAGCAGAACCAGCCCAGAAACACTGCTTTGGAAGAAGAGGCTCCATTTAATTGAGGCATGGGCGGGGTAGTGACCACAAGCTGATTTTGGTCTTGTTCATTGAACCTCTGTTACTTTTAAAGGGGAGGGGTGACAAGTTGAAGGGACGAGATGCTCAGCAATCACGGAGCACGTGCATCTCGTGTCCATATAGATCTCCGCCGTGCTCACCGATACAATTGTTATTATAATTCATGACATAAACTGTAGCCACTTGCAACTGCTACACGCTGCACCACCCAATTAAGAGCAACAGAAATGGCTACATTTAATGGGTCCAACGACATGATAATGCGTTCGGAGGGTCAGTGCCCTACATCGCACATCAATGGCAGTTGACACGCTGTTTTTTAATACTTACCACTTAAATATGCATTAGAGGTTTAAAAGCAGCATTGAAGTAATGAGAAGGGTTAGACTTAAACTTATGAGTGCAAGTAAAGTGTGACCTGCAAATATAAGTGTTGATAAATTCAGGGTAGGGTTTTTTCAAGCCTAAATGCACTTTTGAGATTTACGTGTTTTTAACGCAGTGCTCCTGCAAAACCCGAAGCATTTACTGAGCTCTCTCAAAGCACTGAAGCCTTCACCAGATGAGGCCTGCAAATGGGGCAGGGCTTTTTTACTGACAATATGATGGCACCGTGCCCATAAACGCACGATTTTGGAAACGGAGTTTAGGAAACCGTTCAATGTGCAATCACAACATGAAATAACATCTTGTCACAGTACACTAGGCAGCTGGGCACGACTCCCTTCTACTCCAAACCTGAACCCTGCCCTTGTTCAAACACTTCCACTCCCTTTCGTAGCACTTGCAGGAGAGGCGAGTGGCAGTGAGACCCAGGGCACCCTCCTGGGGCTGCCCCCAATTCTAGGAGGGTTCCCACCAGATCAGGAGTGGTTTAACATCTTGAGAAAGTCATCTTCTGGTGGTACTGGGATCTTAAATCTTTTGAGGTTGCTCATTAAGCTGGTCCCACTGGTTTGTTCTTTCAATCTGTTTTTTTTTTTTATTTTTATTTATTTTTCTTTTAGATATCTCAGAGACACCTAATTAGAACAAAATAAAGGTAGAAGTATGGGATGAGTTGTTAGCAGTTAAGAGGCTTGTGATATCACTATCGGTTCCAGTCTGTATTTATTAGAAGTAGGACACTAAGGCCGTGGGAGTCAGGTGGCATCGAATACATTCTGCATACAGAGATACATCCTCCAACCCTGTCCTCTGCTCAGCTGTCCCACGAAATTAGGCAAATTCACTGCAAGTCCTGCAACATTTGTGGGGTTTTCTGCGATGAGGCAAACCCAGCTCTGAAATCTGAATTGTGTCCTCCTGCCGTGCCTGCAGGCGCTGCAAGGGGACCATTGACGTGCACCAACCCTGGGATTCACTTTTAATCAAAGCAAAAAAGACAAAAAAAATAATCTAATATTTTGGCTGTCGAATCATTTTTTAAAAAGCTGACGTCGCCCCTATAATCCCACCTGAACATTGTGTGCACGCGATTTAAATATGTTAATAATTGCTCCCCGCTCCTGTCATTTAATCTTTTTTTTTTTTTTTTTTTAAGTTGTTTAGCCAGATACTGGAGCCGGTCCAGTTCCCTTTCCAGCTGAGCCCTTTCCCTCGCACCACGCGAGCGCGTCGTCGGGATCGTTTTTCGGAGATAACGGAACGCATTAGCTCTGCGAATCCTTACCGTTCTCATTACACTAACCCCCTTTATCCGGCGCCGGCGCGTTGCTGCGGCGAACTCTCTACCCAACCCCGAGCCCGCGCAGCACAAAGAAAGTCTTTGGTGATGTGAGCAGCACGCGTGGCTTCCTCCCCCGTTTACGGGAGGAACCGGCTGTAATGAATTTAGATGATATTCAGCTCTACTACGCTGCTTAATTCACTCGGTGGCCTTGATGTTATAGGAGATGAGCAAAGGGACCGGGGGTAAATCCAGTTGACTTGGTGTTAAAGTTAACATTAACAACAGGAGCAGCAAGCTCCCGGTGTTCGACTGTCACTGACCCTTCAACACGACTCAAAAGCGCTCCGATTCCCACATTTCCCCTGCTAAAGCAAATACAAGCCCGAACGGCAGCGCGCGGTTGGTTTTGAGCGTGCCCTGCGCTGGGTGGTCTGGGGACTTATCCTACTTCCCATCTCATTTGCCTGCAAACGCCTTCACCTTGTCAGGGCCAATAATTATCCGGCCGGCGATGCTCAGAGCTGCCATTCCTTAAGATTGGATGAGATTGAAGAGGCTGAGGCTCGGCTCCTCTGTGCATTTTCTCCGTCAGTTAGTGTATACACTGGGGGCCCGGCGAGCCCTACAGCAGAGCTACACTAACTTTCTCTCCCCTTCCTTATTATGGAGCTTAATAACAGCAGGCAGTGTATTAATATGTAAGAGATCAAGAGATTATTGATTAGAATCACTTGGCTAATATCCCCTGTCTGTCATGTAGTTCAGCAGCCCTTTCATGATTTTTTGTGTCAGTCCATTTAAATATTCATGACAGAGTTGCTTTGTACCTCCACGGCTGAATTTCTAATTAATCTGTCAAAAGAAATACAATATGCCCCTAAGCCTTATTATTATAAGGGTCAGCTGAAACAGAGCTGGCCTGGCTAAGCCTAAGGGGTAATTAATTATAACAATGCGGTGTTTACCTTCGTCGGTACCTGCGGTCTAAATGAGTGCTAAATTAGACTCAAACCACTTCAGTCCGTGTTTGAAGCACCCCGATATGCCAGACTAAATCATAATGATGGGGAGGAGAGAGCGGAGAGCCGCTCCTGTGTAACAACATAATCAGCAATTATAGCGAGGAAATGGGGAGAAGGGGGAATTTTATCTCATTAGAAGAGCCCGAGCAGAAAGTTTTTTTTTCTGTCACCGGCTCTTTTCTTTCGAATTCAAATGATCCCACTCTAAAGGTGAGGGATCTCAAATTTAATTCCAGTGCAGAAAGCCGGCCTAATTAGTGGTATACTTTGGCTAAAATATGAATGACATTTGCTCCAGCTTGCAGCGGCCTATTAATAGAGGGTGTCAGAGTGAAACATTAAGTGTATCATTCTTCTGTCAATTTATTTCTGTCATTATTGTTTCTTTATTTCCTCTGCCACATTATGGTCACTAATTTCTTCTCACTTTTATGAGATTCTTAATGTGGGCCTTTAATGAACTCCAAAAACTCAACCACAACTCTGAAATTAAAATACTAGTCTCCTGTCAGTGTGACGCGACAGAGTAAAACTTGAATAGTATCATTCTTCTGTCAATTTATTTCTGTCATGATTTTTCTTTATACCCTGCCACATTATGCCCACTAGTTTAATTCCATTTTTATGTGACTTGTTAATGTGAATTTTAGGTGGCTTTTAATCACCTCCAAATTTGTAGAATATCACAATAAATCATAACTGTATCCCCTCTTATGACAATTTATTTCTGTCATTATTTTTTATTTCTCCTTCCTTATTACAACTCCTAGTTTCATCTCCTCCTCTGTGACCTTTACATAGTTGTGTTCTGAAAAGGGAGCACAGCCAAAGTTTTCTCTTCCACCGTCCCCACCACGGCGCCGGCTGAGCCGTGGCTCCGGTGTCACCCACGGAGGCACACGGCCAGTTGGGTCCCTCGACGTCACCAGGGTGCTTCGCTCAAGGGGTGGCTTTTGAGTAAATGACGTTTCGTTAACGCTATTGATTGGGGCCAGACTAATTCCTCTGTGTAATGAGAAGGCTTAATTAATTGGTGCTGGTGAGTCCCGTTTCCAGAGGTGGTTGAGGGACAATGCCAACGCGCCCGTGCTGTGGGAGCGGGAGGGAACGCAGGGTGTTCAGCACCTGCACCATGTCCTGTACCTGCCTTCACAGCGACGTTTTGAGAAGAAAACGTCTTCAACAAACACAGAAACTTACACTAGTTCTTGGGTAGTCGCTCACAAAAAAAACGTGGCGTTTTCTCCGATTTTTCCTCTCTCAAATAGCCGCACATCTAAACTTCAACCTGGCTGAAGAGAAGATGGAGTAATCCCTAGCCAGTCTTTTGAAACTGTGCATAAAACATCTGTAAATGATGAAAAAGGAGATGAGGGGGATCTTCTTTCCCTGAGATGATTGCAATCACGATTGTTCACAGACCTTTCCTTCTGCCCAGACCGACATCGGCTCTCCATGTCTCCGGCAGGTGATGCCAGGCGGCGGCTGCCCTTTTCCACGTATGGAAAACAGAGAGTGGGTAGACCCGAAACATGCCAATGCCACTACAGATTTATCGTTTGTGATAACTCTAGACTGAGAAATGGCCCTCTGGAGTGCTCCAAAAGGAGGTGAAAACCATCTTCCTAGATCTCAGACCATCACACATCTCTGTCTTGACATTTTCTGAACTATTCCTGCTGCCTGCACTCCCAGCATGCAGGAGAAATCTGTAGCACCCCGTGAAGTCAACACCAAATACATCGCCTAGAGTAAGCAAATGGGCTTAAAGTCTTGCCCCAGGGTGGCAGGGTCTGCCAGAAGGGAGACTCCTGCCTTGGGCACCTGGGGTCATGTCAATGAAGGAGACTCAAGAGGAAAATCAGATGGATTTGTTTTAGGCTGGAGCCACAAGCAAACAACAAGTAGGTGGCTAAAACATGAATATGCTAAGACAGTATCGATTTGGACTGGATTTTGGATGTAAGGGTACTGACTGTTAAGTGATCCAAAGAAATGCACAGAGGCTGTGCTGATGAAGCACCGCTGCTTTTGGCTGGCCAAACCCACTTCACCTTACTCTGACAAAATTGTCAGCAAAGATCCAAAGGCCTGACCTTCTTGGGATGACGTGAGGTCCTGGGGACACCAGAGGGATGTTTTATTCCCATTCCACTGGGGCTCAGATGTCACCTGCGAAGCTCCTGGAGATTCATGAAGCTGATGCTCTCAGTGGGGCAATGATGTCGGGCAAGGTGGAGCAGGTGGATGCCACTCGCTGACAGTCATGCTCCGAGCATGCCAAGTGTGAGTGCTTCCCTAAGTTGAATATATTGCGCTCCTTTTTGACCAGGATAAAGTGAACAAATTGCACAAAGGAGAATTCTTCTGAGAAGCGTGACACCGTATTTCCTGCATCCGTCTGCTATTTCTAAACTGATAAGAAATACTACTTCTTTAGGCTCTAGACTACCATTAATTAGGTGGCGGTGCGTGGCATGCATATGTAGGAGGCTCTCAGAAGATCTGCAGCAAGGACCAGTATCAGATACAGACCTGCTAAAAGATGTTAAATGACTGTAGGATTTAGCTCTAATCATATTTACCTTTTTCTGTAAGCTGAAATACTTTACCTGGGAAATATTTTTTTTTCTGAAAATAGCCAAATACACGCCTTGGGAGCCAATGTCACGAGCAGTTGGCATTAGTCTGCTTGGACACCCGGTGAAGTCTGCAAGAGCTGGCTCACTCAGAGCAGGGGTACCGTATATAAGCCACTCTGAAATCCAACTCCTTGGATACATTTCATAAAGCAATCTTTAAATTTCGAGCTAGAGGACCTGAAAATGGAAAGTAGCTCTATACGACAATTTGTTTTGGAGATCCATTAAATCAAGCTAAGCAGAAGCTGTATCTGTAATGTCATTAGCAAAGCTAACTATTGCTATTTTGCTAAGGCTGTCTATAGACTGTTAAAGCATGAAAGTCCTATAATTTCATAAAAATCCCAAGTATTCAAATTTCCATACAGTGGTGCTTTTGTATCTAATTTAAAATGAGTAACAAGCTTACTCTATACATACAACAGATCATTAACTTGATAAGATACTAGTAGCATATTAAGTGAATATTGTGTTGTGCTAGCAAAACAAATACAGAATAGAAATTTGCTAATGCAAAAGATTTTTTATATCATTAGGAGTGGGTCATCTTTTGGTATTCAAATAAGTAAACTGAATTCCATCACTGAGCACTCCAGCTTTTTTTTCCCCTACTCTAATTGAAAGCAAAAGCACAAGATGGATCCATACAATGTGAAAGGCTTAGGTCAGATTATTTTAATCATTTTATTTTAATTTTTTTTTTTTTTTTGAGAGTGCAATTATCTGAGACATTAGCTTTATAGTTTTACTTCTCCTTTTGTATTTCCAGCCTTGCCAATTCTTAATGTGAACAACTGGTTTAATTTTCATCCAGGCTGTGTTTCACATTTGGTAGAGTCTGTTTGCAGCTGCCTCTCTTTCAATATTTGTCTAAATAAAAGTATGTTCTAAACCTACGAAGCCTGTATCAGTAACATGTGTATTAATTTTAATTACAAAAACGTCCAAACTTTCTCTCTAGTTTCACATTAAAGCGTTCTTTAAAATTCTAGCACACTGGAGAGACAAAAAACATTAACAAAAAATATTTACACATGGGGTGTTTCTTAAAGAATGAATTATAATAATTTCAGAAAAAGGGCCTTAAGGGGCTACGTACCGAGAGGGCTGAGGCTGGCGCTATGGGAAACATATATATATAAATATATATATTTGTAGGCAAAGGGACACCGTTTATACGTAACTATATTGGCAAATTTGTAGCCCTTCTCCATGCAAAGGTGACGGGGCCTGAGAATTAGTTCTTTTGTCTTTATTCACCAATATTTTTGGTATTTTTTGCAGTCAAATCGATTGCCTGGGTATTGGAACGCGTGCACCAATGGGTACCGCTACACGGATGCGTATGCAGCTCTCCCCTGGCCGCGGGAGGATGGGGCCCTCCGGACACGAGCTCGTTTCGGAATTACCCTGAAAGGTGCCCTGGAAAGCACCTCTGCCCGCTCAGTTTAGGGGGTTCCTTTCCAGCACGACAAAATTCCCAATTTATTTCCTTTGATATCTGTATTTAACGGACTAATTTCTGTTAGGCTTCAGAAAATTCCTTAAAAAGATGACAGGGGAGACGGTGGACAGAGCCGTGGAGCTTGCAGACTTCTGTGGGTTTTTTTAATTCTGTCAGCTGGATATTGACTGACTTTCTAATGCACACTCCTCTAATTCTTAATTAGAATGACATAGCTAATTAATAAGTTTTTTCCAATTATAAATTAACTTAGGATCAGAACTCTGGCTTTGCATGTAATTTCCTATAATCGCTAAAGCTACTGCAAAAACATGTCTCCTACCAACCGTAACTTTTTTATTTAACACAGACAGACAAGTTCTCACTGGGTTTAAATTTTACAGCAAATTATCTCTGTTGGGATTTATGAAGGGAAATTAAAAAAAAATTCAGAAGAGTTTTCCCTTTTCTTTTTTTCCTTTTCTTCTCTTTTTTTTTTAACGCTTCTTTCTTTCTTAAACAAAATAGCGTCTCTTAATGGACAATTTCTTTCTGAGATTTAAAAGGAATTCATCTTAATATTTTAATGTTATTACAGGGAAGGAAGAAAGAGAGCAGGTGATAATTCGTTTTTTCATAACTGTTACCACCTTTTCATGGTTTCTGCAAAAATGATTTGGGAGGATCCCGCATGCTGCTCATTTATAGAATCTTAACTGGAGAGACACTTATCTCTTTAGTAATGAACCAGTGTAATTAAAGGTGGGAATGTGGAAGAGTTCAGGCACTGGCAACATGTCACATAGTTGGCTGCTGCAATTCCTCAGTGGTTTATCAAAGACTACTCCTTTAATATGGAGATTACACTTATGTACTTGTCTGAACTTGAAAGGCATTTGCCTAATTTACTTATTAATGAGATGTAAATCTATTTGTACGGCACGTCACAAGTTTCCCGAAATCGCTGCTACTTAACCGGTGATAAACCCTATGATTTAAACGAAAAATAATACATTTAGCTTTCCACATTCATTCTGTTAAAAATTGATATAGTCTATGTTAAATTTATTAATATTGCTTGCTGTCATTCAGTTTGCAGCTCTTACTGAAATATGACTTGACAGCGGCCGCATTAAAGATGTATGCCATTGTATTCAACAAAGATTAATGAAGCCCGGTAAAAATAGCTGTAAAAGAGAAAGTGATCCGAATGTAAAATCAGTGAATTAAATGAGGCCTTGCATACCATTTGTTAATATGCATGAGGAGGGAGGCAGCGAATGAAAATGTCTCCCTGCAAAGTTCATTTGGGAATGTTTCAATATTGTCTGAATATCACCAAACTATTGAACGGCGGCTTAATAGAGCCCTACGTACCGCCGAGGTCCGTGCGCGCGTGCCCCGAGAAATGCCGGAGACAAAACCTGCTTCGCTTGTGAGCAGGCGGGAAGCCTGCAGTGAAAATAATAATAATCTGAGCCTAATAATATAAATACGTACAGGGTAGATGTCTGTCCTCCTCCTTCTTCCCCCCCCTCCACCTTTCTCCGTCTGTCTACGGTGGAGGCTTTCAATATTAAAGCCACTTGTGATGGAGAGGTTTAATGCTGTATGCCTCTTTTTAGGGAAGAATTGCACGTGGCAACACTTAAAAGGCTTAGATTCTCCGGATTTCTAAGAGGTTAATGTGTCTGTCTGTCTGGGTGTCACAGCTACTCGTACGCCGGAATCCGCGCGGCGAAAGACTTTACCGACTTCTTTGAATATAATTTCCGGGGAGTGATTTATTTCAGCAGCCCTCATTATAAAACGCTACTGAATTTATAACGTACAGGATAAGACTTTCAGATAAATTAGCGCCGACAGAAAATAGCGTGCAGTAGTCGCCGTGTAAACACGCCGTATTTATCAACCAAGGCACTAAGGTGTTGCGATGGACTCGAGCTGCTGCTGATGGGCTTGTTTTCAGATTCAAAGTCCAAGTCAAAGATTTGCAGAAAAGCCCGTTCCGGAATATTTTGCTTCAGCAGTTTAAAAATAGATATTAATCCGGCTGCCCCTTTGGTAGTAAAGTAGTTAATGCACCCGAAAGACTGTCAGCTTGGAGGCAATTCGGAGGTATAATGTATACACGTATGGTGTAAAAGCTTGTCGAAACGCTCTGCCTAAAGCATAAACTTTCCCAAAAGAACAAACACCAGTGTTCAAACCGAGAGCAATTCCGAGGGATTTTTGCCACGAGACTCAGCTCGTATCGCCCGATTTTGCAGTCTCAACAGGTAGCCTGGCGTGGGGAGCACCGTCACCCCCACGCCCCGCGTGCCGGGCATCCCGCCTCTCTCGGCTTTGTCGAAGGGGAAAGGGATGGAGCCTGGAGCTGAGCGGTCTTTTGGTCTAGGGATGAAGGGAGGAGGGAGGCACTGAGCCACGTGCTGCTGCAGGGTTCAAGGTGGTCTCCAGCGAGTCACTCGCAGCCCCCCTGCAGCCGCAACTAAGGGCATTTGGAAAATACATCTTTGTGTTTAAGGACATGGGAAGATCAAGTCTACCTTTCTGAGGTTCTGCGGGAGACTGGATCAGATCAGCCCAGTTTGTTTTGTGCTGGATTAGTGAGGCAAGTGGCAAATAGACCTGCTAACTTAACAGATGAAATTTCTTATTAAAATTATTAAAATTGGACATTTGGAGAAAATCTTTCTCGTTCATGAAATAAATTAGTGTATGAAACAAAACAAAAAAAAATATCCAGTCTATATATATACATAAAAAAAAAGTCCCTACCTATTTGTTCCAATATTTTATTATTTCTGAGACAATGGCAAGGTTTGGCCAAAGCAGTATCGGGTTCCATAATGCTTTTGTATTTAATTACAAAGAAAAATCAAATGGAAAGAGGCACAGGTCTAAGTGTTGGGATTTTTAGGTTTTGTTTACACTCTCCATTTAAAAATACTTTATTTTTGTGATGAAAATTTGAAAATTTGAAATTTGATCATTTTGGAGAGGCCTTAGAAAGCATAAAGATCACAGGCTCAGACTTATGGATAAATCTAGAATTTAAAAAAAAAAAAGTTAATGTGTACAGTATTGAACACTGTACGACATGAGAAATTGCTTTTTTGCAACCTGATGTCCTTCAAATGTCATGTTTGAGGAAACTCCTGGTATCCATGGAATATCTGCTTCAGCCTCTGCTTAATTAAGAACATTCGTCTAGTCACAAGACTTTAGTTCATCAAGAGTAGACATTAAAAAAAGAAACAGCAAACACCCAATGGGGGGAGAAGCAAAGAGCCTGCCCTTTGGGTTCCCAGCTCTCTCTGATATAGCTAATTAAACCCATTCATAAGGCAACCTGCACTAATGGCCAGACACAGGCTACTCTTGCTCGACTTTGGCCGCAGCAGTAGCACCCTGTGGAATGACCTATTTGCTTCTCTATTCCCTTTTTCCTCTGACCACAACATAAAATAATACCAGCAGAAGAACGAAGTAAAGCAATTAGCATGAAGCAGCTCTTGTTTTAATCTTATCTCTGCTGTCTTTTCTATGCAACCCACCTGAAAGGTTGGTAACTGTTCATGGACACCCATCTCCTTGGTCACACTTTCCTCCCATCTCCAGGGTTGAGCATCCAGACAGCCAGTAATGGAGACAAAACTATTATTTCCTTCTACTTATGAGAAAAATTGAAAGATAGGACGGTTAAAATATAAGGAAATAACTTCCTGAAGTAATATACTGGTAAGCAAACACTCCTGCCTTCTACAGCATCTCACAGTCATGCCTTATTGCTTTCAAGGTGACAAACAAAGCCCTGCAAGGGGGAAAAGGAGGGAAAAGTCTTGAAAGTTACAATTAGAAAGTTCAAAAAAAAAAGTTAACTTGTGTAATGAGAAACTTTCTATTCCAACAACAAGACTTAAGTTTTCCTTGAGAAGAAGAACAGAAAGAGGAAAAGCAACCTGTTGGGGAAATGACAGGATCCCTCCCCATGAACAATGTCTTTCCTTAGGGATTTTGCTGTCCGTTAACCCTCTCCAGGCTGTAACCCCATGTAACAAGCCATGGGACCAAGGCCAAGCACAGGGAGATGAGCAATGGCATTAAATGGCTCCACAGGAGAGGTGAAGCTCATGATGCCACTGAGGCTTCATTGAGAAGCCAAGATCAGCCATAATGGAGCAGATGAAGTGACCACAGACGCATTTCAATGGTTAATCAGAGTAGCATTTAGCCCATAGATAACTCTTGCCTTCTCCAAAGTGGATGCCTTTTTGAGATTTTGTGTTTAAGTAAGAAATCAGGAACAATGAACTGAGACTGTGGAAAACATGCCGACAGAGCAAATCCCTCGTCCCTAGTGGTGGAGGGTGCACAGCCTTTGGGCCATTACAGGGAGCAATAACAGCAAGGCTGGGAGACCAGCTGTACACCCCCGACCATCCATCAAACAAAATCTCCGACAAGTGGCCCTTTAAGTATTTAATTTATAATAATTCCCTTCTCAATCCTTGCATACTTTAGGTAATAATGTTATAGGAGAAAAGGTGCTTGAATGTGCCCCGGCTCGAGCAGCCTGCTCGGGTGCTGATGGCAGCCCATGAACGTTTCATCCCTTGTCACTGCACAAAGTGTAATTAGGCCCTTTCCTCAGGGAATTTTAAAGATGTGTATTTAGATTAAGACCTTTTATACTTTCATATTGTGAGTTTGGGCTTTTAAACATATATTTACGTTGTTATTACTTTGGAAAAATGGAAATGCGTGCCAGAGCTTTTGGCCACAGATCCCAGACCAGAACCACATCACAGGGAAGAAACCACTCTCTATAACAGATGTCTACGCTGAACAATGCAGTGACAAAGGTGGTGGCCAGGTCCATAATCACTGTGGCGTCTTCAGCACCAACTTCTACTCTTCCCACCCCCTGGCCCCCTTAGCATGATGTTGAATGTATGTGACATATCTTACCCTTGACATCACCAGTGGGCCTCCTGTCGATGTCCACTTGGAGCTGGCAGTAACCCTCCGTAGAACCCGCTGAAGTCTCCAAATCCCTGCAAAGAGCAATAAAAGCGCGATCAGACACCACATCACCCTCATCCCACATCAGAGTCGAGGTGGCAACTTCTCTCCTACCTTTGAAATAGGAAAGTGGTTCAAAAAGGAAGCAGGGGCAGGGAGAATGTCCTGGTCTGTGATTTTTTTTGGACAATCCTGCGATTTGTTGTTTGTGAGCTTTTTGGTTCGGTTGAGAACCGATGGCAAGGGTGAACGCCGGTTTGCTTTGCCTTTGGCTTGGAAGGTGGAGGGGTTTATTTTCAACCCTTATTTGCTGCAAAAAGCTCCTAGTGTCGAGTCTATGGTAGGAGCAGTGTCTCCTCACTTGTGCAGCAACCTGAACGTATCGGCAGCCGTAGTAACTCTCCATTTATTTTGTTGCAGCCATTTCATTAATTGTAAACCTGTTCGCTGTTTGACAATGAGCTATCGCAATGGGTTTGTTTACAAATAGGTTTAACACTGAAGATGGTGCCTGTATAAAAAAGGGTTTTTTCGACAGAAATATTAGTCCCTCGAGTGGAAAATAACCCCTAAATTCCACTAGTAAAATTTTAATTTTCAAAAATGTTACACATTTACTATAAATAGCTGTCATCTGTCAAATAAACGGAGCAAGTCCTGGGAGCCTCCCTATCAAAGGAGACCATTTCGGAGGCAGCCTTTGTCTTAAATGGGTCTGTAGACATGGCTTGTGTTGGTTTTTGAGTAATCCCAGCCTGTTTATAATCTCATCTATTTCATGGAGAGGATATGAAAATAGCTCCCCACTGTATGAAAATTATCTATATTCCAGTGCAGACAATATAGTCAGTCTATTGAAAATAATGGAGTGAACTCAGCTACGCAGTTTATTTCAATGTGTAAAGTCTTTGCACATCATAATATCAAATAAACTCTGCTGAAAACATCATCCTCATATAATTGTATTATACAAGAGTAGTGTCACCTTTTGTTTAGAAGAGTACCATTACGCTTTTATGGTATACTTTAAGGAGAGCTAGATGGTACCATTGATTCTTGTACTAGCATTTTACATCAAAAGACCTGTGTCTGCAGTCCAGGTCACTGAAATCACAAATGAAGTGAATTTAATGGTCTAAGTTTGGTCTCCAGAGAACAACAGAATAGTTAGTACCATCATAAAGTCTGACAATGTAGCCCTTTTGGCAGGTTTTTGTTGATAATAGGCTTGAACTGCAATCTTTTCACCATGGTATAAGAGGATCTGTTAAAGCAGGCTGCAGATACACTGGAAGAATAAAGTAGGGAAGGCTGCAAAGCACAATATTGTGCACACCTGCACCATACCTAGAGTAAGGTTAATGCAGTAATATCTGTGTGAAAACTGCCTCACCCCCACATTAAAAGCAGCTTATCATTAGGGATTACCTAGCCACTGCACCAGCTGCAAGTCTTTACTTAAAGACTTAAAGGTAAAGCTCTTACAGTTCCCAATCCAGTGACATTTGCAGCTCACTATAATTTATTGAATATCTTCCAAAGAGCAAACACAGGATTTCTCTTGGTACTGTTTTAGTTGGGTTGTAAACGCTTGCCATTTACCAAGAGAAAAAAAATAAAGGCAGGCACATTTACACTTTTGCAAAGCATCATGTAATATTTTGAACCTGTCTTTTCATGCTGACTCTTTTCATGTTCAATCTAAACACTGTTTACTCATTTAAAGTCTTGTTATAGCTCAGCTATGAAGTACAGTGCATACACAGTTTCAAAGCTTTCACGAGAGCACCTCGTTCCCAGGTTTCATTAGAAAGACCCACGCTTGTCTGAAGCAAGTGTGAATTTTTAAAACTTCCCGTAGCAGACATTCAGAAACGTTCCCCCTTCAGCACTTCATAGTCCTGCCACCGAGACCTTTAGAGACTTAATACAGATAAGAATCTTGAAAAGAGAATTTATTGAGGTTATCTCCATTTATAAAGGACGCTGATCTATTGATGGAAATTAAAAGGAAATGGTTAAACAAGCCAAATTACATGCTGGGTGATGAAACATTTTCTTCGCCTTGCCAGTAACATGCATGCAAATTATATTAATAGGCTATAATTATGTAAACTTTATTATGTGTGTTAAAGATAACATTAAAATTATAAGACAAACGACACTTAATCACCGATGGAGGGTAATGATAAAAGAGTCAGCAAAATTAACAGGCATCATCAAGATTGTTGTGGTTGCTACAGCTAGAGGAGTACAATGAGCCGTACCATTTTACAGAATAATAATAACACTTAACACTTACACAGCACTGGTCACCTTCAAACTGCTTTGCAAACATGAACTAATTATTATACAAGCATTCAGGGCCTGCTTGCTAAATACATCCCCTGACTGCAAACAGCCATGTGCTGCACATGTTTAAAATAACTCACGAGACAGACGTTCGGCCGGACTTCTTCTCTCTGTCCTCCCCCAAACTGCTTCAGCAGACTGAATTTACCAGGGTAGCAGAATAACACCTTGTATCCTATCGAGTAGGGAAGAGTAGGGTGAAATCAGGGTGCTGGACCAGTCACTTGGATGCACAGCCCCTTGAGAGTGATTTCTCTTGGCAATTCATACCCAGAGGGGATTTTCAGGCAGGGCAAATTTTTGCACTTGTGTTGACTATGATGGAGCTGTGCCCAGCCATAGCCAAAGTTCATTCATGCTGGGTTCCATTTCACTTTCTTTTGCCCCAGTATGAAAATTTCCACTCCACCAAACAGCTATTTTGGAGACTTATTCCAAATCTATCCTAGCTGAGGCAGGGAACCCCAAATCCTCACTAGTATGGGCAAAAAAGGTGTTCTTGTGCTTTGGCAGCTGTGCCAAGATGTAAACTGTCCCTGCCTCAACAGCAGCTGATATTTCTGTTTGTGCAGGGCCTTCACTATAAATATTTTTGCTGCTGCAGAAATAACACTAATCACATGCTTATCAGCTCCTTATGGTGTCTCCTTCTTTAATGTCTTTGCTGCCAAAAAAGCAAGAAAGATGGCAAATTCTCAAAGGTTTTAGAGCTTTGACAAGACATCACTAAATCTAGAAAACAGAAGTCTGAATCCTTCAGATCACCCAGTACCAGCTCGCCTCAACAATTTTGATGCCTCAGCAGAAAAATGAGATTTCAAGTTACAGCTATCATATAAAATCAGCATCTGATTAAAACAGGTTGGAAGGCTTCCGAGTCCTCAGTGCCAAACTGAAAAGTGGCATTTGCCTTGGCTCAGCCCCAAAACAGCACCCACTTTAAATTAAACCCATCCCTGCCTCAAAACTTCTCATGCCAATTACTCCTGCATGTTCCCACCTCCTCAAAGTGGCCATGTAATCAATAATGCCATTTTTTTTCCAGTTTCCATACGAGAGGGAGCACTGAGAAATGAATGGCTATTTAACAGTATTGTCAGTACAGTTTTGGAATATAAAATTCTCTAAATACAAATCCAATATGCAAATTTTCAGGATCGTTACAGAAGGGAAAATATTGTGACTATTGAGTTTTACACCCCAAACAAGTACGAGCTACGTGGAGCAATGTAAGTATTTCCTCACTGGGAAAGGGAAACTTCTTGCTGACTATAATCCTCTCTGAATAACAGCTGATAGAGGTAATAAAGATCATGGAGATTTTACTGTGAAAAAAACCCATAAGACGCACTGGTCCTTCATAATCCAAAAAGTTATCTGGCTTCATTTTTGTGTTCAGTATTAATATTTTGAATTGAATAACATTGTTTGTTTGGGACCAAGAGACAAAACAGGAATTCTTGATTTGGAATAAATCATTGCAGCATACTGAGGCACACCACACGGCTCTCCTTGGCATACATGACCAATTTATAAACACTACACTCAATGACAGGCTAAATTCAAGGATTGAACATGAACAGCAGTGAGGGATCACAGCTCTCCGAGTCTTCCAGGCTGTACTCAGCACATAAAAGTATCTCTTCTCAGAAGGCATAACGTGCTCTTTAGTCAGAGCTTTTGTTTTCCTGCCTGTCCAAAATCACGGTGGCACCTCGTTACGTGCCAGGCAGGTGGGCATTTATTTTAATACCGCTGGAAGACCGAAACACAACGGCCCCAGTTTGCTGACATCTCTGGCTGCAATAAGCACTTCTACTTGTGAGCCTTTGATCTGTTATTTTCTAAACTTCATAACAAAACTTCAAGAAAAAAAACTATTAGCTGCAAATTAGACATTCTCATGGAAGCCTAGAATTATTTTTCAGGACAGAGGGCTCAATTTCCCAATCTCAGGTGTATGATTAAAATCAATTAAATCACTCTTCCAATGTCAGCGGCAAGATTCTCCTGACAAATGAAATTATGCGAGAAAAGTGTTCTCTTCACTCTTCAACCCTTTCTCAGCATCACTCACATCCACAAATGAGATCAAAATTTTCAGCTCGGGGATTTCAGAGATATTTTCCATAAGAACATGAAAAATCCCAGGAACCCTATGTAAGTAGACTTTATAGTCTCTAGTGGCGAGATGCTGATGGCCTCTGTATGTTAAGATATATTCATGACTAACTAAAATGAAAAGTTCGAGTGGAATTTAACCATTTGGGGACCATACCAGCATTTTTTTCATAAATTAAAGTTTTAATGGTAGAATTATGTACCAGACTCTAGGATACATGTAGTAACCTTTCTGTGTCTCTTTTCATTCCCGAGGAAGTCCCTGGTGGCTTTACCCTATTGAAAACCTGAATTTCATCAATCTCTCTCAGCTGCTTGCAGATACAAGAGCAGCAAAGCAGGGTAGACTTCAAATGACCACATCATTTGTGGAGGCGCTGAAGGGTTAATAGTTACTTACAGTAGTACTCCTCGAGACAAAACAAGGTGGTGTTTTTTGTTTTTTTCTAAAAAGTGGATAAATAAATCTTTTGATAAGAAACACCACTTGAAATGCAGAGATATCTCATTTCCAGAGGTGTTCTGACGTGGCTGAACTGTACCTTCAGCAAATTATTTACCTCTTAATTTGTTAAAACATATGGGCTTAGAGGTAACTTTGCCCATGAGGCGTACATCTATATTATATGCTTGTTTGGTTTGACTTCATTTTCCTTGGAGACTTGAACAAATGTTTTCTGCATTTCAGAAGTAGGTGGTTTTTTTTCCTCCCCTCACGTGTTCAAGGCAGCAGTGTTACATATGTATTTTGTTTCTTTTGACTGTGTTTAAAGAGGAGCGTGCTAATTTACAGTACAACCGGCAAAGTGGAGCAATGTTTCAGGATGAGAAACGCAGCCTATTTATAAACCTGTGCAGGAGCTGCTTTCCAACTCACTCCATCCCAGCAGCACCCGATCCACCCTGGCCAGGCTGGGGTTTTGGTTTATTTTCAAATCACTGAAAACAATCTATTACTCTACAAAGCAGAGAACGAAGGAGTTGTGTCTCGTTGAGTTTCTCCTTCTTCAATAGAAAAGAATAGAGCAACCAACAAACTCCACTTAAAGTCTTTGTTGATATCTTAGTGCCTTAGCACAAAACCACTTACTAAGCACTTCGAAAAGTGTTTTGTCCTGCTAACAAATTAAAAAACTAACCCAACAACAGAGGATTAGTACAACGGTCATCAAAATAGCATCATCCTTTTGGTACGTGCTGTAGCTGGAAAAGTTGATAGGTGGGATGTACCCCTGAATATTAATTGGTGTGTCAACAGAGTTGATGGAAGGATGTCATTAGCCAAAGGAAATGTGGGAGGAAATGGACATGAAGTCTCAAAGCCAACTGACTCATGTTATTTTGAAGTTCTGGTCAAATATTTACAACTATCAAAAATTTATTGCAATGTAGTTTATTACAATAAAATTTATTACATGGCTTCTTTCAATCAGACCTGTGAAAGCCCAGCAGAAAGAGAGGGAACTCTTTTGTATTGTCTCATTTTCCTTGCCCTCCATTTCACATAAAACAAGGAATTTGTTGAAGCAGGACTCCAACAGGATCAATCACGATTTTACTTTTTCCATCTCTCAGAACTGTCCCTGGTATCAAGACCCTCAAACTGGTGTCCACCACGGTTGTGGCTCACAGGAAAGGTCTACACAAAGCTAGCTCCAAGGTGGGTTTTACACAGTATTACCTAATTCTCCTGTCTTCTTTTACTACAATTTGGGGAAACTAGAACAAAACTTCATTGTTTTAGAGTAGTAATATGATGATTGACATTCTCAAGAGGAAGAAAAGCCAGAAACCCACCAGGGACAGGCTGGAGGCTGGAAGGTATCTTCTCCCTTTTGCTTTTGGGTGGTTTTTTGATTTTGTTTTCTGTGCATGAAATCAACACCTCAAAGCTTTTTGGTTTTCCATTTGTTTATTCCAGCCATAAATATTTTATCACTTAAAAAGGGAAGCGATGTTTGCTCCTAATTGTTTTTGATTAAATATGCTAATTACTTTTTGGAATATTAATGACACATACGGTACTAAATGTTTTAATAATGCAATGAAATAAGCCAGCAAATATAACTACAAATTAACCTGAAACTGCTACACGGTTTTCATAATTTTGTGTTATAACAGCACAAATCTAAAGGAAAATATCAATGACAAACCAATATTTTTTGCTTGCTATTTAGAGTTCAACTGAACAAGAAATTAACCAAACAAAATCTGTAAGTCAACAGAAAGCTATTGTGCTTTGGGACCTCTTTTCTTATCTGCGGGACAAGGAGAACAAAAATAAAGCCCAAGTCAATGTAAGAACATCCCACAAGTGTATGCTGACCATGGAACGGGTCGTAAAATTTTGGCTCCTGTATCCCTAGGTCTGAAGAGGTCCTACAGCTCATTTGTGAGGAGCATAGTGGAGACAGCAACCGTGATGCCGAATTAGTCCGCAATCACCCAAGCTATCATTAGATAGGAAACATTAAAGTTTGCCATCAATCATTATTTCCACATTTCTTGCTTAACTCATGGTAGGCAATTAATATTTTGGTTTCAGTTTGGGTTTTTTTTGTCGTTTTCGTTCTTGCTCAAGAGAAGATAATACCTCTTTGTTTAGGCACTTGCAGAAGGTAGACATCTCTGCCTTTCAGTGGCACAGGCTCGAGGAAGGGAAATGCCTTTTCAATCCAGGCTGCTAATGCGTTCACGAGCTGAAATCAAGCTCCCTACCTACGGCAGGCTCCCCAATTCCCAGGACAATCACACTGACACAATTAAATTCTTCCTCTTCTGTGACAGAACTATATGCAGTGGTTAGTATTACATTACACTGAAAATAATTAATATTGTGGAAGTTTTTGCATGTTTGTCTGTTAAAGACTTGACCTTTTAATTTGTTTTTCCCTTAGAAATGTTTTGCAATCTAATGCTTTATATAGACAGTTCAAAGTTGCCAGATAGTCTGTTGAAGCTTTCTAGAATAACTATGATTATATTTTACCATATTCAGCACCAAGGAATCGTTTTTGTTTGCTGTTGTGTGGATAGTGCTCGTGGGGTTTTATTTTTGTCAACTCTGGTAGAACAGGAGAGTTTTACCGTTGTGTAACGATGCACCAAACACCACCAACCAACGCAGACCTTACTGGTGACGCCGGCTTCGGACCTGTAGAGATAAAGAGCAATGATATTGCCTCTCAGCTGACAAACAAATATGAAAGTCTTTCAAATCAACTTAATCTAGACATGGTTATTTGGAAATAAATATTTTTAAAATTTGGAAATTACTATGGAATATCAATTTGCTTGTTAGCCAGCTGCTGGAAAAACGATGTTGGAATAGCAAGTGTGTTTAATTAGTTTGATATGCCAATAATTGATAAGCAATTAATAATAGCATGATAATTCATAAGCCAATTGATAAGCAAGGGCCTGCAAATTTTTCCTGTCGGTTATTACCGTTGGCTGTGTCATTAGTGGCACATTCAGCAATCAGCGCTGCAACGGTAGCGAGCAGCTCTTTAGTGCTGACCTGTGTGTCTCTGAAAAAAACACTCTGGGAATCTTTCCTTCAAGATGTGCCTTGAACATATGGATGTGTCTTTTACTGGACTTTTAGCTATGACACAGCCGTGCTTTGCTAGCCAAGCCTGAATTATTAAATGATGATACGGACTATGCCTGTAGAGGACCTAGGACCTTCTTCTGAAATGCTAATAGAGCCAGCAGGAGAGAATTCCTTCATTTTTTCTCCTGGATTTAAATTCTTGAGTTCAGAAATTCAGGTGAGTAACTGCAGTTTTAAATCAGCTTGAATTTGATATCCAGGAGCTTTCCACACAGGTTTTGTTTGGATTACAATTAATCTTGAACCACACATTTGTTTAAAGATCTGCAAAACCCAAAAACTATTTACAAATGGTGTTGAACTCCGAAGGCCCGTGCCCTTCTAGATGTAACCTCAGACTGAAACTAAAGTGCTGAAATACTGAAAGAAAATTTAGTCTTTTGTTATTTTTAGCCTACAAGCATGCTAAAGCTACCAAAAATCTGTCTAACATGTTTATTCCTAGGAGGTTTTGCATCCAATTTTGCAGACCTTAAGGGCGCAGCTTTTTGGCTGAATATCAAACACTGGGTGCTGATGGGGTCCCACTAATAGTTTTACCATCGTCGTTAGTGGGAGTTGGAACCCGACCAAACTGAAGAGAGAGGAGTTTTCAGCCCTTCCCATCCTCCTGCTCCTTGCAGGGTGATCCCCGGGGGACGGCGCATCGCGGTGGTAATCCTTTGAAGAGGGACACTGGGAAGGCAGCTTGCAGCAAGATCTGTTTTCCGATGCGCGCAATAGCGCATCGGCCTTCTGAGGCACACTGCAAGCCTGAGCACAGGTGGGCAGAGGAAAAACACGCAAGAAAAAGAAGAGCTAATTAAGGATATAATCTGAACAGAAACTTTTGGAAAGCTCAAATGCACATAAAGAAAACTAACTCGGCAGACTTTGAAGCTGCTGACTTTTTAACCTCATAGTCAAGGCCAGACCGCGACGATCAAACACATAAAAAGCCCTGTCTGCTCACAAAGTAGAGCCTGAACTAAAGAAAGGACTGGGGCAACAGACGGTTTTATCCGACTGCTCTTTCAGTAGCTTTAGCTTCCCACCCGAGGGACAACTCACCTCTTGGGCTCCATCAATCCACTTCCATGCTCCGAAACCTCTGCCACCTCTCAAGCCGGAGAGTGATGAATGAGCAGAGACAGTGCGTTGCTGTGTACATGTCTGCTCGGGAGTGAGTTGAGAATATTCATCTCATTTCACTTGTGACCTTTCTCTGTTCTGCAAACCCGAAAGGTCTGGGCTGCATAATCACATCTTGGGATAAAAGATAAGTGAACTACCAGATAAATAGTGGAGTGTTTACATGACCTTATGGTTTAACAGTCCACATTAATTTTTAATTGCACTGTTAAAATATAGTAAATATCTATTATACAAATTAAGTGGTAATAGGTATTTGTATTTTTTTTTCATGAATTAATCTTAAAATAAGCTGATTACATAAATCTTTAGCCAAGCAGTGGCTAATCCTGGGCACAAACATTACTTTGATAAGATACATTCAAACAAACATTTTTGTGGCAAAATGTTATCAGATACTAACACGTAATTAGTCTAAGACATTTGGTTCAATGCGAGCATTTTCGAGTTGTGATCACTAAGTGAAGGTATTGGGAGAAATCCAAAAGGGAGCAGAGGATTGTAAGCACTTCACAGTTCCTTTGTGGATTCCGATTAGGCTGCTGGATTCACTGCTGTTTCCTTATGTAAACATATTCACATATTGCGATGGTGGGGAAATCTTTATCAAATTAATGGCAAACAAAGTGATGTTCATGTAGATGAAATTATTATTCACCTGGATCTGTATGGGGCTGAAAGAGAAATTGGGAAAGTGGACTGGAACTGATGCAAGAAGTGGAATCCCAACTTCATTCTGAGTCTCAGGAGTGAGAGCTGCCCCTCATTTCTGTCACCACGAGAAAGGGAGGATGGGGAAAGAGGAATTCTCAGTCTGCATTTCTCACTTGGATTTACAGGACTTTTAATATTACCTGTATTTCTTTGAGTAAATTTCCTGTTCTTCAGCAGTATTAGAAGTATAAAACCAAAAGTACCTGTACTAACTTCATTTACTTATCCAATAGTCTGAAAGGACTATTGATTAATACATAATAAGTAAAGGTTTTTAAAATGCTTAATAGTGCCCTAACAGTGGAATCTAGTAAATACTTAATTAGAGAGGGTTATTGAACTCAGACAGTGGCTATTTGACATGCTGGCATGCAGAGGAACAGCCCCTTAATTGACAGAATACTCTATTGTATGGAGGCCTGCTTAAAGAATTTTTAGTAATGGTTTGCAATGACGATGATGAAGCCACTTGGTCAATCCACTTGTTATCGATGTAGCACGCTAATAGCTCCGTGAGAGCCCACAAGATGAGTTCTGAGGAGTGCCGCGTGCGCTCAGAAGAAGGCAAAAAATCTCCAGGACTTCTTTCTAATCATAAGGACTAACTGCACATGAGTGCCATGTGAAATGAAATCTCCTGGGTGTTCCCACGATCCCTGCAGAATCACTGAATCCATTTGGGATCCTACCTGTGATCACTGAGCAAGGTGCAAACTGCCCGGCTCCTCTCCATGTGCCCCCTACTCCTGGTGCAAGCACTCAGCTCCAGCACGATCAGTCCCACCACAAAGTCTTCTAGCAGAACGGTGGATCAGTCCCACCACAAAGTCTTCTAGCAGAACGATGGGTCAGTCCCACCACAAAGTCTTCTAGCGGTACGATGGGTCAGCCCTACCATAAAGTCTTCTAACAATTCTATGGGTCAGTCCTACCACAAAGTCTTCTAGCAATTCTATGGGTCAGTCCCTCCACCAAGTCTTCTAGCAGAACGATGGGTCAGTCCCACCACAAAGTCTTCTAGCGATACGATGGGTCAGCCCTACCATAAAGTCTTCTAGAGGAACAATGGGTCAGTCCCACCACAAAGTCTTCTAGCAATTCTATGGGTCAGTCCTACCACAAATTCTCCTAGCTAAACAAAGAGATACTCGCAGTGGAGGATTGTACCATCTGCTGTACGCACACAGCTCCTTACTTACCAGGTCCTTAACCCAGAGACTGCTGTAATTACCTTCAGCATCCCAGAGGATGCCTTTCCCCCATATGGCTTAGCAACCCAGCCCTACACCCACAAACAACTTTACTCACAAACTTACCTTATGCTGAGAGCTGCAAAAAGTCATGTGGTGTCACCGCACTGGTTGGGCTCCTGCATTTGCCCTGGGGAACTTGGTGCTTTCCAGCACCCTGTATCACACGGGTGGCACTATGGCTTATCTGTAACGAGGACCAGGTACTAAGCATCTTCATAACACAAAGACTTACAAAAAGCATTTAAATCTAAACGATTCACCAGCCCATTACATTATGCAGGGCCACATTTTAAAGGCTCTGGGTACTTTTTCCCATCAAGTGGAAAAACTGGGGGTTTCCTGGATTCTGAAGTCTGGGCTGGCACAGGGCGTTGCGGTGCCTGCAGATGTCGGTGGGTTAAAAGGCAGCGTTTCTTGCTTTGAAAGGTGTTATTCTGAAAGTTCTCATGAGCAAAGCAACTGTTTGCCTTTCCACTTACAGTGTTTGGTTTCTTGTTCCACGAAGTAGAGACAGTGTAACTAAGCTGCTCCTCGCTGCTTAAAAAAAATAAATTGCAAATTTCTTGGAGATGGTGTTTTATTTCCAGTCTTTGCCCTCAGTACACAAATACCTGGGACAGGGATGGTGTAACGGATAAATGTGCAAAAGGGCTGTTTGGGGGTTTTAGCTCCTGATTTCTGCTAACAACAGGGTTTCTGATCCCATTGCTATACGGGGACTAGTCATACATGCAAAGTTAAACTTGCACATGAGTATGGCCGTCACCCAGCTGGCTTGAATTAGTAATTACCTAATTAAGGTTTAGGCCCTGCCTACAAAAGGTGGGCCATTTCCTCCTGGCTGTGGGAGATGCAATGACATCCTTGGAGCTGCAGCCTGGGCTGGTGAGTAGCACATGAGTGTTTGCAAGCTCAGAGCTTTTGGTCACATGTAGAAAAGTACAAATTATTGGTACAACAGACATCTGTACGCTTCATCTAGAAGAAGTGCCTTGATCTACAATGCTTTTTGTCTCAGGTTTCCAATGAAAAATACTCAATCACTACTACTGGGTGTCACTTTAAAACAAAATTGACTGTAATATGCTATAAAATCACCTCCTTTGTCAGGTTAATCTGCACAAATAAGTGCCTTGGAGAACAGAGAGTATTTCTTGAAGTGACACAGAGACAAGCAGAGTTTTGCACAGAAAGAAATGCCACGGCAGCACCAAGACAGATGCCAGCGGGTTGGGGTTGTGCAGACAGGTAGTCCCAGGGGTGGGGGACACGGCTGATGTGGGTGGGCAGGACTCCTGTAAGACCCCAGGCCAAGAGCAGCATCCTGCTCCCCTATGTAAGGGGCACAAAAGCAGGCAGAGCCCAGCAGTGACACAGCCACCTCCATCAGCCTCCCTCCCAGGCTGGCACACTGGCTGCCACGCAAAATGTTGCATTTTACTATTTTTTTTCTCAAATCCTCTTGATTGCTCGGCTGGCTTCCAGCAGACTCAGCCCCAGGGTATTCGTGCAGTGCCAGCACCCACCCGGGAGGTCACTGAAGCCGTCTGGGCGGTGGAAGAGGGGGTACCCCCAGGGAAATCCTGCCCTTCACCCCCCTCTCCTCTCCTAGGGGCTGAATTACACCAGCATATGCGATTCAAGGACCGCGGTCCCAGTGCCCAAGGACCAGCTGCTGCTTCGGGCCAGCCTGGGGACAGACCAGAAAGGGGGCTCAGATCTCCTCTCCTGTAAGATTTAAAGACTGGAAATCATCACGAGTGCCTCACTCCTAAACAATTACATCTAGTAATTTAGATGAGAGCTTAATATTAAATCTTTATATTAAGTATTAGATATATAAAAAAAAAATCCATTCAGATTTAATATTGCAGTAGCGTCTGGTCTTTTCATCTAATTTAAAGGCTGGAGTCTTTAAAGAAGGGAAACCTCCAGCAAGAAATAACACCCCTAAGCGTTACAGTCCTTCTCCTGCTTCACTTACTTTAAAGAGTAATAAGAAACCTCCCCCTGCAGGCTTCCGGCAGCAAATGCAGAGTAAATAGACCCTCCTGGACCACGGTTTCTCCTCTCAAACATCGGGTCCTGTAGGAAGGACACACATGGATGCAAAGCAGAAGGTGTCTCGGTGGGATGAAGAGCCCCAGCCCGGTCCCCCGGGGCGGAGCAGACGCAAAGTGTTAACAATTATCCCGTGCATTTTTGCTCTTTATTACCACAACTCCGCTGGGCAAAAACATTTTGACTAGGAAACTACTTCCTTTTTTTCCTTTCACCTGTTTTAAGGGGAGAAATTAATGGGATAAAAATGCAAATTACTTCCTTCCTTTGCAGGGAAAAAAAACCCCTTGTGCTCCCTTACTTACCAATTGACTGTTGTTTTAAGCTATTCACCAGGAACCAATATCATCCATATAACACCAACAAAACCCAACGACGCTAATGTAACATGCATTTCCAAATAACACAAAGAGAGTTTATATCCCCAAATTATTCTCAATTTCGTTTAGGGAAGGCCTGCTTGGGGATTAGGGTAGTTGTTTGTTTATTTGAATTCATTATAGAACTGGGAGTTTATTATATTCTGTACTCACTGTAAGGTAATCAAAATATAGATGGAAATTGGAATATTTTTATTGGTGCCATTTACATAGGTTATATGCTGCGAGAGAACTAGAGTGCCTTGATAAACTTGACGTAGAAGTTGCAGACTCCTTTCTTGTATAAATGTGCTTTTAGAAATCTCACTCTCACTTAATCTCAGCTATTTCGTTTAACAGCAGCCTTTCTTTTTCATGACAGCTTTCTGTCCATGTGTCTCTTTTGTACAATATAATAAGATCTAGTTTATTGGAAATCCAGTGGCTGCAAACCAGAACCGACCCCCAGCTTGATTTGTTTTACAGAACACAAAATTTACCCAAAGAAATTTAATTGAGAAGGAACTTCCTCATTGCCATTTCCATTTGCTCCCAGTGCCCCCATCATTTTATTTATTCCAGTAGTAAAAATAAATCTTTAATTGGAAGGAAAGTGATAACTGAAGTTTAATTAAGCTAAGCCAATAAAGTGAAGGGAAATTACCACGCTAATGTCACGCACTGAAGAGGGGCCATGCGGGGCTGCAATTTGGGCTGCTCCAGAGCAGCCTGTGGAGAGGCTCACTCAAAAGACAAGAGATGCACTTGTCTTCATCTCCAGTTGTCATCTGGGACAAGGCAACGGTATGTCAGCCACTTTCTTCTTCCCACCATATCAGCTGCTTCATCCGCCCTTCCCTGAGGACGACATCACACTGGAGGAGTCACCAGCTGGATCACACGCAACATGGGCATGAGCTCACCTTTTTTTTCCCAAAAATTTTTTGTGCCATCAGAGGCATAAGACCCACCTACCTTGTCCTGCTTGACAGCTGCTCGATTTACTGGAAGTATTTTAAGCTATCTGTTGCAAACGACTTTTTCCCCCATAATATTGGAAGTTTGGCAAAGGAAGGGACGGTGCCGTGGGACGGTCTCTGTGTGCAGAGTGAGCGCGAGGATGATGCTTCTTGGCTTCCCAAGCTTCCAGCCACAGCATCTGCGGGGAAGATCCCGGGAGCAGTGCTAACACTGAGCTTCCTGCCAGCACGTCTGCCAGGGTGCAGATTTATTTCATATTTATAAATATGCTTTGGTAACAAATAATAGCTGTCACTGTTTGTTGGGTTATTTTTTTAGTATGAGCTGTGAACGCTGGTTTACTGGCAGCGTGTCCCTTTTCACACTACCAGATTTACAAATTGCAAAGCCAGAAGGACTGACTGTGATCGGATAGTTTGGCCTCAGCATTGAATTTCCCCAGCAGCCTGAATTAGAAAAATATAGTTTTGAGGAAAACAACACCTCTTAAAAATAATTTAAAATTAGAGAACTTGTCACGCTTCCGAGTATGCTCTTGTGTCAGTTCATCACTCTCAACATTAAAAAACATGTACCTTAATTACTCTTCTGAATTTATTTCCAGCCACTGACCTTGTTATATCTTTGTCTGATAGATGAAAGTACCCATTATTAAAGTTCACTTCATCATGTGTGTGTGTATAGGCCATGGTCAAGTCATCCTTAACCTTCCCTTTGATAAGCTAAATAAACCAAACCATGAAATCTTTTCCTATAAGCCATATATTCATTAATCATTAGCCTGTTTTTCCCTCAGAAACCTCTTCTACTGAATCACAGCTTTTGTGGCCAGCAGCCTGGGCCATCCCTAAACAGCCAGGCGTGCCCAGTAACCAAGTAAAATAAGAAAGTCAGTATAATTGCCCTGTTTGTATAAGGCAAACAAAGTAAAATAAGTAAGTAAAATAAGAAAGTCAGTATAATTTACCCCAGTGCTCCCCATTCCAGCTGCTGCATCACGCTGGGAGCCCCGGGGCAGCTCTTCTTCCACCTTGACGTTTAAGGTGTCCTTCAGTTCTTGCCTCCAATGCCCTGTCCTCCTCCATCTGCCATCCTCACACATCCGTACTCTATTCATTGACAATTTTATGCCTTCTTCCAGGTTGTGGATACACACAATAAATTGAACTGTGCCAAGAAACCTGCCAAACGATTCTGAGTCCCGATTCCAGTCGATAATTTGGGCCCTGTTAAGTGACTGGCTTTGTAACCATGCATAGACAACCAAGTCATGGAGCAGCGACTAACCACACCGACCCACAGCCACCAGCCTCCCCCCATCAGCACCTCGTTAATTGCCTAGTTAGGTTTCCAGGCCAACATTTCACCCAGCACTACCAGTAGTAGCTCTTATTTCCCATTGCCCGGATTTGCTATCGACGTAGAAAGTTTGACCACTGTCCTGTGATAGGAGAACTAAAATTAACATAATTCAGTATTATAAACCAGGAATACTTATTCAACATCCTCATCTTTTCTGCCTTATTGACAGTTGTTCTACAATTTCCATTTAGAAAACAACTTGTACTGTAATTCCTTTTACTCTTAATACTTTTCAAGCTGCTTTTTTTTTTTTTTTTTGAAGCAGGCATTTCTCTTCTTATTCTTTGAACTCCTTTATTAATTTTAACAAATATGAGCTTTCATAAATTTCCTTTTTAAAGGTACCTATTTATCTAATATCTGTGTACATTTCCTCCCCAAGACAAATCGTGGTTTGGTCTGGTCTGCTTTGTCTTTTTCCCTTGACCAGTTCTGCCCTATTGCGCAGTTCTGAGAGATAAACATCTAGTAAAACGTCCCTAATTCAAAAATACTATTTATATTTTTCTGCCTAAATTCTTGCAACTGGACAGTTCATCAGGCAGAAGATATTAGAAAAACTGGCAGCCATAATCGTGTGGGTGGAGGTGAGGACATCTGCTCTTTATATCATGAGCATTGCCAACATGCTATAGACATATCCAGGTTTCTGTTCCAAAACCCCCTCAAGAATATACCGTGTGGAGTTCCAGCTCGCTGGAACCTCCTGCTTGGTTTGGGAAATTTTGGCAAGTTGTTTTCCTTCTGTAGCTTGTTCGTAATTTTCCTGGTCTTTACTACATGAGTAAAGTGTGCCCAGATTTCATGTGCCATTCTAACATATGTTCCGTGATTACATACAGGATGTATAATCACTCTTCTTTACTGCATGAGTTCAGCTGGCACCGCTCGCTGACACAGTCCAGCGCCGCGAGAGAGTCTTGGGGCAAAGCGTGTTCAAAGTTGGTGCTACGACTGCGACAGCAGATGAACGGCAGCGTGCCTCCCTCTAAATCTTTAATGCACACTTGTAGACACGTCCTGCTCGCTCGTCCTGGAAGCTCTGGGCGCAGCCGAGCTGACAGCCTTGAACATTGCCCAACGCGCTGTGACTGCCGCGAGCCACCGCTTCGCCGCTCGTCTTCATCCCGGTGTTCGTGGTCATGTCCCTGGGAACAGCCCAAGAGAAGGAACAGGAGTCAACGGCAAGCTCAATTTTAGGGACTGCAACACCACCCTACAGCCTAATTCTCACTGCATCATCCCAATCTGGGTTCATTTACCCATCAGGCACATGGTTTTCCATGCTTCCAATCAATGGCAGAGTCATGGGTCACTCAAGTTGGTTTTCTTCCAGTACCTCAAGGGGGCCTACAGGAAAGATGGGGAGAGGCTGTTCAGGATGGCCAGTTATGATAGGACAAGGGGTAATGGTTTTAAAATAGAGGGAGGTAGGTTCAGGTTGGATATTAGGAAAAAATTTTTTACTATGAGAGTGGTAGAACACTGGAACAGGTTGCCCAGAGAGGTGGTGGATGCTCCATCCCTGGAGACGTTCAAGGCCAGGTTGGACAAGGCCCTGAGCAACCTGATCTAGTTGGAGATATCCCTGTTTGTTGCAGGGGGGTTGGACTAGATGACCTTTGAAGGTCCCTTCCAGCCCTAACCATTCTATGATTCTATGATTCTATGATGTTTCCCACTGCTGTTTCTCTCTGGAGGGCCACCATGAGTATGATATCATAAACTGAGTGATGGGCCAGTGATGGTAGAAACATGAACCCACCTAGAAAAAATGTGTGGCAAAAACTGGAGAAGCCTAGCTGTTTGACTGGAGAAAAGAAAAGGTAGTAAGAGTATCCTAAATTATCTTGGGTATGAAAATTTACTTTGAAATGTGTCAAGGAAGAAAAGTCTAAGTAGTATGTGAAATCGAGCCTTCATACCTCTGAAACAAGGGATGTAGTTACAGTGAGTCTATCTGCCGAAACACAACAGTGCTTACAAACCTCAGAAACAGATTTTTTTAAGTGCTTAAACATCTATAAATATGGATAGACAAACTAATGGGAGTTTTTGACCCTCAGAGAATCTGACTCCTGTTGTGAGAATCTGGCTGTCTTGAATACCCCACAAGGCGTTGATCGTTCGGTCCTTACAGAGCTTTAAAACCCTGGCCCTTCGATGCAAAAAAAAGAAGATATTAATCTCAGGGAGCGCTTTATCTTCTCATTGTCCCATCACAAATTCTTGCACAATATCCCAGATTTAACACAAATGGGTAACTGTTCAGTTATCTTTAAAGGCCTATGGGATTTGATACGCAATTTCATGGAAATAATCTAAATATGCATAATAAAAAAAAAGAAGGAAGTGATGTTCTGTTAATGTATCACTTTTATTGTGACAAGTTTTTCTTCAAATGAAAAATAAAAGGGTAAAAACTTAGAATTGCAGTACTGTTAAGCACCTCCTGGGATCATTATAATAGACTGTACAATTATTACCTGAGCTGAAGCACTTTTTTTTAAAAAAAAAAGCAACAAACAAAACAGCAATAAATGTAATTTCATTGCTCTACCCGATATGCAAAATCTGCCTAGTATCTATTTCCAATACGAAATCAATTTTACATTTACTCATAATACTGCATGGAACCTTACTGAAAATCTTGATATAATTTCTATGGTATTTTTAAGATTTGCACTAGAGTAAAGCTCAATAAAACATTTGAATGGTTTACATCATCATGTCACTAAAATGTTTTCTAAAATATTTTGCTTAGTATTATGAAGGTTGAGAAAGAATAACAAAGGTATTTCTTTCTTCAAGTTCCTACATTTTTTCCCCCAGGATCAATCCTGATTTCACAGCTTTGTATCCCAGCTTTTCACAGGATATCATAAGCTTCGACGAAGGAAGACTCAGATGCCCATATTTTGTCTCTACACACTACAGTTCTGTTGACTTAAATGCGGGAACTCCAAATTTACAAAAGATTAAGGGAGACAAGAATTATTCCAGTCATTTTTTTTTGGTGCCAATTATGCAAGCAGTTGTTTCAGTGATGACCCAATCTATTAAAAGGAGTCAGAAATATTGAAATTCATCTTGTACCTGAAGAGAGTGAATTATTCCAATAAGAAACCCTAAAAAATCTCTGCCCAGATGAGTTGTGGATGCCCCATCCCTGGAGGTGTTCAAGGCCAGGTTGGATGAGGCAATGACAAACCTGGTCTAGGGGAAGGTGCCCCTGCCCATGGCAGGGGGGTTGGAACCAGATGATCTTTGCAGCTTTCCAGTACTTAAAGGGGCCTACAGGAAAGCTGGAGAGGGACTTTTTACAAGGGCATGTAGTGATAAGACAATGGGAAATGGATTTAAACTGAAAGAGGGGAGATTTAGATTAGATATAAGGAAGAAATTCTTCCCTCTGAGGGTGGTGAGGCACTGGCACAGGTTGCCCAGAGGAGTTGTGGCTGCCCCATCCCTGGAAATGTTCAAGGCCAGGTTGGATGAGGTTTTGAGCAGCCTGGTGTAGTGGAGGGTGTCCCTGGTCGTGGCAGGGGGGTTGGAACTAGATGATCCTTGAGGTCCCTTCCAACCCAAACCATTCTATGATTCTATGATAAAAAGTTGTCACCACTTTTGTAGCCACTCAGTCTTGCTTCTCTCTCAAGTGGCACCAAAACTAGGCTGAGGATCTTTTTGAGTAAACATATATGAATCTCCTACCTAGCACAACCACTACTTAAATGCTTAATTTTTCTAAGTAGTAATTTTACAAATATCACCTGTATCAACAATGTGGATATTTGCTTGCCATTTCTGTTTTATTATACTTTTATGTAAGGGTCCTGCTGTCTTGTGGACATAGATTCTCCTAAATCGTCCATTGAAGGAAACAGCAAAATTTGCTTTGATGTTTTTTTAGCTCTGTGTTCCATATGAAAGATTATCCAGCAAGCAGTGACAGCAGTGCATTAATATATAAAATAATTAGGAAGCGCACTTAATGAAATGGTGTGTGTGTTTATACACCCTAAGCCTCATGGCCACATTATCTCCTTTCTCGTCAAACCACAGTGCAGCTACTTTGAAAAGTATTATTAGTGACTTCTATCCTTAGCAAAAGAGTCCAGAGTTCATCCAAAAAAAAAAATACTCGCTGGTGAGGACATGAAAAGCCGTTTAGACGTGCCGGGCTCTGCCTGCACCTCGCTTTCACGGCGGATTAGCTGGAAGGAGATGGGCTCCCACCGCAGTGGCAGGGATTGCATAATGCTCCCCCGGGAGCTCCAGAGTGACTTTGAAAGTTTTATTAGGTTTTTATTCGATCGTGCTACCCATTTTCAGTAGCCAGCTTGTCCAGTTGCTCGCAAATTATGATAATTTGAAATACTGTACTGGATGCTATAGGCTGCCCTTAAGTTTCCCCAGAGCATAGGGCTCTGAATTAAATGCTGCTAACTCCTTGGCACTGGGGAGGATGAATTTTACCAGTATGAAGGCAACTGTCTGCATTGGATTCGTTTCGCCATGAAACTGAAGAGATGAACATGCGACTTGATGTATTTTACAAGGTGCTTAACAAGAACATGATTGAGAAAAAAATTGAAATCCATGAAATCAATGCTATAACCTAATATTGTTTGTTCTTAGTGACTACTGGAGCACAACAAGATCAATGTCAGGACAGCACTATTCACTCTAAGTATCAATGACCTGGAAGAAGTCATGTAAGAGGATGGGATGTGCCAATGGCACAGCATGGGAGGAGGCTCGCAAAGAGAAAATATAAGTAAGAGTGATACAACTCAAAATGACTTGAACTGGCCCAGAAGTAGGTAGATGGAGCAGTTCTATACAAGGTAAGCCAAAACTGGGGAAAAAATCAGTCATATTGTTATGCTTTCTTTGTCCTGCGTTACGGGGTACGAAGGGAAGGCAGACAAGCAGAGCAGAAGGCTGATTAGAGATCCTGCAAGCATCCATGTAGGTTACAAAGACAAGAAGCAGGCAGCAAGGAAGAGAGCCTAGAAAGAGGCTCTGGTGGGGGTTGGCAGAATTAGGTTTTATGGATATGCATCCAGCTGGTGTGAATTGGTAATTATGTAATTAAGTAAGGTTTAGGCCCTTCCTACAAAAGGCGGGCCATTTCCTCCTGGCTGCAGGAGATGCAACAACCTGTTGTGGAGCTGCAGCTGATGTTGGTGAGCCACATCTGGTGAGCCTGACGTGACTGAAGAGTAAAAGAGACCCTGATGAGATTGGCTGTGACTCCCTTGCCAGAGCCAAAAGAGCTGGAGTGAGGATTCCTTTGTCAAAGAAGGTAAAGCTGCTACCCCAACAGAAAGAGGGAAGTGAGAGTTCATGGAGTCAGCATGTTGCAGAATGAAAAAAAATCTTTGAAACTATTTAACTGGGTCTCTGCTCACCATGAAGTTCTAAAAACTAGTAAACAAAAAAGGGGAGTTATGGATATGCATCCAGCTGGTATAAATTTGTAATTACACAATTAAGTAGGGTTTAGGCCCTTCCTTCAAAAGGTGGGCCATTTCCTCCTGGTTGCAGAAGAGGCAACAACCTGTTGTGGAGCTACAGCTCATGTTGGTAAGCAATGTAAGTTGACAAACAGAACAAGACAAAAAACTTCTTTGTATCTTCAAGTGTTTGTTTACTACATTTCTACTAGTAGGCTTGTTCAGAGACCACAAAGTTGTGCCTGTACTACACTGTTCAGCCTGATGTAGCTGTGTCCTAGTAAATGACTTTGTATTTAGCCACCTCAAACCAGTATTCAAAATGCATCTAGATTACTGGTCAATCCCGACTGCTCTATGTACTTTGTGTGTTGCTTCACTCAATCCCTGTATGACTGTGATTCAGCACAGTAGCATAGCTTCTGAGCATGCTAGAAGGCTAAATGCCTGCATTAATGCTCGTTTTTCTCATCTGAATTGAAATTAAGAGTTATAAGAGGTGAGATTAGCAGTATGGAAGAACTTGCCAGCAGATCAGGGGATGCCCTAATCCCTGTGAAGACAAGTGGGTAATGGGGAGATACAGCTGATCTGCGTTCTCCTTAAGAAATAACCTCTGTTTCCAGAGGACTGAAGGACCAATGCATCATCCCAAGCCTTGGAGAGAGCCCCCGGATGACATCTGCCATAAGCACTGTCAGGGTGGCCATGGGGTGTAACGTTCAGCAGGTCCAGCACCTGGTGCTCTATCTCCTTTCCATTCTTTTTGCCAAAAACTGTGCTGTTCCCAGCTTTTTCCACCCTGCTACAGGAGCAGCTGACACAGACAGCAGGTTCATGTGTTCTCCTTCTAGTTGTGACGGTTACGTCCCCAGTCTTGCGTTTAGGATTATCACCAGACATGAGTGGAAATCCTTGTAAGGATTTTTTTATTTGCTTTTTCATGCTTGGATTGTTTTCTGTGCTTACGGCTTCTCGAAGTTTTGAACCAACTTCTTGTCAGGCTTCTCTGACTAGAAACTGAAATTGAAATGAGTGGCTCTGGCTGAATCTGAAAGATTTAGTACTAATATATTGATCAGCTTATCAGAGTTGATCCAAGTTATGCCCATATTTTCCACTGGAGGACCTAAAAAAATAATGCAGCATATTTCTTCACCACAGCTTAACTGCATTTCAGGTTACGTAGTCATGTACTATAATAAAAAAAGCCCTTTTCAAGTGCTATTTTCAGCACTGCAAAAAAATCCAGAGCTGGCAGTTTTTACAGTTTCAGTCCAAGACCAAGCTTCAATAAGCTCACACAGCTCTAATGATTGTTAGTGGAAATGTAATGGGCCATTTGAAATACAAATGAACGCTGGTAGGTAAAGGGATTTTTTTTTTTTAGTAGAATCAATTTACACTAGCTATTTAAAAAATATTAAAATAAATGTAATACCATTAAATGTAAGCTCAAAACCCATTGAGAGCATTAGTAGCCAAATCTGCCAAAAAAGTACTCATGCCAAGAGCACAGGGCCAGATTCTGCTCTCAATTACATTGGTGTTAAGCCAGGATAACTCCCCTAATTTCAACAGGCTTGTTCTGAAATAACACTGGTGTTAAGTGGGAGCAGAAAGGAACTCCTTTCCCCTATAGGTATTTTTTGCAGTGCCCCAATTTGCCCTCAGTGACCTGGCTCGTTTCTCACCACCCTCAGGTATCCTGTACATTTAATTCAGCAGCCCCTTTGGCTAGGACGAGGAGATTGGACCAACCTCCAGAAGAGCAGTGAAGGTCTGGTGCAGCGTTTGAGGAGGGGTCAGAAAGCAGCGGGTAGTGTTATTCGGCAGGTGCCATGTTTTGGAAAAAAAATTAATGGACCAAAACCATCAGAAGAACTAATAGGAGTCTGTCGCTGTAGAATAATTAACAGCTAAGTAGAGTTCAAAGTTTTGAGGGCAATGAGCTAAGCAACAGGGGAAAAAAAAGAAAGCTCTTTTAAAATAGTGTTTAATTTTATATTACTTACAAAGAAAAGGAAGGAAAAACAGCTACACCATGTCGTTAATATTTATTTAAAAAATTTATGATAATATCCTGAATTCCCTTTAGTAGTCAAGAGCTTTCTCGGATAACCCCTCCCTCCTTCTACATGACAATTTCTAGAAACTATTAAATGTCATATTAATACACTTCTTTGGGAAAAAGGAAAAAAATATTTGAGTTGGCACAAAGCTCTGCTGGAAATGTTGGCTCCCACATCCCAGGTGGTAAAACCAGACAAATAAACAAACAAGGAAGAGGGGAGAAGCAAAGAGAAAAACGGTGTTTCCCTTGTCTACTCTGACTTTGATCCTTATTGCTGGAGAAACCTCGGAACAGTACACAGGCTTTTACTTGACTTGGAAAGTTCATCTTAGTGAGGTCTATTATTTGCTATGGCAAATAATCTTCTAATCAAAGGTTTCTATTTGGACTAGAAAACAGAACAATGTTGGCTGCTTTTCAGGTGGCAATGGCATATCTTTTTCTTTCAACTCATTCTCTTTATCTCCAGTTTTTACTTTTTATTTTCACAAATACGAACTCAGCTTTCCTGACCATGGCGCCATTCCATGCTCAGCTCCATTTCAGCCATGCCCTTTCCAACAGTGGCCAAACCAAGTTCAAAATTTTGGGTGATAACTCAGGATATATCAATAAGACCAGCCAGGTTAACAGGATGTAACAGAAAAACAGAGAGAATATGAACAATATATTTTCAATTCACCAGCTCTGCAAACAACTGCACGGAGGAAAAACACTACACTTTGTGCTGGACAACACTACAAATATTTTTATTAAGATTCAGTTGGGGGAGAAAAATTATATAGATACATACTTATCCCTTCATTCACTACATGTAAATAATACAAAGAGTACTATTTGTCACTTAGCTTGATTTCATGATGGTTGCAACTGGCAACTGAGGAATAATTTCCTTTTAATTATTGTTTAGTTGATTTTCTCTTTAATTACTGAAGTTATATGACTAAGGCTCCAAAATACATAATGCAAGATCTTTCCATACAGTAGATTTTCTTTAATAATAATACTCTTTTTATTGTTTTCAGTCTGCAGAATATGATTTTTCAGCAATGAAAAACAGCTACACATTCTTAAAGTGTGTATTTTTCATTTCCTTCAAAAATATTGGAAGTTTTTCTTCTGTATGTTAGTATAGGTACAGCATCTTATGTAAAAGATTTAGTATTTAATAGCTTGGACATTGGAGGGAGGTAAAATGTATAAAGTTGCCTGTCTCAACAAGACAAAAGCCAGTGGGTCTTAAAATACAGCCCTTGGGCTCCTCCTCTGGTCTTGACTTTGCTGCCAGCCTGGACAAAGGAATGCAGCTTTCCTTCTCTCTCGGGCTCTGAATTTGAGAAAACCAAAAGGAACAACCTGAATAACCCCCCCGAGAACCTCTTAGCTACAAGTCATCGTGGAATTTTGTTTCTGCCTGTTTGTGACTTAAAGATAATTTAAAAGTGCTCCAAGCTCCCTGCTTTTCCAACAGATTTTGTAGGAAGAGCTTTAATATAAACAGGGCCATCTCTTTCAGACCAGAATGAAGTTGATAATTTGAAATGCAGAGCAATGCTAATTTTAGTCACCAGTCTTTCACCACGAGAGTGGGGTTCTGGTTGGGTCACCGGAAAATAAACTTGTTTCAATGACTTTTGTAACTAGATAAGATCCGAAACGAGGTACTTGTGCCAAATATCACAGAAAGACTCAAACAATAACGCATTGCAAAGAGAGACATTTAGATTAGGTTGTTAAATGCGGGGAGGAGGTTATGTGTGTATAACACATTTGCGAGCACTTGGGAATTTTTTGAACCAATTTCTGCTGTCTTCTCTGAATCAGTGTTTTGACTGACTTCAGCAGGAGTTTTGCTTGCATAAAAGCTTCCGAATTCAGCTCCAGGTCTAAACATTTAGGTTGCAATGTGTCTGAAAAGCCAGAGGAATTAAGATATTTGCCCGGCTCTGGCTGCACTGGAGCTGACTCCCGAGCACCCTCATGCTCCTTGGAAAATCCCAGCTATAGTTTATCTGAAATTAATTTGCCCACACTGTTAAGTCAATTACCCAAAGGAACAGAGACTCGATTAAAAATCTATTTAGTTCAATAGGAGACAGTATACTTGGGATCAATTTTTTTTTTCTCTTCCACTGCGAAGAATCTTATTGTATCCCTGTATAAATAATAAAGGTAGTGCACTACCCTCTCCTGCTCAAGCATGACTGAGCAGATACAGATTGTGCATGGCTCATGTCATGAGCATCCAAAGACAGACGGTATGACGAATATCTCAAACACAACCTCCAACACAGGGCATGCTCCTGCTCCTCCAGGTAACCCCATGTAGGGTTCGGATGTGCCCAGCCACGGGTACAGCTCGCTCCCCATATTTTCCAGAGGTTGGTTGTACCTGTCTCATGTAGAGAAATGTTTCTATTGTCAAGCCTACAGCAAACTGCGTCCAGACAGATTGGTGTTCTGCTCAAAGGAGTCCACATGAATCATGTATTAGTTCATTTAAAAGCACTTTGTAGACAAACATGCTCACTCTATCAGCAGGCACGGGGATGCAAATACTTCACTCAGTGTATATGAGCCCTGACAGGACATCTGTGATGCATGGGATTGAGAAACAGCTCATTCCGGAAAGATTAGGCAATAACAAGCAAAAAGGCTCACCGTATTTTGTTCTTTTTCAGGAAAATGAAAATTTAACTTTACCATCGCGTTGGAAACGGAGTAAACACTATCAACTGAAAACTAGCAGCAGGAAGAGGTAAATGATTTACAAGACATTCTTCAATCATTTAGCAGAAACACAGGAGTTTTTGGTTTAGGGGCTAGAGTGTTCTTGCAGAAGGCAACTGTTCCCCAGGAACCTTAATGCTAATATACCTGCTGCGTGGGACTGTGCTTTGGAGGTGAGGAAGAATTAGAAACATTTCGATTCAATAAATGCTAAAGACATCTTTTGTACTCTAGCTGCTTGGCAGATGCTGATTGCTTCCTGTAAATTAAAGCAAGCTAATGAGTGTGAGCAATAGCAAAATATTTGGTGGACTCTCATTAGCAGATACAGCGCGTGGAATTAATTTCACTGAGAGAATTGTAGAATAATTTATATAGGGAAAATGTAGTTTGCAAAAGCATCCTGGAAGAGATTCAAACAAATATGAACTTTGTCCATAAGTGATTCCAAATTGATTTAATTTGTGAAGGAAAAGACTCTGATATTGTAAACACTGTAAGCATGAGTGGCAAAGACAAATCTATACTATATAGGGTGTAAAGAACATTGCTTTCAGTCTCTGCCTTGATGTTGGTGACTTAGAGAAGTATTTTCATGGTAAGTAGAGTATGATCCAGTTGTACAGTACACTAGTTTTCTACTAGCCCTGGGCTTTTCTGACTGCTAAGATGGTACGTTTGCTAACTTTATCCCATTTTTTTAATTATGTAGTCAAATACCAGTGAATCCTGTCGTCACATTAAATGACACAAGTCTCTCGCCCCTGTATGGTTAGAGGATGTTCATTTTTTTGATCCTCAGGAAATGCAGGAATTCATTTGTTCTGAAGTCCTAATTTTTCCTTAGCAGTAAACCAAGTACTGGAAATAGTAACTCAGGCAATCAGAGTATCGTTACTGTTCCCAGAAAGGTAATATTTTTGAATAGCTCTGCATATTTAACAAGGAAGATGTGTTTTGAGCAATTTTTAATAAAGTAACATTTTACTTTTCCCATTTGGCCCTTGCAGGAAACTGCAAAGATCAGTTCTGGATTGAGATTGCATCCCCAGTCTTGGATCCCTTAACGTCCCAGAAGGCGCACATGAAAAAGAAAAATCCCCCTACTTACACTGTGAATAGGTGCTAACAGCTTTAAAGAATTACCTACCAAATATTAGGTGCAATTTAAAACTACATTTAAAGCAGCAAGGGTAGTTTAAAAGTCTACATGGCCAGCTAAAAGTCAGAGAGAGAAAATTACTCGAGCACGTGTTGGGTGAATTTCTGTCTGTGTGGGAGATATCGCACTGGTGGGACAATACATCCTCTGTTTAAAAAAATTAGGCAGATTCTATATCTGGTCTACTGTATGCCATACAATTCAAAATCTGGTCAAACGCTTTTCGATAATTCTCATTTACTATAAAAAGAAACACAACTACACTATCGAAGCATTGTGGAAGATTATTTATGTTGAAAGACATCCTTAGGCTAAACTATTAAATGAGGATAATGGATGTGAGCCACCTAAGGCGTGTGGAGGGCTCGTTAATGAATTACTTTGTGAAACAAAGTCAGATGCTCCGCTCAGGTAGAGCTTGGGTTTGAGTAATGTGCTTTTAGAGGAGCAGCAATATCGAGGAGGGGGTCATGTCATGTGAAGATGTGGAAAATGCGTGATAAAATGTTCTGTGCATTACCCTACACCTGCTTCCAGGGTTGTCCAAGGGCCACTCAGATGACACGGTATAATATTTACTCAGTATATTGTATGTTATATCAGTTTAAACACTCGCTGAAACTTATTAGATATTTATTAGCTTACATTTTAAGCCCCAGTCTATTTTATAACCCCGATGCCCCCTGTTTTATGTAAAAAGGCTATTTTAATAGATATAATTTAAATTAGTTCGTAACTTGATAACTCGTTACAGTCTGCTACTCTAATGAAGCCTGCACTAATGACTACCTTCAGTAGGCAATCCCTAATTTTAAGAAGCCATTTTAAAATATTCATAACATATCTGGTGTGGTGGTGTTTGAACTGTGTTTAATAGACATCTTGACCGGGCTTTTCTCTGTGGTTTGTAGAAGTCACTGTCAATAGTGATTCTTCCAGTGCTGTCTATAGTGGTGCAGGCTGGGAGCAAGGGCTGCAGCTTTGGTCCCAGCAGTGGGGGCAGAGACCCCTGATGTGTCCTGTACATCCTGGGGGAAGGACCACTCGGCACGCATGTGAGAAAAAAACTCAAATCAATAAACAGTCAAAACATCCATCAGTTTATCATGGATTTAATCAAGGTGTAAACATCTAAAAGACATCCCAACATCTCTGCTTTCTGAAGAGCAATTCCAATGACTGGTGTTAGTCTGTGCTGACAGCTAAGTGAGCTGTCGTTCAGTCAACAGACAATTAAATGAGCTAAAGTCGCTCCATGACTTCTACCTCTCCGTGGAGGTTAGGTAGGTGAGAAACATCTAAAAACTTATGTTTTTTCCTCACAGTTCATATTGTTCAATTGTCTAAAAATAATCCAGGAATTTGCCATCACCTGGATCCACCCAGAGCCTGCACCTCTGCAGACCAAGCCCCATTCATGCCCAGAGAGCCAGCATGGCAGGTCGGGCAATGTTTTCCACTCCACCTGGATCAGCAGGATCTCCTAACATGGCCTCACTTTTGACTCCTCTTCACTGGAATGTTTTGCTTCCTGATTAACTGCCCTCCCAGCCCCAGCAGACTGCACGGGGAGGATGTGCTGGGTAGAGCAAGAAGAACAACCACGGCACGTAACCCAGCCGAAACGCCCCGCGCTTCCCCATTGCCGCCCCCGAAGAGCATCTCTGTCCTTTAAGTGCCGTGACGCTTTCTCAGGGGGCTCCTAATGCAGTTCTCTCCTTCTGCCTCGCCGGCTGCAGGGAATGACGTGCTCGGGGCCTCTGTGCACCCCGCAGCAACGAGCAAAAAGGGAAACTCAATATACAAACCGTAGTGATTAATATTAAACACTGTATGTGCATCTAAAGACAGTATTAATGTTAATGACAAAACAACAACCAACCAACAAATGCCAGGGACGTAAGACAGCTGAACACTTGTGGATGTGGAGGCACTAGTAACAAATGCTACTTTGATGCTACCTTCAAAAATTCACCTTGGTAAAATACGGAAGGCGAAAGTTAGATTGAGCCTTTCTTCAGATGCAACAATTTTAGCCACAAACCAGTGGAGTAAATGTGAAATTATTCTCCAAATGCAAATTACCTGGTGATGAAATTAGCACTCACAAAACCAATATAAAATAATTTCAACCATAATCTGGCTGCTAGTTGTTATATGAGTTGTCCTCATCCTCACCAAATATAGGGGAAATTCATACCCGAGTGTTACTGGGACATTGAGCTGCCATTCTGCATCGTGTCCTATCAGAAAAGGTTCACACACAAAAAGTTGTGAATCACCATCCATGAGAAAATAAACAAACGAAAAATCTCTCTCAGTGGCAATTTCTGAGGAGAAGAGAGCACCAAATGGATTTTAAACAGGCAAAAACCCAACACATGAACAGAGTTTGGGCCAAATGTCCTGCCAGGGGCCAGTCAGCAGGAGCCCACTGCCAAGCCCTGGTCCCTAGATCAACACCTCATCTGCAATAAAAAGCTGGTCTTTAAATCAAAGGCAGCTCACAAAGAAAAAAGACCCAAAGTCATAAATCTGCGTTGGCTACAAGCCCAGTGTGATCTTCCAGTCTATTTTTGCTGATGCTACTTCTGGGATGGGACAAAGGAAATGTATGACACTGAGATGTCTGTGGCAGGAAGACCACCAGATTGCCAGTAAAGAACTAACAGGCAGCGGGTGTAGATGACATTGCTGTCATGGGGCTACAAGTTCACCTCTCCAACTCTCTTCCTGCCTCCTGGGAACTGCAGCAGCTCAGCTAACCCAGCTTTACGTTTGAAATGTGCTGAGAAGGGCTTCGTCAGAGAGACGTTGGGCTTTGTGCCCGTAGGATGCAGGAAAGCAGCAGTTAGCTTTGGTAATGTTTTTGTGGAAATAGAAAGCATCCCACCTACTGGTGAGGGACATGAGACTCTTTATGTCTGCAATACAGACATAAAATTTTGTTGAAATTCACTTCAAACCAGGGCAGTGATGCAACAGGCACTTCTCTAAGAGATGTTCAAATCAAATGGACATCACATCGAAAAGCCAGGACTTCACCCCCAAAAAATATGGATGGGTGTTGCATCCCCGCTCTGATTTTAAACAACTGTTACACAGAAGCTTCCAAATTTTTTCACTTGCAGGCCTTGGTTTTAGCAATTGCTTATTTAACCTCATTCTAATATTACTAAGGATTTTGATGTACACATCTATAGGGCATTATCGACAGATGAAGTAATAAATTACATACGTGTACTCTTCATAAGTAATATCAGTCAAGGAACACAGTCAATCAACTCAAAAATGATGTCCCAAATTTATTTATTTTTTTTTTTTTTTAAGAAAGAGAGCAATAAAATCTGTTAATCCATTTGTTTGGGGTTTAGTTGGTGTTTTTTTTTTGTACAAGAGAATGAAAATCTGTTTGCAGTTGTAACTTTTACAGTATGTGATACATTTTCTTTTTTTTCTCTTCCATAATTATTTTTACAGAGAGCTGTTCTTTCAATCAGGTCACTGAACTCTGAGAAACAAACCTTCAAGGCTGCTTTTGAAAAATTGGACCTTGCTTTTCTTTCAATGGAAAGATTCACAACTTTCGTGTATGAGCCAAGACTCAAAAAATAACATAAATCCTTTCAATGCTGTCTCTCTCTTTGCCTGTGTAACAGATATTTCTGCTAACATTTACTTTTGTAATTTTTCACATTATTCTAGCTCTCAGAGGTTAATATTTACCATTCATTTTGATATTCACAAACTACAGAGGTAGGCTTGCAAATATCTGCCCTGGGAAAATGAGCAGCTCTGCCAGAAAATATGTTCAAGTTTCTTCGTGGAACTGTGGGAGACAACATGTCATTGACAACATTTCACTGTATTCATCTGTTCGTGTTTTAAACATCTGCACAACCAATTCGCACAGTACAACAACTGCGATTTAAAAAGGTTAACCAGATAATTACAGCTCATGTTTTTCAGTCTCTTTGAACAGCAAACATGCATTGGGAAAAAAAGCTTACAAAAAAAACATGGTAAACTGAGATATGTAACGGAAGGCACTGAAATCATACCCTTAAACTAAGACCACAGACTCATTTTCTGGTAGACATCTAGAAATACAGAAGATACTGCGTGGCAGCAAAATTCAACAACAGCAGACAGAGCTGCCTGCAAGAGCTGACCCACTACTTACAATAATATCAAATCATAAATGAATTAATTTGCTTGCTGACCAAGTAGTTTGCCATATTAAAGTGCAAGTTTGCAAGACATGTATTCTATTATCCCAGATTGCACTCTTGACACTTTACATTATGAACATTTAGCATTCATCCTTTGATATTTTGAACACTGACTACAATGAAGCTGTCAGCACAAAGGAATTTTTTATTCAATTTTCAGATGTAACAAGCAAGGATCTTGCAGAACCACCATTAAGAACGCTGAAACAATAGAGATTCAATTATTTAACTACGGAAGACAAAAGGATGTCTTGATGGGTGCAATTTTTAGAGATATGAAAAAGTTTGTCAACGAAAAGAAGAGAAGAGATGCAGTTATTGTTTTGTTTCTAACATGCAGAAAACAATATTTGCTCCAAATGCAGTTCACAGTGACTAGGAGAGTGATCATTTACGCCAGCACTACACGGGGCTTGTTCTGCTCTTGTCACCATGATCTAACGCTGGTAGTACATTGTGAGCAAGCAGACATCATTGATTAACGCTGCCAGACAGCTGCGTTGGAATCATCAAGTCAATATTGTGTGCTCTTGGTTAAAAAAAAAAAAACCACACAAAAATAATGAAAAAAAAAAAAAGAGATCAGTGTATTTTGATCCACACAAGCTACATCATCTAGATTCAGTCATCAGCAGAGAGGGCAAACCTCTCATAGGGAGAGTAAATGTTTTGTCACATCTTAGCATGGAGCTAAAATTCTAGCACAAATATCAATTCCCCAAAAACTAGGATGCAATTGGCAGCCCACCCAGCCTTCTGAGGTAATAGAAGAATATATTTTTATACATGTGTGTGCGTATATATATTTACAGACCGCATGAAACTAAATTTAATAAACCTTCCAGGAAGGAGAGGACTTGGCAGAATAGCCAGACAATGAAATAAAGGTTTTTACTACATGCCTGTATTTTAAGACCTTGTAGAAAATGAACTCCTCAGTGATCGCATTCCAACGAATTTGGAAAACGCTTTTCAGTATGCCATGTTGTATCACTTATCGCTGGACAGCAATTATTTCAAATCCTCAATATAAGACACAAATATTTGATTAAAACAAATCCCACCCTAAGCCTGGGTGTTCCTTTTTAGTAAGGATTCAGATACAGAAGTGAACCGAGTGACTCCGGTGGGCTGATGTCCCAACAGCACCGACTGTGCGAAAGTTCAGCTGTTCAGGGATTCATTTGGAGTACTCACCGCCGTTGAAAATAGTAATAAATAGTGTTTTGCAATGCTCTTTGCATTTCTTTATCTGTCCTTATTGTGTCTGAGGCGCGTAGATGAGAACACGGGTTTATCTCATCTCCTTCATCAGAACGGCAATTGGAGCATACACAAGCAATAGTTTTTTAAAGTGGCACTAGGCTCATGGCTGCATCCAGGTAACAAAATAAAACAGCAAATGAGAGAAAGAATACTGGAGGTCGTGGAAATACGAACCTATAAAGATAGACCTCGGATTCCTATGCATACTCAAGTAACAAGGTAGGACTGCAGGGAACAAGCTGATGGCTTTCTTCGTGCAGCACTGCAGGCAACTATGCTTTTCCACTCAAATTCATTTGCTTATGGGGAACCAGGGAAATTTTGACTAGAGCTGGCCAAAGCTTAATCTTTTCAGTCTATAAAAAATTTAAATAGTTTGCTCCCATTTCATAAATGTTGACATTTCCCACGAAGGGAGAAAATATCATATTGGACTGTTTCCTTAAAAAGGAGTGGGAGAGGACCCTCCAGCCTGGAAAGTCAAGATGTGATGCTTGCTACATCCTAACACCTCTGCAAGGAGCTGTTCAGTGCCAGGGGCTCCCCTACCAGGGGCTGTGGGTGCTCTTAGGGCCTCACTTTTGGGGCGTATCACTGCCAAGCTCAGCTCAACCCCTGCTGCACAAGCTGTCCTGTGCTGACGTAGGGACATAGGTAGTGTGACACAGGTGTGGCAGGGCCCCCTGAAAACCAACGAGTCACTTGGTATGGTCCCTGGTGATCCATGAGGAAACCAAGCTGCAGACTTGATGGAGACTGCTCTTCTCTCCAGGTATCAACAGGTACTTCTGCAAAGTGTTTCAGCTGTAAGGAGTCTACATGGGAAATAAAGACAAAAAAAAAAAAATCATCTCCTTGCATCATCATTAGATACCTCTAAAATCCACATACATAATATCAAGAACCAGAGCTATGAGGAGGTCCTGTGCATGCCTTTAGACAGGGCTCAGTCTCACTTAGAGCCAGGAATAACAGTGAGCTGTCATGCTCCTGTTGTTTCCTTAAAGAAAAAAGGAATAAATAATCGACCTGACCTGAGTTGTGATACTCCTGCACCATATTTCTGGTTGCACGTGAGGCCCTGATGTTTCCACATGGCCAACATCAAAGGGAAATGCCACAAAACTCAACCTGGTTGCAGAAGTGACTTCTGTGAAGTTGGGGTCTGTATATCCAAGCAGGACAGGAACAGATATTCCACAACACATCTGATACAATGCAGCTGAACAGGAGACCCAGAACAGTAGTTTTTCTTCTGCCATTTAACATACCTCATAACCCCGAGGACATTGTCTTAAACAAAGGCTTGAACTCTGAATGAATTGTAATTCTTGCAGCCTCGAAACCCAGGAGAGTGCAACCCTTGCCAGAAAGATCCTTAAGCGAAAAAAAAAAAAAAATAAACTTCATAATTATGAAAAAAAAGAATATGCACATCCATAGTTTTGCTAAGTTTGGGATTGACTAGAAGAATCAAAGTGGTAGCCTGAAGAGAAAATCTGTATTTGTGGTGTGAGGTTAACTGACAAAAATCAGACTTAAGACTGAAGACTTAAAGAAGAGCTAAAACCTACAAGAAACCTTACAAGAAAAAAGTGTCAGATTACTTTTTATGACCAAGAGGCAAAACGAAGGAAAATATTTCAGACAGAAGAGCTGTTATTTTTGTAGCTTTGAAACAATACGTAACTAGTACAAAAGATAATACAAGACAAGACAGGCAATCCAATAATTTTGGAGTTTTTGACTGCAGTCTTCTCCACATGAGAGGCTCGATTGTGCTTCGTTTCTTTCCATACGTGAATAAATTCAGGGAATCACAGCACGATTATTCAGATTTGTGTTTTCTTCTCAGGCTTCAAAAGTCGGAACCAAAGGGCTAGCGGCCTTGAGGGCTGCAGGAAAACTTCATACATGAGCCTGAATTAGATCTGTACATGAAGCAAAATTAACATAAATGTTACTGCTCCCCCAGTATTTTTTTCTTTCATAATCTCAATGTAAAATATTTCTTATTCCCCTATAATATACGGAAAATTTGACAATCTGAAGACAAATAAACTCACGATTCCAAGAAAACAGCGTACTGCAGCTAAAGAAAAGTTTTTATCAGTGACATCCTTGTTTCCAGCACTGGGATTGAGAGCACTGTCCATGTCTTGAGCAACAGCAAGGACATCATTTTGATTAATAGGATGTAACATGGATACAGATGCAGCACTCAGGATGTTTGCAGTGACCAAGTCTAAATCTTAGAATTCAAAGCTTCTGCTCGCCTGCCTAATTCTGAACTGATCCTGGAGTCTTCAACTCTTAAAAGACTAGTTTTGGTCATTTTTAGTTTCAGGTATAGCTTTGCACCCACACTAAGTCCATACATCTTGTCAAGATGTCTCAAACCAGAAGCTCCCATCATTTATCTATACCTGGGAGGCACTTACGGAACAGTCAGCTAGAAAATACAAAACAGCAGATTTATCCTTTCCAAACACAGCTGGGGGGGCAACCCCTCCTGGTACACAAAGGTTCACTGTCAAAAGGGTCTACATCAGCCAGGGAAGAAGCAGACTCTAATTTCTCTCTAACTTCCTGTGCAATATTTTTCAGGTATTTAGGTTAAAAGCATGTGCCTTGTGCTGGCAATGTTCTACTTTTCAGAAAATAATGATATCCTTACGGCTAGGTATACAAGCCTACAAGCAATTAGGACACTTTCTAGAGAGAAAGGAGACCCTGACCAAGTTCAAGGACTTTCTTATTTATTTTGCATTAAGTAGTCATTGAAAAAAAATGCAGAAAAGTTACAAGGGCAGATACCAAAACTTTATGTTGTGATCATTATATTATCATAGCAAAGAACACGCAACCACCACCACCTGCTTAGTCTTCCCTTCCTCTGTTCTACTTATTTTGGGGGAGATTGCATGTAGCTAGCTACCTTAAACAAAGGACCGAGGCTGTGAGTCACGAGTAAGGCTCAGGGAGGTGTGGGATTTAGGTATCTCTAACACCAGCATTTCCCATTGATTAGTTTGGGCACTCAGAACCTTTGCTGTCACGGGTAACTAGGGCTTTCCAAGATGCTAAACACTCCCCAAGGTACTGCACAGGCAGCCCAGGCATCTAAATTAGTGCTCTGCGCTCTTCTCCTGGGACAGAGGGTGAGGGGCTGCTGTGTCACTGAGCACAGGCACAGGGAAGTCCCTTTGTGCGTCCATGCCATTGATTGAGTTCAGGTTGGGAGCATGATTTTGAAGGCCATCTCCCAGGTGCCAACACTTCCCCAACGTGGTTAACATCATGCAATTGTCATGAAGCACACGGGATGGATCTCTTTTGGAAGAAAGTAAACCAGAAGATGTGTTCCAGCCAGTAATGGGTCTGCAGTCAGCAGGACCAGACTCTCCACCTGAAGTGAACAACCTGGAAACGCGTTTATTGTGGACATCTGCTACTCAGAACGAACAATTTCACTTTGCAGGTCTGTTCCAATGAGTTACTGCCAGTGTAATCACAACCTTTGTGAAACAGCTTGATTAACCTAAAATATTTCATAATTGCCATCCCCTCACTCTTCAAAAGAGGTATTCTTTCCCACGTTCAGATGCAGGAGCAGACGTCAGAAGTTCAGGGCTGTTACTGCACTGAACAGTTCCCTGCGCCCAAAGATTTGAAAGCCCTTAAAAATGTCAGCCTGGAAGATACGTAGGTATTGCTCACATTTTCAGCAAGGGTGACAAAGGATCAATAAAATAGTTGATCCAAAGTCGCACAGTGCGGTAGAAGCAAAATCAGAGCAGAAACCAAATTTCATCCTTGATCTTGTTCTTTACCCTGACAACTACTATTAATGAAATAAATCTGATGTTTGATCAAGCTTGTGTAAAATTCTGTGAATGATATGAGCTCTCTTCCATATGTGGCGCTGGAAATATCCTACCATTTCTAGAATAATTCAGCAGTGGGGATATGAACAGAGCAGGAAGACCAAAAGGCAGTAAAAAAGCAAAAGGAAATTGGCTGCTGCTTTACCAATTTCCTGTTGGGGCTCTTCAGGCTGTATTGCTCAGGACAACCATTACAGAGAGGTTTGCAGCTCTGGAAAGCTTTTATTGACCTCTCTGTAAATACAAAATGGCCCATGAATTAAATGGGAGGGTCACTATGAGGAAGTTCAACAGACTTGGCAGATTCTTGGGAATAAGCAAGAGCAGGGATCAAGAGAACTGATTGAAAAACTGCAGTTATTGTGCAAAGGATTCCTTTTCTTGGGAGCAAGCTCCCTGGGGTTTTCTAGGCCAGGATTTACAAGGCTAATGAAGGGTGTTGGTTTTTTCCCTTCTGTCACAAAAATTTCAGCTAAAGACAGGCCAGAGTTACAAGCAACTATCTAGCTGCTGAAAAGATGTTTTCCAAAGCTTTCTGTCACCCAAGCGATCCCCTTTCTCCTCCCGTCGCGTGCACACACTTTGTCACTCAGTCCTGTCGCATCCCTGCTCTTGAGATGAGACTTGGACATTGGTACCACCGAGCTCTGTTCACCCAGCCCCACAGTTTTCCCCTGTTTCTCTAACTACATCAAAAATTGAACAAAAAATAGCTGTGTGAAAAACACCTTCTCTTGGATTATCTCTCTCTCCTTTTTCGATTTTCTCCATTTTTGTTAGCATTAAACAATCAACATTTTATTTCCATTTCTTTTTATAAGGAGTTGAAACAACTTAAAACCATTACCTTTAGATGGATTTTCCTGTTATTACAGGAAACTGTTTTATGCAAATAGGCATTGTAAGCCCTTGATTTAAAATTAATTTTTTCAATTAGTTAAAAAGGTGGAGGGCATGAAGATTGCACTTTTTATCAATTATCTGAAACACCAAAGACTTATTTACAAGAGATCTGTGGATTCCTGATTTGGATCATAATCTCCTTGATAAAATCCTAAATCAAATGAACGGAGCTCTTACTACTTAAATTTCTCAGCAAATTAATGCTGTGGACAAAAGATAAAAGCCTGACAACGGTTGAAAAGATGTCTATGGTTTGGTCTTGAGATCTGGATGCTTTCCAAAAAAAAAAAAATAATTAAAGAAGTTACAACTGACTTTGAAATTTGTAGTATATTAATTTCATCTCTATATTTCAGAGCAGTAGAAATCTCTCCTTTTAAACCCTGCCGCTGGTTCTGTTTTTAATCAGGAAACCCACTTTAGGACGTGCTGACAAAACTGGCTTTTCTGTAATGTCCTCAGAAGAAAAACACAATTATTACAGTGTGCAAACTTTCATTTATCACGTTTCATTCGTACCGATGTAAAAGCCTTGGACAAGGACACAGTGTGGCTGCGATCTGTAGAACACAGATATTTGGGAATCGCTGCCTGAGCTCAGGTGGGACCCAAATCAGAGCATAAAGAGACAGAGGGGGAAAATGATTAGCTCTTCTTTGACTGACAATTTCCAAACATTAATGACCTCGAAGAGTGACCAGTGGAGTCAGCAAACAAATGTGTGTTAAAGGAGAGAGAACTTCTTCAAAGGTTGGCATCTTGTCTGCAAACCTCCGGAGTCCTCTCACATACGAAACAGAAGGCTTAGTCAATTTGTAAAAGTGAAAAAGTGGACAGGCTTCACAGAAACAGAAATTGATAACATGTAAAAATCTATATTTATTTTAATTTAATGTAGCAACCTGGAAGTTTGAGAAGATCCTGCCACTTTTTTTGGCCTTGAAGATGCATACACAAAATCATTAATGCATTAAACCAATAGCAGGTTTAGGAGTGTGTACTCCCATAGTACACACTAACTTTTGTGCCATACAAAGAAGGGCTTCGGGGAGAAGCAAAACTAACATAACAGAAAGACATAGATGGCCAAAACCTCAGAAAAAAACAAAGGAATGTGAAAACTGGATGCAAAAAGTGGCTTTCTGAATGCCTTCAGGCCTGACTTTGTTTTGTTTTGCCAGTCATGAGCAATTTGGCTACTCCGATAGTTATGCAGTATCTTTTTTTAAGCCCCTATGTTGACATTATGATTGCTTAAATATCTAAACCTATGCTGATCTCTAGTGGCACACAAGTGGGTGAAAAAAAAAAAAAACAAAACCAAACCCAAGAAAACCCCAAACCAAAACAGAACAGGAAAATAATTTCAGAAAAATATTCAGAAGCCATTTGTAAATTGCTTCCATTTGTCATGCTTAGGAAGAGAATGCATTCTGCAGATCAAATCCTTTAATCCTTGCAAATGTGATCAAATTTGTATCACAGCGATTTTACATATACAGAAAAGCAGATATTTAAAGTCTCCTCCTTTTACTCAAATGATGCAAAGAGACATTAGTGGAAAAACAAAACCTGTCACATTGTCTTCCTATAAATACAGAACTATTTATATGTTTCCCTTACCTTTTTTAATTTTTCTTTTTCCAGAACAAATTCAGGCTGTCTAAAAAATTAGCCTGGAAGTGAGCTGAGATACTTTTAGCCTTTCCCAGGAGCTCCGAGCTGCACACACATCCCGCTGGGTGCACGCAGATCAAAAACATCCTCGAGCCGACACACTGGAACTGCTGTCCTGTCCGGGACCTTCCTGGGGCTCTGCTCCTGTTGATGTTAATATCTCTTAATGGGACTCTCCTCCAACTGCTCACCCCTAAACTTTTCTACCTAAAATACCATAATTATTATTGCAAGATATTCACAAACAGGGAGGCAGGGCGATGCCAAGTTATTACGTTATTTCTTCAACTCCCTCCTCCTGCTTCTCTCTCCTGATTTCATAGAAAAATTCTTTAGAAACATTTAGAAAATCTCACCTAAGGTCCCTAGCACCAAAATTTAGGCTATCTTTCCCCTCCCCCACACATAAACAGGCTCCCTAAAGACTTAGCACGGAAAAACACGTCCTAAATGATACTGGAAAGGGTCACATCACAAGCCACAACATTAACTTAATTCACCCAAACCTTTATGAGGGATAAAGATATTTTTCATTCATCTCTAGACACCCAGTCAATAATTTAGAGGAAGATTCCTCAATTAATCCATTCACTTAAAAGATATGAATATCATACTAGGGAGAAAAATCTTGCAAAATTCAGTGCAGTCGAGCACTGACTGTAACGTCGCCTCTTCGGAGGACGTGGAGCTGAGTCTTGAGTACGATTCCCCCGTCTGCAAAACACAGAGGAAAAGAACAGACAGCACTGGGACATCCCCTGGTCCTTCAGGAAAAGAAGTAGAAATGAAAAGACTAGAGTTTTACTTATGTGTTTATCAAGTGTAAGAACCAACCGTTTCTATTTAAAGGAATGATACTGGCGCGTGCGACTGCCAATGGTTCACTTAGTCCGGTGCCCTTTTAGCAGTGGTGGTCCATGCTGGATGCTTCTGAGAAAAAGGGGAGGAAACAAAACAAAAAAATCCAAACTTTCTGGCATGTGAATGTGAATGAATGTGAATTTTAATTCAAATTTATGTGGGAATAAAAAATTGAGTGTCTTCATATTGTAAGGGAGAATTATTAACAACTTGAGAAGTCAGTCTGGTACTAAAAGGCTGAAAGGTCTTCTCAGTAAAATTCCTGAGACAAACATGATTTTTAAGAGTGGGGATCAAAATTAAGATTTCACTGAGTGAAATTGTCACTGACGCCGATTTTCAGCCAAGATTATGTATATGCCTGATACATGCACATGTGTGTTTTCACTTGGTCAGCAGAGAGTTTGAATTTCTTATGGAGACCACCAACTTTGCTGGACATGTTTCAGATCTGAGAAAGAAAATTGAGAGAAATGCATTTAACTCATTCTTGCCACATTTTTGCATTGACAAAAGTCCATGTCTACCCCTAGATGTAAGGCTCCAGCAACATTAGAACAGCAGAGTTAACAGGTGTAGCTGCAGGGAGAGTTTAGCAGAGGTTTTAATTAGTCTAGCTACTGTTTTAGAGAGACAAATTTTATAAAGAGACAAGAATCTCACTGCACAAATCCCTATGTAATCTTATAACTGCCAGTAGAAAATGGACATCACTGAAAATTCAGCCAAGCTACCAACGAGTTACTCGTCCTCATCAGCCTGGGCTGTCATTTATCACACACAACGCTCCCACCTCTTCTAGAAAGGTTTCCTAAAAGCCACCTGTTAATGAGAAGCTTTAGATGAAGATCTAAAGACAACGGAGAAAGTCCACTCATCACAAGTTTTTGGAAAACTCAGCTTCAAAAGAAAAGACACAGACATTGGTCAGCAAGTTGGAGGTTTTGCAACGTAAATGGGTCAGATTCAGCATTTTAGTTCCAACAAAGGAATGAAAAACCTCTGGGTGACAGTCCCTTCTTTGGTACGAGCACAATTTTCATTTGTACTCCACCAAAACTCCCCCATAATTCATTAACTTATGTACCATTAAAAAGCAGTTGTAGGAGAATGAAATAGAAGAAGAGCTGATAGTGTTGCATTGATGGGTTCCGCTTGGTTGGTAACACCAAGTGGCAGAATGAGAACGGTTTTTAAGATATGATTAAATATAAATTTTATCAAAGGAGCAGTAAAACATTATAGCTTTAGGCTTTTTAAATTCTGTACACATTCTAGGATTCCAAAAATAAAGCTCCAGCTTCTTAAAATTGAGTGTCTGCCTTGTATCATTCAAGCAAGCTCTCATCTGAGCTACACAACATTTTTATCTACAGGATCAGTCCAGGAGGATTTGGAAAGGCAACAGATTGGCCGGAGGGTGTGCTTACTTGTACATAAATTGTTAAGCCCCACCTTCAGGCCCAGAGTCCTTGATATTCATCTGACACCTCTGAAACGAGACCCCCTCACCACGTGGACTGTGCCCTCACTTGGACCGAAATCAAAGTCAAACCCATGTGTTATTCCAAACAGAAAGAGAAATATGGAGAGCCTGCTCAGCCAGGCATGGGCACACAGCCTCCTTCCCACACTTGGGCGTCTCTCACATCAGCTTGGGTGAAAAACAAGCATTTTCTTTAGCCCAGGCCTTCAAGAGTGGCTTCTGCCAAGCAAAGCATACTCTCACATCACACTTCCCCTTCTGGAGTTGCACAAACCTCATCTGATGCTTTTAAGCGCTGTTATGATTCAAATAGGAAAGGACCATCCTTGCTGGGTACCCACGTTTGAGGATCCCTTCATCCTCACGCAGCACACCCTTTAGTGCTGACACAGCGATTCACTCAGACTCCTTAAAAACAATAATCCCACCCCAGCCCAGTTTCCTTCCCAAGCCTGGCTGCTCCTAGAGCATCTCTCAACGCCTCCCTCTACTCTCCCTAAAAACCCTAAACTAAACAATCCTCTTTCCTTCACCCATTTTTGGGAGCTGATTGGACTTGCTGTCATGAGTGTATATAATTACGCTGGGATTTAAAGAGGATGTTTCGTTCTCATCCCACACTCAATTTATTAGTAAATGAACACCAGGAATCACATGGAGAAGGAAAATCAACCAGGTATTTGATTATTTTCCTTGAATTTTTTTGGAAGTGGTTGTGCAGTAGGGTTTCCTGACAGCAATAACAGGCCTGTGAGAGCGAGATCATCCTAATTTAAGTCTGGGCGCGTTCCTTAGCTATTAAAAAATACCCATATTAATTAGTTCCTGCTGTAATTGCTATGAAGAATTATTCCAAAAAAGAAAATAAGGAGCAAAGCAACGTACTATTTACAAGTACCAAAACTAGAAATAAATATTCAATGTGGTCTTTTTAAGTCAAGGGCCCAGCCAGTTTTGAATAATAAAGCAGAACAAAGTCATTTACACAGAAAAAGCTAATGATTTCTATATTTTGCTGCTGGTAAAGAATTGAAGGATGGCTGATTTGAATCTTCCTTCAATCTCCCATCAATAAAACAGAGACAAGGCAGATTCGAAAGCTGATCTGGGAAAGTCATGTTTTTATAATTGCATTTTACCCTCAGGCGTTTGAAATCCAGAGGGTCACGAGTGCCTGTGTTAGTGCTAGAGCAGGCCAAGAGGCCCAGTCAAAACCCTGAGACACAAATTAATTTGTTTGTGGTTCTCATGTCTAATTTGGGGAAAGAGAAAACTCTTTGCCACTTTGCAATGTTACGATCTAATTAAAGGGAGATACGTGTGAAATATTTATGCAACCTTTAGGAAAAAAGAGAGAAAAAAATTTTTTTTTTTTTGCTCAGTCTCATTTGGGAATTTTTCTGAAACATGAGAATGGAACAATTTATAAAACAAATATAGAAAAACTGTGGACAAACCATTTGTTTGCAAAAACTATTTGCAAAATTTCAGAATAGGTTACGTTAGAGATGCTTATTTTGAACTGGGAGACTCATAAAATGGCAAAGAAGCATTATTGCCAGTGCATCCACTTTGCAGCCAACATTATGTTGGAAAAGAAGCATTCTAGGCATAACTCTGCCTAGAAAACATTGAAATTATGCTGTATTAAGGACATATAAGAAAAGGAAGTGCTATCGAGGGATAAGCTTCATGGAAAAAACAATTCAAGTTGCTCGGTATTTCGCGTTCTCCAAGTGACATGCCTTTCCCAAGTAATGCTCCAGTACATTTTATATAGCCAAAACCTCGAGTATCCTCCCTAATTCAGGCAGGGTAGGGGCACATTGCACTGAGGTGCTGCCACATGGGGCTCGGGTGCATTGTCCCATCGCAGTGGAATACGCAGCTCCAGCCCCGCTCGGTTCATCCCTACAAACCGAAAGCACTTTCACAGAGCACCATCCCTTGAGACAGGTGGGAGGAGAGCAGGAGTCCGCAGAAGAATAAGGTGGCATTTCAGAGCATCACCAGAACAACACCCTCCTGGATTTAAGGGGCTAAACCCAGAAGCTTCAGGCTGGAATTGACAAGCAGAGCTCCCGTTGCACTCCCCAGGCACCGGCTGTGCAACGCTGCTCCATAGCAGCACCATATAACACGCCCCCAGCCCAAATATTCTCCTCGGATGTGTCCATAACCCATCCTGGGGACAGACCACGGTTAGGGCACTGCAGTCCCACCATCCCATAGGAAGTCACAGGGCACAGCTGTATTAAATAACTACCTGCCCTTTGCTTACCTCTTTATTTTCCACGAGGCCAGACGTCAGCACGTAGAGGTGTCCTGCTACCAGAGAGCAATCCAGCCTCATGCTGGAATCCTTCAGCAAACTGAAATTTTAGTTTTAAAATGGTCTGAGTTTTCGAATGAAGCTAGAATCTCCCACGTCCCAAGACTTTTTTTCGCTGATAGCACAGGGAAAACTCTAGTCTAAAGACTAGAAAACTCAGAGTAGTGTAAACACATGAATATTAAATCTCCACGTACTTTACGAAGGAGAATGTGCTGCAAGGTGAAGAGATGCTGCTCTGTTTACAGCACGCTTTTCCCCAAAGAAGGCAGCCTCCCCTTTACTCCCGGTGTCGTTAAACCCCATTTGGGTGAGAACCATCACACCACGTCTTGCTTCAGCACGGTGGCTGACCCTTTCCAAAGGTCCCTTGTGCTGCATAAAGCGCTTGCTTCCTTGGGAAGAACTTAATGAAAATGGACAGCAAATCACTTGATTTCAAGTTTGCATTTGTTTATTTGGCATCTGATTATAACCTGCTCATTGACCTTGTTTGATAGGTGATGGGACAAGCTCTTAGAGCACTGGCTGATCGCGACAAGCACTGAAAACAGCAAAGGCTTTTAAAACTTTTCAAAATAAGGGACGGTCGAGCAAATATATCATCCCATCCTATGTCCTGTAAACATGTGTGTGGCCCTTAATCACACCAATAAAAGTGCTGGAGCCAAAGGGAATACCTGAATGAGAAAGAGTTTGCAGAGCCCGGGCTTATTCCTCCAGGTTTGTCAGAGGAAGCTTGTCAAATAAACTGAAGACTGATAGCTGCTATATTTTCCCTTATTATAATCCAGAAACAACATACTTGTCTGAACGAAATAAAAATAAGTCCTCTTTGAGGCTACTCTGTTTGCCTTGACAGCAAGCTTGGGTTTTAAGCCAAGATTCCAGATTGTTTTTGTGAAAACATTTCCACTTGTCTGAAAGAGTCTATATAATGGATATGTGATAGCAGTAATGCAATGCTGAAGTAATCTCCGGAGAACGCACGCATCTCCGGGGACGCCGCGCTGCACTGGGTACTACACACCAGGAAAATAAAATTGGTATTCTAACAATATGGAGAATGCCTCCGATTTGTACCTCGCAAAAATACCAGTCCTCATTTATAATTCAGCTGTAACGTGTGCCTTCCTTGTAGGAAGTGTTTTGCTTTTGGTAGGAAATGGAAGTGACAGTTTTGAAGGCTCTTGCTGACTTCATATGGGATCAGAGCACAGAGTTGTGATGCCGTGGCACCGCGTGCCAAAAGCAGCTGGTGGGATGGGCAAGATACTATGAAAAAAACCCTTAATCTGAAAATGGTTTCTTGTGTATCCTCGTGTTCACTTTGTGTTAACTTTGAAATCCAATGTCGTAACTTCTGCTCAAACAAGAGGAAATAAAGCGAGTTGAGGGGAGGGGTGGAAGCAAGTCCCTTTGCAGGACAATGAGGTTTCATGACCCACGGCAGTATGTGGGGTGCCAGGGAAAGGTTGTAATAACTCACAGCGGTGTTTCATGTGAAGCTGAAGGTCTCTGCAATCCCCAAATTAAACTGCAGAATTTAGATCACTGGATGAGTGGGAGCACCGGGCTCCTGGTGGGATCCTTCTGCCTCTGGTGTCTTCACAAAGAAGGTGCAGGAGTGCTTGTGTAAAGCCAATAAAATTGATAGCAGAGGGCTCTTCCATCCCACAGGTGAAAACCAGAGTCGGAAGCTGTGCGTGGAAACTGAAATGAGCTTTATTTTGTTAATGAATGAACACTGGAGCCCTGATGCAATGAGTTTTCCATTCTTAGAAAACTTTTTGCTCAGCATAATTTTGACAAAAGTTGCTGGAGACACAGGGAGGGACGTGGAGTCCCTCCAAGGAAGGATCATGTGGGGCAGGGACCCACAACTACCCGCTGCCGGGGTGCACCCCAGTTCCAACCATCACCCCTTGAGCTGCAGAAATTGCTGCACAAACATATTTGCAAAGACAGACAACAATTTCCAAATTTCGTAGGCATCACCAGCTATATCCTACTCGCCTTGTTTAATTTTAGCAGCAGAGCCAGAGACATGAGAGGACAGGTACAAACATCCAGCAGACCAGTTGGTACTGACAGAATGGAAAGGGCTATACCAGTTTGCAAAATAAAAATTGCAGCAAATACTGAGTTTTGCCGGGGAATGACAGAAGGTAGCACTGTAATGTATCTCATTCGAGTGCATCCAAACAGTATAACATTATTTTCCAGGGAAGTTAATGGGGTTGCCAAATATGCACATCTGAGGGCAGAATCCGGCCCTGAAGTTAACTATTTGAACGATGCAAATTTTAAATTTAAGACATATATCAAAGGTAAGACTAACTGGTCAGTCATTTCACTGAATCCTGGCGTAAGAGAAAAGAATTCAATTTTAGAATCTGTCTGTAATTCAAAAGGGGGAGAAAACAGTGTAAAAACATATTCCTTGAAGAGAGATGCAAGTTTCTCATTTATATTCGATCTCGGATGAGATTTGGTAAATGCAGGCCCTTCCACAAAGTGAATATTATAGTGAGGCCGTAACATTTTACTAACACGAATTCATAAGGTGACCCTGGAGATCAACAATAAAACAAAACTCCATAATAGACTTAAATAGCAAAAAGGGTTCGGTGTTTCTGTTGTCTACCCGAATATGTTTCACTCTGTACAGTTTTTCTAGGTGTGTATTTCCCTATAATCTTTGTACAGGCCCTGTAAAGAATAAAATACAATTTCAATCAACTAAAATCATGAAGCATTCTTGATAGCTGTGCATTAGCTTTTTACAGCTGTCTTGGTTTTTATACTGTCTCTTACAGAGCGGATTTCCCCCTCCCCGTACCTATAAAAGGTAGGTAAATTAAACAAATTATGAACTATGCAGTGGTTGAATACTTTGTAAAATTGTAGAACCAGCTTTTAGAAACCTTTAATGCTCCATCTCCCAGAGGTGAAATGCCAGCCTCCATTCGGGTCTCTTTCAGTTGCCCTTGCCACTTCAAAATGTGTCTGGAAACAGCTCTGCAGATGGCCTCGTATGTTTTACAGGAAATATTACTTAAACATTGGAAAGGATCGAATTTCTCCTGTTAGGAATTACAAATCTGGATTTCATTTTCTCTCTCCCCCCACCCCACACACACCCCCCCTCCCCCCCAACCATGGGAAAAAAATGTGACTGCTACATATGACACTAAGGAAGTATTCGGGATTTTTATCTTTTTTAATATGCCACTCGTATTGGAAAATAAAGAATAAATCTTGGAAATGTAACCAGGTTAAATAAGTCCTTTTCTTCATATAAAATAGTAGCTAATCGAAAAGATTTCCCCAAAGCATCAAAGCTTTTTATATACTATGATCTGGAAAACATATTGTGTAGGATCTCTATTTTTGCCCTTATTCTTATTAATGCAAAAGAATAATAAACTTCTCTTTTGGCTATGCAGAGAAAGTTCCTTAACATTTGGAGCATTTCTTACTTATTGACCTTGGTTTATGTATTCTGCAAAGATTCATTAAGCTTATGGGGGTTCTATTGTCAGGAAAATGGTTAGCATTAGTAAAACACACAATTAAAATAGTAGCAGGTGATGTCAGTTTTAGTAGAGCTGACATTAATGACCTGTTCATAAGGGGCAATTTCCACACTAATGTCATGTTCTTTAAATGGAAATAGCCAGGAATACACATTTTCCATGTAAAATAACCCTTTTTGTAATTCATTAAATTCCCTTTCCCCCTATATTTAAGTAGACACCTTTCCAAGAGGGAGTAGAATTCCAAATAAAGACATAGGAAATTAAAATCAGGGTTCCCACAACTAGTCTATTTAATATTCATATTCAGGAAAAGATCCATAAACTCTTTTTCTTCTTTTTTTATTAACAAAGGAAGTAAACTCCCTCTAACAGTCTATTTTTCCCAGCCATGTTCAAGAGGCAGTGCGCAACAACTGCCTTTGTTTCCGACTAGAATTAAATATCCTGCACAAGAGCTGGGCAGAGACACATGCACGAGAAAACTTCTGCCATGTCCCATCTTGGGGGACCCATCTCTTTACCTGGACAGAGATGGGATTTGTGCTCGAATTCTCTCCATGGATGGTGTAGATCCTGCAGAACTCCTGGAGCCAGGGTCAACGTGGTGCTGGAGCCATGGTCAACATGGTGCTGGAGCCATGGTCAACATGACACTGCTCTGCCTTCATTGCAAGACCTGCGTAGCCAAAGGTTCTGCTTGGTTTTCATAGAGATGGCTGTAGTAGATGTGCAGGGAGAGACAGCCAGAAAGGGCAGGTGCTCAGCACCCTAAAAGGCCACCCTTCCTACACCACCTCTTTCCAACACCTCCATCTCCTCCTTGGCCATTTCTGAGTCATTCCACCCTAAAGGCTCACCCTAGAGTTGCACAACCGTCCTCAGCACAGCAGCTCTCCATCAACATATTTTCTGTTGTCACTTTTCCATCTTTATTGGGGGGAAAGAAGGCCGAGGCCGAGTGGTGCTGACCCTGCACTTGTGTCCTTGGACACCAGACACTGCAGCAAACCGCCCAACCCAGGAGCGCCGGGTGCCATCGCTGGGCTCGGCGGATGCCATTCCAGCGGCTGAGCTGGCGTCACGGGCCAAATCGAACATTTCCCCAGCGAAACGGGATCGCTTGTCTCCAGCTCCCCATCCGCTTCTTCTCACGCCCCTCTCCTCTGCCGTGAAAAATATTTTCTTTATTCAAGTTGGCGTTATTGTCATGGCAATCGCTTCAAGGAAAACCAGCGCGAATCTAGGACTGGCTGTCTGTCCGTGGCACGGATCTGCCAAATAATTTGGCACCGCTCGCTCTAATTGGCAGCCTCTGCCGAAGAGACACCCAAGCCTGAAATGGGGTTGCTGCGGGTCATCCTCCGAGTGCGCTGGAATTTGGCAGCCCGGCTCCAAGCGGCAGCGCGCGGTGGCTCGCTGCCCTGGATCTGGCTCCGGCAACCGCCAGCCGATGCTTAGGCGTTCGTGTTACAGAGCTTTTTCTTCTCCTTTCCCCTCAAAAAGAAGGGAAAAAAAAAAAAACAAACCAGAAAGGAAGAAAAAAACATACAAACCACCGAGTGAATTAAGGATAGAGTTTCACCCTTAACTTTGAATCTCTTTGCTTTTGTGCGTGTCGCAACCTTAACACCGTTTTTTGCACTTAATTGTAAATCTCAGGGCTGCTGATGAAGCAAGAATAAAAATTATAGCACAATCAGGAGGGGTGGGAAAGGAAAATGGATTTTACAAGTGCACACATTTAAGAAAAGAAGCTGGCCTGAAACATAAATAAAAGTAAGCCCGAGGGACCACACCTCTGGCATTAACTGTCTGGCCACCAAGGGCCATTACGGTACAAATTTAGGGTCAGCTAAAGAGCATTTCTGTGGCAGCTGAATATTCAGGGCTGTAAAGCAGCCGTCCACATCAGAGCGGTTCCAACACCCCTGCGAGCGCACGCCAAGCGGAGGAGGGCCAAGCCCTGCCTTATTAGCTCCCCGCGGCGCTCTTTTAAGTATTTGACAAGGGAAGGCGAGGTGAGGAGAGGTCGCCCTAATCAATGAGCTCCTCATCTTCTCCTCATCCTCACCAGGATGGGAGAGGGTGGCATGAGTGGGCTGAAATGGGCAAGATAAGACGATACCAGTCAGAATCCATCAGTCAAAAATACCGAACCATTTACCTATGTTGTCCTATACGATCCCTCTTCTCACCGCCTTTCCCTACTGAGGACCCCTCCTCCCCAAAAGCGAGACCCCCCAGGCATGTGCTGGCTGTTGTTTCCCTCCAGGACAGGGAGATATAAAAGCTGATCCTGCCGGCGAGATGAATTTTGGAATTTAAAGCGCATGATGTAATGAGATCTTTCCAAAGGTGATGATTTCATCCGTTTTGTCTAGACTTTTTACTATGGTCACAGTAATCGGAGGCAGAGGGGGGAAAAAAACAACAACCCTTTCGGCATTATAGAGGCAGCTGCTGGAGAGAAGTGATGGTGGTAACGGCTTGGGCAGCCTGGCATCGGTCGGGGCTGCTCTGCATGGCAGTGCTGACAATGGGAAGGGTTTTTTTTCCTCTTTCTTCTGCAAGGAACGGGATGGAAAACCATCCTGAGCACAAACAAACGTGGAGGTGCCTTGTTAGAAAAAGATTTACAGGCAGACACTTTGGTTAGCAATTCCATTTTTTAAATCACGACGTAGGTTTTCTCTGTTCCTCTGGTCGTATCAGCATGAAAGGCAATTGCCTCATTTAACAAACCAGTTCATCTTTTCCCCATAAGCTGTATTATTTAAAACAAAACAGGAACAACAACAACAAAAAAAAGCCAAAAAGAAAAAGATTCCCGGTACAGAACATGATTATGAATAGGCTGTGAGAAAATGCAAATCTCATGTAAATATTTATGTGTGAAATTCAATAGGAATAAAATGATTTCTCAGCAAAACAGAAAAAAAAAAACAAAACAAGAGAAAATAAACACTAAACCCTTATCCATTTTGGAGTGTTTTGTCATTAAATAATACAAAAAAATTCTCCGCTTTGTAAATGTTGCATCTTTGCGTTCTCTCAACTAAGAAAAAATGCTAATCTGCCTCATTAATAATAATAGAACGCAATTTTGGAATAGGCTCTAATAATGATTATTAGTTCCTCTGTGGGTTTTGTTATTCTGGTATTAACACGAGGTCAGGCTTAGCAAGCCTTTAAATTTTAAAAAACACATTGACAATTTCTGAGACGCGCTCCCGCTCCGCGCGGCGGCCGCCGGGGCGAGGTTGGCCGAACGCATCCCGCCTCGTTGGGCTGGCTGTGTCCTTTTTTTTTTTTTTTTTTTTTTGCAAAACATCGGGAAAGCCTCGCCGAGCATCGCCTCGCCGCAGCCCGCGGCCACCTCGGCGTCTCCCCTCCCGCTCGCAGCTATCTGCCCGGCACAGCCCCGCTCCGGCTCAGCTGGGACCTCGCTAAGGATCTCGCTTTCATGGGCAAACACAGCTTCACCTGCCCTCCAAATCCCTCTCTGCTCCTTCCTCCCCAGCCCTCCCAGCTGAGCTATGTTAATCAGGTGGGGGACACAAGGTAACATCGAAGTAATTCAGCCAATTAGGCTCTGAATTGTTTGCATCCAACAGCATTTTGTATTTCTGCAAATGTGTGAAATGCAAAATGTGCCCTGCAGCAAAAACGACAGCAGCCATGTACTGGCGGCATGTCAACAGATCCTCGGAACGGCTGACGGCTGATCCTGATGCATACATATGTTTGGGAGAGTGTGGACTTTTTTATGTCTGCGCTTCTCCGGCGAGAGGAGCCGGAGCTGGGGGTCTTGGTGGCAGATGGGCAGGGGTAATAGGGATTGGCTAATCCCAAATCTGCATTCGCTTCTTCACGTAGCAACTGGGGAAAGATGGAGCCAGCTGTCAAATGGAAGACTTTCATGGTCCCCTGCACACAACAGCTGCACAGGCCCTGCCTGCTTGGTTCTAAATTATTAAACATCTTTTTAGTTTGTTCCAGCTGCAGGCATCAGTGTGTTTATGCAGCCTTTGTGCATTTTACATATGATTCCTTCTCCCCTCCTCTCATCAAAATGCTGTTTGTAAAAGTCATTATCCCATCTGTGCCCCAGTTTGGCCAAACAGCCTAAGACAAATCCGATGCTATTCTCCTTCCAGGACAATTTGGGAGTTGAAGATGATTGCAGTGACTTGAGACTTTAGGGGTTTGGTGCTTTTGCTTGCTTTCACTCCACCACCTGTAAGCGGTGGTGTCATCTCAGCAGCTTAAGGGTACACACATGTAATAAGGATCTTTGCAAGTAAGATTTTATCCTTGGAAACACGGCTTTAGAAAAAAAAAAAAAAAACAAACCAAAAAAAACCCAAAAAAACTGCGCCTATCTGTCTATAAGGATTTTTCCGAGCATTTTCATTGGGGAGGGGTGATGGGAGAACCTGCTTTAAATAATCTCTCACTGGCAGCTAGCTTCCCTGAAGATTTCAGCAACAATAATACTGTTATTATTTTCAGGAGACATGAATATTCACAGACTAGGTATAAACCTACCCTGCTTAAATGGGATAGCTCTGCGAGAAAGCCAGTGACTCCTAACTCCTGGACTACAGCTAAAAATGTCTGTGAAGTAATAATGTAATAAACACGCCACTGGCAGTACAAAACATGACCTGATGTATTAATTATATTCCCGAACAAAAAATGGCTTGTTTGAAACGACTGCTTCCTGCAGGATATTCTGGTTACAGCCAGATTCCTGCACAAAGCAGGTCCCGCTCCCTCCCGCGACGCACGAAGCCCCCGCCAGCGCCAGGCGCTTTGCTGCAGACGGTTATTAACCCTTTTGTCCTGCGCCGCCGGTAGTTTTGGAGCTCTCAACTTGGCACGCAGGTTTCTGCAATATCTCTCTCTATTTTTTATATATATATATTATTAAAAAATATATTTTTTTCCATTTTAACTCCCTTGTCTCCTCTTTGCTGGCTGCCCCCCAGAGCCGTCCTTGGCTGGAAGGAGAAGCGAGGGGCTTGGCTGGCTCTGCTGGTGCACGACGAGGGGATGCGCTGGCACAGGGAGCAGGGAGGTGGAGGTGGTCCCCTGCTGCCACCATGCCTGGGGACCCACCTGAGACCAGGGCAGGATCTAACCCTCTCTGCCTCCTACCCTCTCCCAGGCTCAGGCTGGACTCCAGCGCTGGAGAGACCTTGTCTCGGAAAGGCCATTGCCTCAATCAGCATTTGAATGACATTCCTAACCTTTTCCTTAAGTTCATTAATCCCTTTGTGTTTTCCAGCTCTAAGACACTAAGTCAGGATATCATGTAAGCATAAATTTGAAGTTTATGATAGGATTTATGTTTAAATAAGAGCATCTGTTTAAATACCTTATGAATCAAGGCTCTGGACTGAATTTACAGTCAACTGCGTGGGAAGAGAGTGGAGAGACTTTAAAAAACAGCGATCAAAATCGATTCCAACACACAAATCTTGGATTTTCAGCGAAGCACACTTCTGTTTGGAGAACCTTCTCTAGATACGTTCGGAGATTGACCCGATGCTCTGAGGTCAGCAAGGCACCTTTCCATAGCTGTGGAAAGTGATTGAAATCCTGCTAGAGATGTCTCCATACATATCTTTACAGCCTTGGACCTGCAGCAGCATGGCAAAAACAGCATCAAGTGCCATCGCCCGCGTTTTCATGGGCAGAGGTGGGCATCCGCCAGGGCTAACGAGCCTTTACCGCTTCCTTTATGGAGTTCAACGGGATGTAAAGCTCTCCCAGCAAAACTCCTGCCCTTGAAATGCCTCCTCTTCGTCTCACCTTGGAGGAGCTCCAGGAAAGGCAGACCAGCTCAACGCAGCTCCTCCCACCGATCTGATGTGCTTTTAGCAAAAAAATCTCAAAAGTCTGTCGGTACTCTCTTGAAAGTCCTTGGAAGGACTCCCTCAATAGCATCTGAAGAGTTTATTCCCATGAAAAGACACTTTTTTAACCCTAGAAGAGAGAAGGTGCCTGCTAGTAAGGTCTCCCTTTAGAAGAACAGAAATGTCTTTGGGGATGAATAACGCTTAGGAGAGACCGGCCTCTTTACAAGCTGGGTTTGGATGTGCCATGCACATCTCGTGCACCAAGAACTAGTGAACTTCACACGCTGTTTGTACCAAATTCTCATCGGCAGTAAAACCTCACGTGCATGCATGTAGCTCAGTACGTTTGGAAATGCCTTAATGAAGCACTAAGCATTTATTGAACTTCACTTACTTTAACTGCAGCTGGTAAAAGCTTTCCTTTATCGTCCAGCCCCAATGGACAGTGGTGAAACCAAAATTTCCATGAATGTAAATTCCAGCTTCAGCTAATTTTGATGACAATGACTTCTCTTCTTTATGAGGTGCATAATGAGCCGGACCACAGTCTCGCCAAAAGCCATGACAAGCTCCAAGCATGCCCCAGTGGCTATCAGTGCTTTCTGTACCCAAGGTTTAAACGGAGACTGCCTCCAGCCAGCGTACATGAAGAACCGAGCTCGGCGATAGACAAATGACTCTTTTGTTTTACATTCTTTTTTAATTAGCCTCTTTTTAATGACCTGAGTTAATAAGTGTCAAAAGGTGCAAAACACAGCATGACTTCATTTTTAAAAGAGAGCGTTTGCCTTTAATCTCCTAAGTAAAGCAAGTGCCCTCTTTAAATATCAGCTGCAAATCCAGATATTATATTGTAGGGTATAACAGTTTGCTGTGCACGGTGAATTCCCCATCTCCCATGCAGACAGCTCAGTCTCCTCCAACCCAACCATGCAAACCCGCCTGGCGACGATCACGCTCTCCGTTTTACCAGCACCTCCCTGAATTTAAATGTTATTTCAGCTCCAGGTTGCTAAAGCATTGATTAAAAAAAAAATATTTGAAAGCTTATCTGTTTCCCAAAGTTCCCACATCAAGACCGAGACCCAGAGACAAAATTATTTTAAGAAGAGAAAAACCATCAACTGCAACTAAAAAGGAATAAAGGATCCTGCTGAGAGCAGTAGGATTCCTTTTTTAATTTGCCATGAATTTAGAAATAAGGCTATTTTACTTTTTATGCGGCTATGTTTTCCCATGGGTGGCTCATCCCAAAGAAGCGGACAAAACCCCTCCAGGTGCCACATTCCTCCTCTTTTCCCAGAAACCCCTCCTCTGCCCTTCCTCCTAGTATTTTTGTCCCTTCCAACTTGTTATTTTAAAAGGACATTCAAACACAAAGATGAATTAACACTTTGCCGGCAAAACTTAGCAAAAGCTGCACATTACTGATAATTTCTTTTTATTCAACGCTCATTGCACTTAGATGGACCGAGGTCTTGCCATGCAGGATGCTGCTCCCCCCTGCCACGCAGATGTGCAGCTATTTGATGTCATGGCAAGCGAAAATCCTCCTTCCTTGCACCCAAAATAACCTCCTAGGAGGTCCAGGAGGCCAAGGCAAGGTGAGAACATCCCCACGGGCACCGCTCCATCCTAGCACAGTCCTGGGCTTTTCTCTGACGGACGCTGCCAATCACGCTGCGTCCTGCCAAACGATATGTTGATTTTGTAATACAGACTAATTTCCACCAGAGATTACTAAGAGACTAGGAAAGTCATTTTCAGCTCCAGCGATGGATAGGCTGCAACTCCAAACTGAAATCTTCCAAATCTGGGGGAATCTCCAACAAGGACCTTGAACAGTGTTTGTGTCTCAGCCTCCAAACCAGAGACAGGAGATAAAACCCCACTTCCCAGAATGAAAACGCAGGAAACTAATTCACAGAGTCACTCGACTTCTTTATAATATTGATCTTTTCCTGCCGCTAACAAAGAGAAAATTGTCTAAATGCTACAGGACATCTACAGAGAAACACACAGATCATAAAACAACACAGACACCTTACAACAGTTCCAGGGCTCTCAGCTGAGCTGCCTCAACTCCTCTCTCCCAAGAAATTAGAGTTTTGGTAATCTTTACTGCAGATCCATCACCGTGTCGTGTGTAAACGTATGCCAAACTGCAACACAGAAATAAATACTTTTGCCATAGAATTAAAAACACATGAAAGACTGAGCTCGTGTCTTTCCTTTTTTAAGACAATCACTTTATTATTTTTTTTTTTTGCCACAGAGCTAAATATTCCTGACTTTACTGGGCCAGGGTCATTAAGCGAGAAGGTATACTACAATAATAAAATTATCAACAGAGCTTTTGACAAGCAGTCATGTGCTTGTAAATGAAATTTATTTAGGTGCCACTCAAAACATTGTAATTAAGAGGTACAGAATGTATTACCAGATGGTTCCTGTTTAGTATCTATTTCCTTTAGAGAACAAGGTGATTAGAGAGAGCACTAACTTGTAACTGAGCACCAAACACCCCACAGGCCTGATCCAGCGCCTGTTGGAGTCAATTAAAAATTCCACTTGACTTCCACGTCGGGAAAATCAGGTCCACCCACTAATTATTTCCATAAATACAATGGTTTGGATTTTTTTTCCCCCCTGTGAAACTTTCTTGCGTTTTGGTAAATAACTAACACATATGTTTGTGGGATGACACTGGCTGTTTAGAACAGTGACATTTTTACCAATCTTAAATACATCTGAGACCTTTAATGAGATTCTCCTACATTTAAATAATTAAAAAGTAGCACTAAGCAGCAAAAAGGACCTTCCAGTTTCAAGCACGACACAGAAGACCAGATAACCCCCTGAACATCAGTGATTGAGGGAAGAGAGACCTTTCATATACGTGAAATAAACTCCATCAGCCAAAGTGGGACTTTGTTGCTCTGTTCTTTTCTGCCCTTTTGCACATAATCTCCATTAATCATTACTTAGTTCTGCGATGTCGCAAAGATTTTGATTTTTAATTCACAGTACTGGGATTTCCAAAGTGATATTAAATACTTTTGGACAAAAAATGTTAAACGTACACTGGGAATACAAATTATTTTTAAACAGAAAATATTTGCCAATGGAAAAACCTCTTCAACAAAATAATTTATTCTATTGCAATTAACTGGAGAGGGTCACTCAGCCCTTGCTAGTCTGAGTAATCCCACCGAAGCCCCTTGCACTTCTCATGTAAACAAAATCTGAAAATTCAGTTCAAAAACAAGCCCAGCCTTGCAAGGTGCTTACAAAACCCGTGCAAAGATCACTGTGCTCACTTCAGTGAAACTACTGACATGTTTGAAGTTAAGCACATATTTGAATACTTCTCACCGCCAGCCCCTGCCCTTTCCTAATGGAAGCGACACATTTTCCTCTAGTTTCAAAGAGGCTGGTATCAGAGCGACATCATAGAATGACAGAATGGTTTGGGTTGGAAGGGACCTCAAAGATCATCCAGTTCCAACCCCCCTGCCATGGGCAGGGACACCCTCCACTACACCAGGTTGCCCAAAGCCTCATCCAACCTGGCCTTGAACACTGCCAGGGATGGGGCAGCCACAACTCCTCTGGGCAACCTGTGCCAGTGCCTCACCACCCTCAATGTAATAAGTTTCTTCCTTAGATTTCCTCTTCCTTACATCATCCTCAAAGTTACGTCTGCTGCCGTTTCTATAGACATCCATATGGGATTGCAAACACTCTGAAACCTCGCAGCGGATTTCTGCAGCTGGTAACATGATTTCTGTGCAATCCACTTTTGCTGATTTATTTTTCTCAGAATGTCATCCTTGAAAGGTAAATATTAGCAGAATGATTGGAAGTTCTCTCTCATGCGCAACGTCTTTGAAGATATTAAGAAAAACTAGGAGGTGGTGGCTCCTACAGCCCACCCTTGGCCCCACGGGGAGCTGGGTGCTGCATCCTGGCACCCACAATGGGGAGCTCCATGGCACCCTGCAGCCACGCACTGCTCACCATTTATTGTGCTTCACTGTACATAACATAAAAAAAAACGTGTGTAGGAGGTATGCACCAGCGTGGTGTGTCTGCATGCAAGAGGACCTGCAGAACCTCAATGAGCTGTTCATGGTCCATACCTCCATATCCACCGCGGCAGCACCCGATGGCTCCCAGCTTCTGCTTGCTCCTGCAAACAAGGGGGTTTGTTTGCTGACCCAAGTTTTCACGGGCTAGAGACTTCAGGCTCTAAAGTGAAAATGAGAGTTGGCTTTGAAAGTTGAATTCCTGAAATCAACGTTGATTTAAGAAAAAATATTCATGTCTTATTTTCAAAAACAACCAAAAAGAAAGTGCTCAGCCTTTAGCATAAGTGTACACCGAAAATTTAAGCAAAGCTGGAAGACTAAGGACAAATTTTTGTCCCTTTTAAACACTCAAGTTAAAAAATACAATAAACTGTGTTTTACTGTGAAGCATCACCATGAAATACAGCCTGGTTTTAGCTGTCCCTTGCTCACCAAGTCTCTCCATACACATGCACAGCATGTCCTCCAGCAGTGGGTCACGGAGGTTGGTCTCCAGCTCAGTTCCCAATTTCCACAGGAGGAGCAGGAGAGCAGCAGCGTGGCCACGGCACTGCCCTCCCAGCTTGTGGGCACATAAGCTCTTCCTGAAAAACTAACACTGCTTAACTCTCAATTCAGAGGAAAATATTGTATTTGTAAGATGCAAAATACCATTAATGAAAAAACATACAGGTGCATTTATATATATACAGATAGAGAGGCAACCTGCGGTCTTAATTACTTCAACCCATGAACTAGGTCATGAAGAACTCATTTTTTTATTCTATACATTCACTTAAACTTACATAAAATACAGCAGTTTTTGGAGAATTTGTCCTGTGCAGTGTTTTGAGTCCCAGCAAGTCTCAATTAGTTGTCCTCATTCCATCAAACTAAATTTAGTCCAGGCACATCAGTTGTGGGTTGTAAACTTTCTTCTTTTTCATCAAATGAACCACATCACGTAATAACTTCTTTTTTCTTTTAGAGAAGCAGAACTGTCCTAGGAATTCAAATTTTCCAAAGGCAGTTTTGATCTAGAATAGATTTCCTATTTCTTCGGCAGAATAATGCCACGAGTCTTGATCCGTACCGTACATGGAAATGGCCCATCGCATGGGTCAGGACGCGTTAGGACACCACTCACGACGTGAACCACAACAAGTTATTTTATATATTTAAGGATCATTTTTAAGTTTTACCAGTCCACTATCACACCACCATGCATTTATAATTAACTAAAGCCAACAACGTAGATAGCTTTCAACACTTTCCCCATATGGAATAGAAAGCCCAGGATTGCTCTTCTCCACATCAAACAACACCAGGAGCATTTAAAACAGTTTTTTTCTTAAGCTGCGCAAACTTTAATTTCAACCCAAATGATCCTCTCTGTATTCCAAGCACTTTTTTCCCTCTGACACATTTTAATGACAATAATTTTGTAAATTGTCAATACATAATCATATCAGCTCGTGCCTGCTTTTCAATCGGCACCTCCAGCTTGCATTAATTAAACAGCCTGCCTGACACCGTATCGTCTCCGTAAACAAACGAAGTGAGATTTTCAGAAGCCGCCGTGTGAACTCTTTTCTGGAAATCGGTTATTAAGCTGCAGGTTTCTGTTTCATTTGCCTGCCTTTCACTTTAAAGCAAGCAGCAGCCACTGAGAACACAATAATGAAAGAGGTCATGGAGCACCAGTTGTGCATGAAAGATGCGAAAATTTACTGCAAATGAGACAAGAGCAGTAAATTCATTTTTATTCAAATTACTGTCATCATACATTACCACTTCTCCTGTAAACATTGTGCTTCAGACAGTGTGACAGCATATTATTATTTGTGAGATTATACTATTATTAAGCTATTAACATGTCACCTCCTGCTTGAAACAATGACTCAGCTTGGTACTGCATAATAGGACAAGTTCGGGAGACAAGGCGAGGTGACGGAGAGGTTAGTTGTAAGAAGGGAGGCCATGCATAGAGTGACAGCTGGCACTTAAAGGCTAACATTTATTCAAAAGAGCTCACATAATGAGGACACGATTCGCTTTTATTTACATACTGTACCCATCCGCTTTCCAGAAACTAATTCTTTTCCTTTCCGCCCACGCAAGACGTCCCTCGGCTCCTGTAACGAGCGCTGAGGAGCCACCTTTCCCGCAAGCCAAAAAAAAATGTTGGTGAGTAAAGTTATGGGCTTGGCACCAGCACCATGCAGGGTGACGGCTCACGCCAGGAGATCAACGGCTCTCGCGCCACGCGGCCACCCGCTCCCTTCCTTCCAGCCGGGATGCTGTAAGTTGTCCTATAGGTATCACCGCCAGGTCCTCCAGAGGTTGCCAGCGATTAAAATTTCATCGTTCGTAGGCTTCAAAGGCTTCAAGGGCGAAGTTGCAGGGCTGTGCTCCTCCACTGCTCTTCCTCGGTTTTACCTGGAGTTTGACGGGGGTTTGGCAACCCCGTGGCTCCCTTGCAGGGCTGCACCAGCTCTTCAAACTTTCCAACCACTTCTTTGGCAGCCCTAAACGAAAGATCAACTACTCCACCTCATGCTCTGCTTTATTTCCCTCGCACTTGCATTCGCCCTCCTTTCCCAACCTGTTCTTGATGAAGTCGAAACCTGTTTATGCAAATGTCCTTTTTTTCGAGCCTCTGCAGCGATCTTGGGGGAGAAAAAGTGTCATTTTGTGAAACCAAGTAAACACCGAGCTTTGTTCTAAATTAGTTGGGGAAGCGCCTGGTGAAGTAGAACAAACAGAGAGAGACATCAGCGAGTTGCTAATGATCCCTTGTCAGGCTCACGGAGAAGACGCAGACACACAAGGTTTGGAAGCCTCCGAGGTTCTGGTTCCCACGTGTGGGATGGATGCAGTGAAAGCCATGATGTGAACGATGCTTCCCAGGCGCAGCCCTTACGAGTGTCATTTTAGCATTATGCCAGGCTGGAGGAAGGCAACTTTGATGTCTTGAAAAGTACTGGTTTGTTAGCTTTATCCTTAAACAACTGAATGACTTAGAAATACGGATATGCAAATGTCCACAAGATGATAATTACAATTTCTCAAAATTACGAAGGTGGTTGCATTTGCTGAAACTACACCTGGGTACCTACATACTAAAGGCATATCCACTTACCACAAGCGGAGATTTCCCCTTTTCCTCTCCCTCTACTCTGTTTTCTCTGTTTTTCATTTCTTTTCTGGTTTTAATCTGTTTCTACTGCGTGTAGAGTAAGATACAGAGAGGTGGCATCACATCAGGCAGTGGCTCGGCATATCTACTCTCCCTGAACAACATAAATCCTCCTCTTACCCTGCCTTGTACCTCTCGTTCTCTGAATTCTTCTGTAGCACACCAGCACTGTGGAAATCACTCAGAAACCTCTTTCTCTGGGAAAGCATGAGCTCAAACCCTGCCCGTTACTGCAGTCCATCTTGTGGGGTGCCATCCCGCCGCCGCTGAGCCCAGGTGCTCCCCATCCTTTTAAATTGCATGGATTAAAGCCATAATAATAAAAATAGCCTAAAATGGAAGTTTAGACAGTCTGAGCTTGGTGTGCCTCACCATTGCCTGTTTCTAGAGTGTTCCCAATAAACTGGACTGGATGAGGCTGTTTGAGTCTTCCCATCCGGGCCCTTTCTGTTGCAGACAACATGTCCTCTAATCCCCTGTCATCAGGCTCCGCTTTAAGAGCCGTTAGTGGTTTTTCACATCGTTACCCACATATGGAGGCTGCTCCACAGCCTCACTGCTTTGATATCAGAAACCCTCTCCTAAATTTCTAGCCTCCGTGTAGGCGCAGGTAGCTGGTGCCTATGTGTTGTGGAGCCGACTTTATCCCCTCTCACTTGAGCACAGTAATAATATAATTTGGCACCAGTAGTCTACAATTTCACCTCTCTCTTCTCACAAACAAGAGGTTTTCTTTTAGTAAATATGCGTTTATTTGCCAGCGCAGTTTTCCCTTTGGTAACATCACCCTCACCCATCAGTAGGTTTTTTCAGTCCACCTCCATGTGCTTTGTCTTTCTTTGCTGTGGACTATCCTGAACTGTCAGGATCTCCTGACCCTGCTCGTGAAAACGTCCTCGCTCCCGCAGATCAGCTCTCCTGACTCCTTTGTGGACATGTCCTGGTCAGCAATTACCGCGTTTTATCACACAAGCAGGACTGGTATTGACCTGCTTGTTATTTTAGGAGAATAAACTACTCTGCAAGGTCATTCACAGAATTCAAAATAGTCCAGGGAAGCTGGAGACAAGAGGCTTTATGCTGTTGCATCATTACCCTTCGTTATCACCTATTTTTTTGGAACCATTTGCTCTTTGTGGGCACTGTCCCTGTCCACCTACCATTTCACATTTATTAAAACAAAACATCAGACCCTAGAACTTTAGGCTTGGCTCTAAACCATAATGAGACCCATAGATGGAAACTGTTCTCAATCTGCTGAACGTGCACAAAACAGCACTGCCTTATCCCACTACCTACTCCAGTAGCTAAGGAACAGCTCAGGGGACCGACTGGTGGTGTCAGTTTTAAAGATCTTAACTCTAAGAGATACACGGACCCCTGCTTCCCATCAACATGAGTAAAGTTGGACAAAACTCAGAATAAGAGAGAGTTTCTGTGGTTTTTAATCTGGCCAGTAATCACTGCTCTTAGGCAGCACAACCCAGTGCACTAACAAAAGATCAGCACAGGAACCATTAAACACTGAATTTTCCCAGTGCACTGCAAATGCACATATAAACACTGAGTAACCTTAGGCTTAATCAGCGTTCAAAACACAGTTAAGCACCTCTTAAAACACTTTTTTTGTTTACACTGCTGCAGCTTAGGCTTGCATTTCCTTGCATGGTATCAGCCACATTCACAGTCTTAGTTTTTAACCAGGATTGAACAAAAGAGCAAAAACTGCTCCGAAATAGAAATCAGGGATATTCTAAGAACACACAAAAATCACAAGGGAAAACGTGGGCAAAAATCTTACAATTATAAAATCAGTGCCAAAACTACAACTGTTCTGCATTTCCCCACGCATAGCCAGAGGTTATTTAGGTACGATCTTGTGTCCTTCACACTTTCAGCATCACAGCTAACAGCAACGGTTGTCCCCGCACTTAACAACACCGTGCTGCAAATGCACGCCGCATTGTCCGAGCACAAAAATATGTTTAAATCCAACAGCAATAAGAAAAAAAAAAAAAAAATAACCATGCAGGTAGCAGCTCAGGTGCAGGCAGCGTGCGGATATCAGCAGTGCGCCAGCCAACAAAGGAATGGCCATCCGGGCCGCGATGACAAATATTTGATCTGATTTCTCAAAGAAGTAGAGGGTTTGACGAGACCAAATCAAGGCAATCTGCGACCCCCCTCCCCACGCACAGACATATATGTGTTTTTATCCACAGAACCCACACGCAGCACTTTTTCATGTATTCAGGGCTGCGAGATACCTTTATTTTTAGATCTTACACAAACACCCTCCAAACCCTCTCGTCTGTAAGAAGCTGGCTCTTCTCTCACGGAGAGGTGTCGGTGGAAATGCACGAGTGCTGGTGGTTTTTTGCTGCTCCCTCTCCCGCAGCCGCACCGATCCTGCTGCTCAGGACCACGAGGTCTGTTAAAAGCTGCTGAAGGGGAGGCACCGAACCCACCGCCGCCTGCTCTGACGGGGGGATCTCATGTGTTCGCCGCTGATTAGACTACATTATTTCTATTATCCTATTGGGCTTCACACTAGGAATAGAGGCACTTGCCCTTATTTGAAACCAGCAGACACCAGGAGAATTTGCTGATTGCTAATGAGAAAGCTAAGGTTTTGTTGATATCATCTGGGACGTTCTTGCTGTGGTCTGCTATTAAGATCTGGAGCTGTACATAACACACCATATTAAGCAGGCAGTGACTTTATTATGGGATCAGTATAACTTTTCATGTCTGGTGTACTCCTAAAGCCTAGGCTGAAACACCTTTTTCCAGAATATGAAACATAATATCTTGGTGCGAGCTGCATTATTTAAAAAGGGGCAATGTGGTTCATAACTTTACATTTATTGCATACTCTTAAGCCACTTGACCCATATAAATATTACTATAGAGTTGCCCTCAGTTATTAAATTCTTATTGCTTATAAAAAGGGCAGCAGGAAGTATATAATCTATAGACTAAGGTGTGTTTTTTTTAAGGGGGAGAGGGGAGAATAAAAAAGGAGGAAGGCTGGAAACAAATGTGTTTTGATCCTGTCCATAGCCTTGAAGTTAATACTTTTTCTGGCTTAAAGCAAAAGTCTGTTTATTTAAACTTCAAGAATTAGGTACTAGCGTAGCAAGTAGGTCCCTACCTTCTCGAAGTCGAACTGGAAACCCCACCTCTTAAAAGAAATTGTTTGCAGAAACTTTTCGGTCTTCACTGCAGCCAAGGCCAGGTAAAAACGGGACACGAGCATTTGCTGGAATTCCCCACGGCCCGGGATATCCAAAAAAAAAACCCCAAGCACGCTTCATTGAGGGCGATTTTGAGATGATTCTCGTGGGTCGGCGTGGTCCAACGCCACCCCTCCTGCGGGCTGCCAGCCCCTGGGCGCACGCTCGGGCTCTGCTTTGCACGCGCGCGCACGCTCGTGCACGTGTGCCCGGCTGACAGCGAGGACAACACATTAACATAGGTAATTTTACTTCAGAGTTGCTTGGGGCAGAACCTCTAGACCTAGAGGTTACTGCTGTCAAAGTAGGACCTTTTTCTTCCTGTCACTTCTTTCAGAGATGAAAGGGAAGATTTCCCTTAGCCTACAGCATTTAGCGTGCAAACGCTCCACCACAACATTTTGAAACTATAGAAATCATGAAACCAGCCTGTGACCTTCCATTTCAGTGACAGTACAGGAATCCCTTGAGCAGCGGAGGCATCCTCTGATATTTGGAAAAGTGTCATGTTTTCTTTACAGAGAAAACTGTCATATTGTTGTTGGCATAAAATACAACACTTCCTGGAGTTGTGATTTCCTTGTTTGCTACAAAATGTCACCTGGGCAACTGACATGTTTTTGTTTTGCTTAGAGCAACTTCCCACTTATGATATTCAAATCGAGTTGATATTGATACCTTAAGCCGTGCTGAAAGGAGCGGCAATTACAGACATCTGAAATTCCTCAAGAAAAAGGCAGTTTAGCTAAAAGACACGGACCCTCACGACAATGGCTGCAAGTTAAACACAGCCCTTATACAATTTGCAACCTATTGATGTGCCAGGCAGTAATTCTCCAGCAGGAAAAAGTCTCGGGAAGAAGCAGGCTGAGATAAATGAGATGCTTCCCCAAAATAAGCAACTGAGTGTTTGCTGGGGAAAAAAAAAAAAAAAAAAAAAAAAAAAAGAAAGAAAAAAATAAAAAAGAAAACCAAAATGCTCAGCCTGAAGCGATAAGTGGAGCTGACTAGAAAAGTACGGGGCTTTTAAATCATCCCTGCACTTACATCTGAAAGTACAAAAGGATTTTAACCTTAGCTAGCATAGCCTTATTATAACACTGCTTTTTTAGGTACAACTTTAACCTTTGGGTCAGCAGGATTGCTTTGCTTTAAATACCAGAGTTGTTTTTTGACATTGAAAAAAAAATAACAACAGTTAGTACTTATAATTTTGAATACTGCAAGTAGTAGTTTGACTGAAATGAAGGGTGATGAGAGGTGTCACAGCGAAAGAGCTGAAGGGAAGTAAATCATATTTACATTTAAAAAACTCCAAACAGTTTCACTTCAAGAAAAATTTAACTCTTTAGCTACACAAGGCTCCAACAGTTAGGAAAGTTAAATCGCCCGCTTAAATCATGCAATCTGAAGCAGCAGATGATCTTCAAAGCATATTTCACAAAAGGAGCAGAATAGGTGCTGGAATATTTGAGGTTTATTTAACATTATCTGTGAGGTTTCTTTGCTAAAGACGTCTTAATGGAAAATAAAGGGAAAAGTGTTCACTTTTGCTCTGGGCAGAGGAAAGAGGGCTGTGTTTATTGCTTTCCAGTAAGTAATTAATGATATCAGTTTTGACGTGTGGGTGTAAAATACAAACAAACTTAAGTACACACATGGATATCTGTATGTCTAGATATGTTTATCTCTAAGTATTACAGAGATTTTCCCTGTATGAGCTCTGGGTGAAGCTACACAGATGCAGAAACAGAATAATTACTTCTCAACAGAAACAAAAAAAAATAATAATTCTTTTTAAGGCAAAGAGAGCCTATTATGTTTGAAGTTGTAATATAAAAAAAAAAATCCTAAAATTATATCCATTTAGCAGATACTCTGCTTCATTTAGGAGCTCTGTCTTTTAAATGAACAAGCAATTTTTTTAACAGATTTACATGTTTTGGAAAATATGTCAAACAAACTAAAGAGAAGGTCTCCTAATTACTCATCAAACAGACTCCAGTCAGCGGGGAATGCAGCTGGAGTGATATGCTGCACTAATGTTAGGGCAGACCCGAAACATTTCCTCTTGGAAAATAACAGGAGCAGCAGCGGCGGCGGCAGCAGCACCCCGCTCCGCAGTGCCTGCGGGATCGATCCTGCCAGGACGGCCGCGTGCGCCGGGCGCTGAGCGCATGAGCAGCCGGGAGGTCAGCTGAGGGCTTACATTGAACCATACACATCCCCCTTTTGTGGAAGAATCGACCTCACCCTTCTTTTTGCAACGTACAGGACCTTAAACCCACCCTATTTAGTATGCAAGTGGTGAACAAAAGTTTCACGTTCACACAGGGTCTTTTTTCCCTTTTCTTTCCTTCTTTTATTAAGTATCTACAGCAGCAAGATTTCCACGAAAGGATAATTAGGAAATACGCAGAACTGCTTCCCGTTTTTAATGTGGAATTATATTGAGGACCGTTTGGTAGGAACAGGAGAAAAGTCACCATTCGGTATATTAATGACCACCCCTTTTAACAAAGCTGCACGCTTCTCTCGACGTTGGAATTCATTTGAAAATAAGAATAGTGCCGAATTAGTGGCCTTCCTTTCACGTGCAGTATGGTGTTATCTGATATTTTAAATATATATATATACACACAGAGATTTTGCTGGCACAGTAATCACAGCGAAATTCCTTATTGCTGCATAACTGTTAGAACGCAGGGCCCTCTTATCCTGCTCTCCCTTTTCAGCCAAAACTCTGACTCATTTCAAACGGGAATTTTTTCTAGGCAACAACAGCTCTGGCATAAGGCTCACTGTTTGTAACTCTTCATGTCTCCCCTAAAGGGAGCAAGCGATGTTTGGCACATCCCCAGTGCAAGACATTTTTAAAGGTATATTTAAGGCGCGTGCGTCGCACTGCGGAGTGTACGTGGCCGAGTTCAAAGCAGGGAGTAAAGGTTTGGGAAAATCCACAGCCAAAATCAGTCTGACCTTCTCCGACTGTCAGCCTCGCTCCTCCGACAATTATTAAATTTAGGGAGCTCAGATGGCCGGTCTGGAGTCACTATTCCATTGAATAATTATTCTGATGTGCACCCCAATAGCTGCAAACAGAATCCGACCGATAATTTCGCTATAGCTGAGAGCAGAATCGGACCCGTAATTGCCACTCTTTTCTGATTTATTCTGTAATTCATATTTCAACAATATGCAATCCATTAGCAGTAGAGAAAAACATGCAATAACTACTTGGGTGGACTCAGGATTCTTGGGTTGCTCTCAGACAGATGGCTTTTTTTTTGTGAATTTTTTTTTTTTTCTTCCCCCCACAGTTTGCTTTCACTTGTATTGGAACTGGTTTAGTAGTTCTATAGGATTTTTAAGACAAGTAGAAGTATTATTGGTCACGCTCCTTGAAATTCATCACGGAGCGGTGCTGGCTTTGACGGTAGCTCGTTATTTGTTGCATTTCTCTAAAGTGGAATATGTTCAGGACACACACCCTTCAAAGGTTTGTAAAGAGAAAAACAGCCTCTGCAGAATCTGCCTTTGCATCAGCTCCTGCAGGGTCCTTAAATAACTTCTCTCCAACATGGCAATATTTCAATATTCTGCTAAAAGATCCTTGTTAACAGGAGGGACCCCGGATCTCATAACTGGGTTTTTATTACAAATCCCAGGGATGTTTGTTCTATAGATACAAAGGAAAACTTCTGTCGTCCTGACTTTTTTTAAGGCAAATGTTTCAGGGGTTGTGGTTTTTAAACTCAGTATATTTGGTAAATGCTATTACCTACCTTCAACTAGCGGAACTTTGTTTTCTTCCTTTATAGTAATACATAGATCTGAAATTCCAAGGGTTTCTGGTGCTTTTCAGCTGTCACCTCAAGCCAAAATCATGGAGTTCAACTATAAAAAAAATTATATATAATAAATTTAACTTGACCTAACTGAAGATTTTTAAAGTGAGCAGGTATTTTTGACATTAAAAAAAAAAAGAAAGAAATTACTACGACTGCATTATCCACACATCTCCTTGCTTCTATTTATATCACAAAAAAAAAAAAAAAAAAGCCCTATTCTCCCAATTGTGGTCTGAAGTTCAGCCCCTGCTAATATCTGTGACGGACGGTGCTTCGGAGAATACACTTTTATAAAATGCAGAAGACACTTTGCCACTTTGCGACGTTTCAGGTCATAAACCGAAACCACGTAATCTGATAGAGAATGCCACCTATACATCCATAGGTATTGTCTGATGGCGGGGGGACCCCCCCCCCCACCCCGTTTCATCAGCCTCCGGCGCATCCCGCGCGCTCCCGGCGTGGCCCTTGGGCCCGCGTTCCGGATGAGCCCCTATTCAGCGCTTACCGGGCTATTTTCTACACCCAAGTAAACTTTCATACTCCGGTTCAAATTTAATCAATTTTTTGTTTTGCAGCCTTTTGTAGATTGAGTCTTTTGTTAAGAAAGGACGTCTTGTTTCCCAAACACGCCAGAAGTAATCGCTGGCATCAGAGTGCCACCAAAAGGCAGGAAAAGAAATCAGCAGCCAGGCACTGACCTTTGCAGAGACAGCTAAGGTTATGCACATAACATTTGCTTGTTTACTTTGCAAAATAAGCAACGAGTTGGAAAACTCCGAGCTTAGCAAGCGTCTCGCTACACCTGAAAAGCAACACTGACAACAACAGCAAAACCCCCCGGTTGTTCTCGGTTGCGCTGTTGTTGTGCGTGGAGGCTGTTATCTGCTCCGCTCTATATCTATCATGATGCAACTTTAATAACGTTAGCCAAGACTGCTCAGAAAATCACAGCTGTAGCTGGAGGCAAAAGGGAAAAGAAAAAAAAAAAAAACAAAAAACCCCGCACCAAAAAAAGAAAAAACAAAAGGAAAGAAAGAAAGAGGGGGGGAAAGGCAAAAAAAAAAGCTAAAATGAGGTGCTTCTCCCAAGCCTCACCTAGCGAGCTGAGTATTGGCTTATGCGTGAGAATAAGCAAACGAATCGATCGCTGCAGTAGGTTGATGGCTACTGGTCGTTTTGATGGATATGACGGTAAAAAAAAAGTCCAGATTGGTTCACAGTGGACCTCAAACCATGTCAGCTAAAACCAAAGAGACAAAAAAGTGACAGCTGCGGAGAGTACACTGCAGGCAGTCAATGGTTCCTGTGATTTATTGTTCCATCTGCCTTGCCGCTGTGAGGACAAGTTCCCCCTGATTTGGTTAAAATGAAAAGGACCTCAGAGAGCACAACGTGTTTTTTGAAAATGTGCAGAAACTATTTTTTTATTTCTTGATTTATGTGCCTTTCCCCCTCCATAATGTTTGCACCAATTGTTACCCAATAATGCTTACTGAAAAATGTGAAGCTTCCCAACCACTAAGAAATCCTCCAGACCGCCCCCACCCCTCCACCCCATCACAAAAAGAGAGAGAGGGGGGGAGAAAAAAAGAAAAAAGGCTACCAAAAAAAGGGAAAAATACCCACATAAATAACCCACGCTGTCGAACACAAGCCAGAAAACTTGTTTGTCTATTTTTTAACCTTCCTGCTTCCCAATTAACAGCCGCGTTCCGGAGCCCGCGAAGCCGCCGGGCTGCGAGGCGGTTAAAAGCCGGGCTCGGCAACGGGTGGTGTGTAACTGCTTAATATATTAGAGAGTTCAAACCCGGATTATAAATTTACCTGAGCCACCCAAGTGCTATGGCCAACAGTTTTCCATTAGCAGAGGGCATCGCCGGAGCTCAGCCCCGCCGCTCCGGCGGAGGGAACGGAGCCTTCGCCGTGTTCATGCACCAACTTTTTTTGTCGTTTCTGGCTGGAAAAGGAACGTTTCCTTCACACGGTTGATGCAGCTTATTACCCCCCTTAAAGAGAAGCGCTGCACGACACTTCTGTCGGGGTAACGCCGAGGCCTCATCAACACTTGGAGGTGTAACACAACACAAATAATTTGGCTCCTCGGGGAAGCCGGAGCGGCAGCCTGAGAAACGCTCGGGCTCGCCCCCGGGAGGATTCGAGTATGCCGTAGCAGAAATATGGTTCATGTTTTAATACATTTATGGGGCATAAATCATAAATGAAGCATTAAGCATCCGGTGCGCTCTCCAAAGTTTTAACAAATCTGAGCAAATTGAATGAAGCTGGTAGAGCGAGGTATCGATAATTTTCCGGGTGTATCGCACGGTGGGAAAAAAAATGGATGGACCCGCCGCGTCCTCGAACACATTAAAATTCCCCACTTAACGCCGCACCAACCGGTAACCCACAAGAAGGGAAGGGAAGGCTCTTCCTCTCCCTCTCCAAGGAACGTTTCACGCAGATCAGCAAATTTTCAGCAAATTTCCCATGAAAAGGCCGGCCGGGTCCTGCGGTGCGCGGCGAGGCTCGGGGTCCCCGGCGACCTGACCCCGGCGTCGGCCGCTTCCTGGCTCCAGGTTTCCTTCGGCCTCGCAGGTCCAGGCCGGTGTCAAAAGCTGGCCTTGTCTCCTGTCTCAGGATGTTGGTTTTACCTCTCAAGTGTTTCCTGAATTTGCAAAAATTCGTGGGTTTCATCGGGGTTTTTTTTTTTGTTCCTGGCGGTTGTCTGCAAGGGGCTTAGTGTTCAAAAGCCCATTTACCTTTTCCAGGGAGGGAGGGGAGGTGGGGGAGAAAAAAAAATATAAAAATGAAAAAAAAAAAAGAAACAAAAAGAAAAGGAAAAGAAAAGCAAGAGAAAACAAGAAGGAAAGAAATCGAGAGAGAAAGAAAAAAATTTCTTAGTCGCTACTGTTGAGCAGGGGGTTTTCTCCTGGGACCAGTTCTACTTTTGGAACATGTTATTGTCAGGCAGAGGTCAACATCTTTTACCTCTTTTTTCCATTATTCAAAATAAGTATTGATGTTATGTTTTAGCTATTTAAAAGCCAGCTGCCTTGCTCATTTCAGATATTTTTCCTGGTATTATTGTATGTGGTAATAGCTGGCCTGTGTATCGTCTTTCACAAAATCTAGCCTTTCAGGGTCTCAGTCTTCAAATGATATCAATCAAAATTTATGCAATTCAAAATCCATATGTATAGAGTCCCAGTTCACCTCATTTAATGATAATAGTAAACCACATGTTGTGTACATGTCTGAAACACTTTTCTAGTTCTTGACTGTATTAACCCTAGGGGCACTATGTTTTTGTACAGCTTGCCCAACTGAGCAGCATAATATATTGATTAATACTTGGCAACAACTGCATTCTTGAATAATAAAACCATGAACAAGGTAAACGTGTACTAATAAAACAAGAAGAGTGTCAATATTATTTGGGGATGTATGTTAATAAAAGATTCTAAAGAACAGGCGAGCCCCCAGCCCCACAATTAACAAAGCGCAGTCCCCGAAGCTGGTCCCTTTTCCAGCCCTGCGTGTTGTTGTTATCCCGGAGCCTCCTCGCCTACCTGAGCATCCGTGGAGAGGCCACAACAAAGCCTCCCTATTTTTGGGGGGCCACATCCAGTGCATACGAAAAAGTTAGGCGTTTTTGCAAAAGGAAAATTAAAATTAGCGGTATTTCCTCGTTACTCCGATCCTTCGCGGGCAGAGCCCGGTGCGGGTATCACCGGCGAAGCCTGAGAACAGTTACTGATTTTACAATAGAATTTGCTTCTGACAGACTGCATTATTTACTTAAGGTTTAATATACAGTTAGAAATAAGATTTGCTTTCATGGAAAAGCACTAAAACATTTGGCAAAGGAAGAGCCGAACGTTTTCCTTAATTTGTTTTGGCAACTCTGAAAAATAGATCCCATTACGCTCACGTTTGCATTCCAGAAACATAACAACGAATGATAATTTTACGAAAATCAAGATATAATTAAAAATACTGTGATATAATAAGCAGTGAGCGAAGGCAGAAGAAAGAGGCGAGACGTGCTGGAAAGCATCGCTTTCAGCGCTGGGGGTGACTGAGGAGGGAAAAAAGCAAAGGACATCAGCTGAAAAGCTATTGCCAGGGCTTATTTATTTATTTTGGGGCTGAGGCGGGGAGACAGCGGAGGAGGGAAGGACTTGAAAGTAAAAATTGTTTAGCAAACAGTTAAAATCGTTTCACGCTTTTTTTTCTTTCTTTTTTTTTTTTTTTTTTTTAAAGGAAGACAATATTTAAACACAGGTTCGTATTCGCGTTCCAGTCCTTTGGCTTTTGTATGAAAACAAATATTGAGGAATTAAACACAATTATGTTTTGATTAACCAGAGCCGGTTCCTAAAACCGCAAGGTAGAGCAGCAAGATTGCATCTGTGTCTTCCCTCAATGCCATCCACATGAGTCACAGCGAGGCAGGAAAGCTGTTGACAAATTAATACTTTAAGAAAATAAACTATGGTCATGTTGAACATAGAGCAACTTTATCCTGATTAATTTGTGTTGGAGTCGCTCCAGCCCCCTTTACAAAGCCCCGCAGTTTGTACAAATGTAATTTCCTAATATTTACACGAGGAAAGCCTCAGCCGTTAAGCTTTGCCTCCAGTGTGAGTTTTGTGGTTAGTAAAAAGACAATAAAAATACAGAGAGGTAATTGTAAGCACATTTGGAGGAGGGAAAAAAAAAAAAAAAAGAGAGAGAAGGGAAAAAAAAACCCACAAAAAAAACTGCTTTTCTCCACTCCTCCTTGCAGAGCCTTATAAAAGTGGGCTGTGCTCGCGGGGACCGCTGTGCCAGCCGGCACCCGGCGAAGGTTTCCGTAACGCAACAGCCAACGCTTCCTAAGGGCTCCAACCCAACCTCCCAAACCCACTGACCTTCCCGGGGCTGGCGCTACCTTCCAGCGCCGGTGTTCCCGGAAAAGCTGGTATAAATTCCGATTAGGCTGCCTCATCGCACGCTCCCTGTCATTTTATGTCTTTATTTAAATAGAACGTCGGGCATTCGTACAACTGTCTAATTTAATAAATACGGGGAGGAAGGATGCAGTTCTAATGTGTTGCTTTGTTTGAAGAATATTAAAAATAACCTTTAGTTTTAATGAGATTTTTTTTTCCCCCCCATCAGTTCTACACAATTTTCCAGATGCAAAATGAGCTTTTGGCTGTAAAATATTTTATCACATTGTCTTACACAATAAAGATTAGATGTTTTCGCTCTCTCTCAACTCCACCGCAATTATTTTTTAGTGTTTGCAAATCATAATATCATTTAAAAACCATATTTTATACCTCATCTAAAATACTTTTATAGCAGTGTGATGAAAAAAAACCCAACACAACATCTATTTAACTACTCTTTTTAAGTGGCTGTAATATGCTTTGGTATAATTTCCCAGAAAAAGGCACAGCTAAAAAAGCTTAGCTGTTCTTGAAAACAAATCTCCCAAGAAGCATCTTTGCAAAAAATCCCCAGAATTTAATTCCCCTGGCTGAAGAGCCCAGAGAGCCTGAATATAAAAATAGTAGCCCTGTCATTTCACATTCATTAAGTGTGAAACTCAGAAATTAATAATGTAAAAATATGCTTTTTAATTAGTCTTACATTCTGCCCAATGTACTTAAATGGGATCAGCAGCTCCCTAATGATTTTTTTCTTAATAAAGTATTAGCCTGTGATGCACTGGGGTTGACAGGTATGATAAACTGGAAAGTACTTTTGGAGGCGTATGAATGATACCAAAATAGTACTCTCCCATTTAAATGTAATTAACATCAGGGAGCAATATTACATGAGGAGAAGCCTGCAAGATTTTTATTTCAGGGTATTTTTTTTTTTTTTTTCATTTCTTGTTTTATGAGTAGTTTGATGATTGCAGCAGCGATTTTATAATTTAATTACCTTTGTTGAAAGCTAAGCTTTTGCTAATAGCAGGTCAACAGGATCATAAAGCAGCCTTCAAAAATATTAAAAAGGAGGTAAATCCCCTTAGCTAACCTACACAATAAGAGCGTGGGTGCTCGTGTGGGTATGCAATGCATTTTATAGATGTATGTATATACAGGCTGTACGTCTCTTCCCCTTTTATTTGTTTACTGTGCTATTTCAGACCAGTATTTACTCTCTAAAGGGATTTGTTACATATTAATCATATGAAAAAGAAAAAAGAGGGGGGGAAAAAAGAGGAAAAAAAAAGAGAATAATAAAAAAAAAAAGGGGAGGGGAAGAGGGGGAGGAAAAAAAAAAAAAGTTGTGGAGAAACCCTTTTGATGCCCCATGGATTTTACCAGAACCAGAAGGGCTGGAGCCCGAAGCTGGTTGCTCCGGACCAGCAAACACCTTTCGGGCATCCGTCCTGCATCGCCCCTCTCCCTCCACCGCCCCTTCCGCAAACACTTTGCACTTTTACATTTCTAAAGCAGCCCATTTTAAAACAGGAGATAAGAGATCACTGTTGACCTGCGCTGCTTGCGCAAGAGTATTCCCTGACTTATTTATATGCCAAATGTCACTTGTGTTTACTTAAGAATTTCTTCTCATATCTCCAAGTCGCAGCGCTCCCCGAAGATGCACTTGCCATAGGGTAAACAAGCAGGGAGGAGGGCAGCGTTCCCGGCTCCCTCCTCCCAAAATCGGAGGCTCCTCCACCGCGCATCACCCTCCCGAGCACGCACTGACATTTCTATATGTTTCCAGGCTGATGGACGCACAGGCTGAGGTGCTGGAGGTGTTGGGAAGCCTGGTAGAGGGTGTCCCTGCCCATGGCAGCGGGGTTGGAACTGGATGGTCTTTGAGGTCCCTTCCAACCCAAACCATTCTATGCACTGATGCACGACGACGCTTGTGAAGTGGTTCCTCAAATTTGTGCCACCACATCGGCGTGCGCCGCGTGGGTCGTGCTTCTTGCCCAGAGTCCAACCCCTCTTCTCCACCATGGTTTGAAGGTGGATTAAAGGGAAACTCGGAGCTGGCCAACCTAACCAACCAAACTGCCCACTAAACACTGGCCAGAGCATAGGTAAGGAAGGGCACTTTCCATTTTGAAGGTTTGATGATTTTCATTTGATTTATCTGAAAATCGCTAATCCAATAAACAAACAAACAAGAAAACGGTTGGGTTTTTTTTCCCACTTTTCCATTACAAATGCATCCTTCAGGGCCAATCCTGCTTCTGAATATCCCAACCAAACTGGAAGGCCTTCGGGCAAGCGAAAGCACTCATCCCACGACCAAGGTGGCCAAGGGATGGGGTCAAAACATCCAGGTAAAGGCATTCCCTGTGAATACAGTGCCATATCATTATCCCAAAGATAAAGGTGAGGGGCTTAGGGCCCAGGGGGTGCCCAGCTGGTAGCAATGCCACGTGGGACTGATGCATCACTACAGGACATCCATTTCTCCTGCTTTGGTAACTTCCAACGTCCTTTAAAAATGCGATCATGAAATGTCATTTCTTTTCTATTTATCTTGGCGGTACAAAACTGCCTAACTATTGGCTATACGTGAGCTCTTTTATAATATTTTTCCAATCACAAACACCATTGCATTGCTCCCCGGGGACTCCCGTGATGGATCTATCTATCTATCTATCTATTTACGCGTTCATGAATCAAATCATCGGAGTGGAGAAAGTTCGTATAATCTACAGCTTTCATAAGATTTCACCGAACTTATACTTCACGGGGGATTTCCAGGAGTGTGACGTTATTTGCACCCCTCTCGGGCACGTGCCAAACCCCTCCTCTTTTCCCACGCAATTTACTGTCCTAAGTGCTCAACTCACCCCAAAATCAAAGCTTAAAATCCACGTTCATCTCCCAGCCCGGAAAGGGAGTTTCCAGGAGCAGAGACGTTCTAATGGGCAGCTGAATCAGAAACTAATCATCCGAACTGCCCTCATGTAAACACACGCTGGAAATTTTATTACTGAGATATTTGGGGTTTTCCTGATAGAGAATAGAAGTCAAATAATCGAACTTATTGGAAAATATTTACATAAGGCCACACAGTGCAAACCTTAGGAAAGCTGAACAGTATTTATTCAGAGGAATAGCCCTGGTGCAGGCAGAGGAGCGGATCCTGCTCGGCTGTCTCGGGAATTGGAGGGAGTTTGTCTGAGTCAGACACGCAGGCAATGGCCCCACACTGGGGCATCATAATGCTTTAATTAATTAATGTCTGTAAACTGTTTGGTGATCTTGGGATGAAAGGAGTTCTGGAAATGCCAGGTATTATTGAAAATTAATTACTCCAGCCTTCCCCCCAAATCTTGCTAAACATATTTCATTTTTTAATCTATCCTGCTGCTTTCATAAAGCTCATTGCGGAATTATTTTCTGCTAAATATTAAAGGAAAAAAAAAGAGGGAACCGTTTAAGCAGCAGCTTGAGCTGCAGCAGAAGAGGCTGGACAAGAGCCACGTTTGGAGGGGGATGAAGGTCCATGTGCATGGACCAAGCACAGGTAGAGGACACTGCGGTGCAGATGTGCTACTCACAGGGCTCAGCCTGCGCTTCCCCGTCATCCCCCTCCACGGCCAAGCCAAGACCTGGCACTCACATGATGCTGGAGACACTGCTGGAGGACCACACTGCCATGGGGAGACAAAGCCGTGGGAGATGCGGGACCGATTTGGGGGATCCAAGGACAATATGAACTGTTCCAGCCTCGGCCACGCGTGCATGTCAGTAAATCAATCACTCTAAATGCTCTTCATCATTCAATCAAAGGGAGACAGAACGTATATATTATTTATACAAGTCTGAAATCATTTTGTGTTACTTACTGAAGAGTCACCTTCTGCATCATTGGGAAGCAAAAGGAAGGTCCTGGAAGAGACTCCATGTACCAGTCCCACGAGGCACACTCTGGATAGCTTCGAACACGTGGTCAAAAAAATCAACTGCAATAAATAAAATAAACACCATTATAGTACTTTTTCAAGGTTTCAGCTTTATGCATGTACATTTTAATTCATGTAATGCACAAATTAATTTCTTTTGTTGGAGCCATTTGGATTTACTGAGCTAAGGAAGCAGCTGTGTTAGTAGGGCCTTTATGGTTGTTCCAACCAGCTTACCCACCGCCTCCAGCTTCTGCTCCTCCTCCTCCTTCTCCTCCTCTTCCTCCTCCCTCTGAAGAAGTGAGATGTCTCCCCAAAACAAGTCCTTAGTCATGGTTGAATGGAGGTGGGATCTTCCAGTGCATTCCTGCAACTTCTTTCCACAAATTCTGAAAGAGATGGAGTCCTTCCTTACTGCCTTGAGTCAAATCTACAGGTCAAGCCTCACCTATTGCCAATTTTCAACAGAAAAATGTGCATTTCACCAAATCTTCCTCTGGATGCTTCAGAAAGTGAACAGCAGATGGGGCTACAGAAATCATCACATTTAAAAAAAAATATGAAAAACAGCCTTTTACATTCTGAAAAGCAATTTATTCTACACCATTTCAAAAAATAAATAGGATTCTCCTTTTCTGTTTTAAGACATCAATGAATCTGTCGCATAATGGGCTTTTGTAAACCGATTATCCTTGATAATCTCATTAGCTGAAATTATTTTACTTTTCTAACATGGTAGATTTTTAAATACCTTTTATTTCATATCCCTCTGGGCGCTTTGCAGTGAAATTTACTACTAGGCAAAATAATTATCTATCTCAAACCTTAATGCTAAAAAGTAAAAAAATAAAATAATTACAATCTAAGGGCAGATATTAGAACGAAGAAAGTACATGAAAGCCCACAACTGAGAAGAAAAAGGGAAATTGCCACAAGAAAGCAAATCTCTTCTCCCTTTTGACAAATAAATCATATTTGTTTTCCCATGAATATTAAGAAACAAATAGTGGTTGATGCAAATGACAGGGCTTGAGGTGGGGTCTGCAACCTCCCGTAACAGGGAAGAGCATCAGCGGTGTGGTGGCTTCATGCTTGGACACGGCAAGGACAAGGCTCCCACCAGCCAGGAGCTGTATCCCCTACTTCTGATAGGGACCTAAGCAATTAAGAAATGTGAGTTTTTTCAAAATAAGCTGAAATCTACTTTTTTACGTGTGGAAGTTTGCTGCTGTAATGGGATTACGGTGTCGGCAGAGGGAGGGAAGTTTGCAGCTGTACTGGTTCAGGGGTAGGAAGCAGCTGTTAAAATAGAGGCCTAATGGTGATTAATTCTTATTATGTGTTTGAAGATTGCACAATGATTTCAGGACCCAAACCCTCCCGCAGGGAATAAACTGAAGGAGGAGGATTCAAAAAGAGGGAAAACAGAAGGGGAATTTTAATGTACGTTTGGCCTAAATGGCCTGGTCTTAAATCACTTTATTAATATTTAAGTATAATTTAAATCAATGTTATGAAGACAAAACAAAATCTAGCTCAGGAATCCTGTAATTCATGCATAGTTATGCAAATTGGGAGATCACCTGCGCTCTCTCAAAAACACACGCATGGACAGGGAACCTTCCCTTCGGCTCGTGGGGCAGGGGATGGGGCTGGCACACGCCAACGGCGATGGCCAGCGGAGATGCCCGTGCCTTCCTTACAGGCTGAAAGAGTTGGGGCTGTTCAGCCTGGAGAAGAGGAGGCTCCGGGGTGACCTTATAGCGGTCTTCCAGTACCTCAAGGGGGCCTACAAGAAAGATGGGGAGAGGCTGTTCAGGAGGGCCTGTTGTGATAGGACAAGGGGTAATGGTTTTAAAATAGAGGAAGGTAGATTCAGATTGGATATTAGGAAAAAATTTTTTACCATGAGAGTTGTAGAACATTGGAACAGGTTGCCCAGAGAGGTGGTGGATGCTCCATCCCTGGAGACGTTCAAGGCCAGGTTGGACGAGGCCCTGAGCAACCTGATCTAGTTGGAGATATCCCTGTTCCTTGCAGGGGGGTTGGACTAGATGACCTTAGAAGGTCCCTTCCAGCCCTAACCATTCTATGATTCTATGATTCTATGATTCCTGCTCCCCACACAGCCCCCTCCCACCAGCACTGCTCCCACACCACCATGGGAAGAGGTGGGAAGAGACCTCACCCCTCTTCTGCATCCGCCACCACGGCGAGGCATGCTGGTGAGGACAGTGACGCGGTGCAAGCAGCAGGAAGGGTCCAACATGGGCTCAAGTTGATTTGCAGCCTCCAGGGAACCTGCAGAATTTCCCAGATTCAGGGCAATTCACACAAGATCCAAGTTATTTGCTGCAATATTGTGGTCGGGTCCTATAGCCGGTTTGCAGAGATAGGCGATGTGCTGGGTGTTCTGGGGCTTCCCCCGAGCACAGCAGGTAGAAGATATGAGATTTCTATTTATATACTACAGCCTGGCCAGGAAAGTGACAATTTAATGGCAAAGTTAAGGGGAGAGTGAAGCAACTTGGAAAGGCTGGTGGGGACGGACAGTGCAGGCAGGGTTCCCCAAGCCCCCAGGACATGGTTGACTTAGCATGGACTACAGCAGTACCCAGTCCCTCTACCCTGAGAAGCTGCTCTCAACTCATCCATTTTGTGGCTTGACAACGTGGCTCTCATGGCCCTCCTGTGGACAAAAAAATGAAGAAAGAAAAAATAAAGGAGGTTAGTGAATAGCAGCAATAGGGCAAACTCCAAGATCTGTGGTTTGTTTTTCAGCCAAGACTTTAATGAGCATTAGTCAAGAACCGTACATGCAGAGTGATTTCACTGAGTTATTAGAGGGGAGAAATGGGTGGGAAAATGAACAAAACCCTATACTTTTTTAATATGAAGTATTTCATTTTGAGCTCCAACTTTGAAATTGCATTAATCTTTTCAAAGCTCAAAGAGATCACAAGAAGATTTATTTCAGGACCAAATGCAACTTCCCTTACCAAACTAATTCTGCCTGTGATTTTCTTGTTTCCCCATTTTTAAGATGTTTTGTTTTGCAAATACGAAAGAATTAACAACAATAACTCATGACTGTGCACAAAGTGTACCAAGAAATCCTGTCTTGCAATCCTGCATGGCTGTAGCTGATACCCATTCCCAGCAGAGCAGGTTAGTAAATTAAAACATTCTTTTGAGCAGCAACTGATAACTTCGAGCTGATGATGTAGGTCAAAGACATCTGCAGTAAATTATACCCCCCGCCACAGGAGGAAGGGGCACACTTGGGACATGAAGATCGTGTGGATTTCATACTGGAGATCAAAATATACATTTTCACTCATACCTGCTGCATAACCAGATCCCTTTCTTTGGTTATTTTTGCATCCAAGTATCAATGGGTCAGTGATAAAGGCTAGGATGGATTTATTGACTGACAATCAGTTGGAGGGGAGGGGGATAGGACATGGTTTAAGCACTGGGTGCTCAACCACGGGGCCCTACGAGGAGCTCAAACGACCAGAAAAAATTGTGCTGGCCTACAAATACCTGTGATTTGGTTTGCTGGGTTTGTGGGAGGCTTGGGTTTCAGCAGCGTGTCCATGTTATAATTAATAAGCAATTTCTGTTTGAATGGTGTGTTTTGTCTTCATTTGAGCACGTTCTCCGCAAAGACAAAGATCAAGACAAACCTACTCAGAACACAACGAAGATAAAAGGGAATCATAAAAAGAGACAGACAGAGGAAAAGAAAGAACAAGGAAAAAGAGAAGACAAAGAACAGGGAGACACCAAAGAGGACACAGAACAAAGATAGGCAAAATGAAAAGACAAAGAAAAGAAAAGACAAAGAACAGAGATGATAGAGCACCAGAAAATATGCAAGAGAAGCACAAAAGGAAAAAGGGGGGGAAACAGCAACTGAGAACAAAGGGCAGAGAACAGAGCAAGAGCAGAAACACACAGGAAGGGAGAAAAATGGGAGAAAATTCAGCCAAGATGAGGCATGAAAAACAGCCCGAAGAACAAGAAAAAATAAACACAATGAAGAGAGAAAACAGCTAATCGTCTTCTGATTTGCATTAGAAAATAAGTCGTGGGAACACAGGCTCGGCAACAGAAATGTTGTCAAGTTGAATGTCAAGGTTTCTCCTGTCCTCTAAATTCCGTCGGACTGTCAGTACTTAGGAGTACTGACCTACACCAGTACAACCCTACGGGTTGGGTGATGCTGCTGTACCAGCTGTGGCACAACAGGACCAGGGAGTTGAAGGATTTGTACCTAGTGTTGAAGAAATGGCAGTAACCAGTGTCGAGGGAGGGCTGTCCTGGTTACAGAAGAAATTTAGACAAGGGATTCTCAAAAAGCAGCAAAAATCCCTTCACAAAGGCAGAAGATCCATCTCCAGGATGAACCAAGCTGGCAATGGCACATCTTACCCCTTCTCTAGCTTCTTTGCAAGAAAAGCATGACGGAAACCCTGACACACAAGTGCATCTGCCATTTAAAAATATCTCTGTAGCTCCCTCTGTCAAAAAAATGACATTTAAAAAAAAATATCAACCCTACAGCAATAGCTAATGGATACCCAGCCCTGGTAGAAATGCCAAGAGCTGTAGATTTTGAGCTGGCCAAGATAGTCTGCGTGAGATTTACAAGTAACACCTAGAGAAACCGTACAGGTTTCAGTCCTGCTGCAAAAACTGAGCAGATAAATCATTCACAAATCTTGACGGTGGACAAAAAAACAATCTCGCAGGTACAGGGCTTCGTAGAGAAAATGAACACTCAGGAGTTTGTGCATGTTGCAAAAAAATGGTATAAGAGGCTGGAGGATGCTGAGGTCTCCCTAGTGTCAGGTACATCGGGATGACACCAGAGTGATGGAGCCAAGCCAGGACAGGGAAATATTACAGTAAGGGGTTGTTTTTTTTTTTATTTCCTGCTTAAAGTTTCTTGCCACATTCCTTGTCTGGTCCTTCAGCTTTACAGCACCTCCTCAATGACCCAACACATTTCAAGTCAGAGGTCATGGGCTGGGGTGGAAGTGTCGTATTCCAGATCTGAGACAAAGAACTTTGATTTTGTAAAACACCTTTTGAAGAAACTCAAAAGGTGCAAGGTCCAGTTTAGTCCAATAAGACTAAGTACCTCTGGATTTGGTCCTACAGATGTTTTAAAGCAGTAGGTAAACTAATGTATCTGTAACAATAAAATGCAGATCTCTTTCAGTTTTTTTGTAGACCAAGGGAAGTTCTGGCAGTTGCATCTGTCATACAAACACAGAATCGTACAACAAAGCCTCCTGAGCTGCAACAGCCTTCCAAAACCTAACTTTTTAAGTATTTGTGTTATTTTTCTTCTCGAAACACTACCCGTATTCCTTATACAAGATCAAGTATCATGAAGGACTCAGCTAGCACTGATTTCATGCATTTGTCCTTGCCACACCATGTTTTTTTTTTTCTGTTTTAATCCATTAACACACAGTGGCACTTAATGTCACTAATACACAGAGCCATACTGCTTGGTTGTCTTCATTCAGTGCTCAGCTGGCAGGAAAACTGGCATGCAGTGGGTTAAACATGCTTCCCATGCCGCTCGTTGGTTATATTTTATTTACCAGTATTTCTATAATGTGAGGGGTTTTTTCCCTTTTGAGATTTCCTCATTTCTTTCAGAACACTTTCACCTTATTTCCGGGCTGCTTCTCCCCAAGGGCCAAAGTGGAGGTTCAGAAACTTCATATGAACTTCCTGAAAAAGAAACAGATCACCTATTAAAAAACCCAAGTAGGAATGTGCTGTGAATATAGTTTAATATGTCCCAAAGAAAGAGCTGGCTCTAATCACAACATAAGATTTAAAATTCATTGTTGTACTCAGTTTATTGATTTAATAATGTATTTATTATTTATGATTTCTATGGCAGATGGAATTCTGTTTCCATTATTTGATTCAGGTTAATCAGAGGATAATGTGCTGCTTATACTTTCACCTAAAGACTCTTCTGGTGCTTGAGAAGCAGACTGTTTTCCAGAACTGCAAATCAAATCCCTTTCTGTCATGCAATTATGGTGTTTCCCTACAAAATTATAATCTGTTTAAAACCTAAGTCTAAGATTTGAACTGAATCATAGTAAAATAATTGTAACTGCATACTTATGAATTATATCTAAGGTAGAAAGGTTTCCAGAGGGGCTCTGGTCTTTTAGATGGTTTCACTGCTTTTGAGATGCCTGTATCTGGACTGGGATATGCCACTGCCCCTTTCCCCCAGGTACCCAAACCTTCACTGGTAACACTGCAGCTGGTCACCGGATGGGCTCCTTCTGACTTTACTTTCCCATCGCTCAAGACCAAGACCTTGGGAAGAACAAACATCCGCCAAAGGTGTTCCAGACAACTCCTACAAAGAGTGTAGACCCCTGCAGAAACACACCTTCTTGCCATGTTCTGAGGAACATCTTGATTTGTTTACCTTCAGAACTGTTTTGACGTTATTTAACTTACGTATCATGAACTTCACAAATATTTGTTATTCCTGTATTCCAACATAAAACTTACAATGCTGAACCATTAGTTTCCTTAGAGAACAGCAAAAGGCTACTAAAATAAATTCAGAATACACAAGAAGAAGGAAAGAGAAAGCAGAGTGATGAGATTTCCATGCCAACTGACTTCATCATACCCTAGAATGATTTCCAGTCTTGCTGATATTTGATACAGGAGCTTGCAAGCTCTGATCTGAAGTTTATCTTTTAGCTTTTTTTGTTAGAAAAGTGCTCTGCCCTCCAAGTCCCCGCTGCCAAAGGGCACATCTGTGAAATTAAAAGAAAAAAAGATATATTTTCAATTCGGTCTCCCAGATGCACAAGTGGTCCGATGAGTCAAAGCATAAAGTGCGTTGAACTGGTAGCATCTTTCTTATGACTGTATTCTCACCTGCTAATGCAGCTCCCCCCTAGAGCTCGCTGGTGGCCTGGCTGGCTGTGAGATGGGAGGCTCACACATTCAAAGCTAAACTTTAGAAAAATAGAAAAATAAATTTTAAAAAAACAACCCCAATGGGCTTGCATGCTAGTAAAGAAGTTGGAGTAAATGAAAAAAAAACCAGTATGCCACGGTCTGGGTATGTTTCCCCAGACAAACATGAGAACAGAGAAAGCTCTTGGACTCTCCAGGAAGATGGAGAAAGTAAACCGTCTCATCAGGGTGTTTTAAGTCAATTTTCACTCCTTATTTTCAAGGATTTTCAGAGGCAATCCTCTAGGATTCAGGATGCTTCTCCAAAACCTCTTTGGACCCTGTCCCCTTTAGGGTGTGTGAGGATGCCAGGTCTACGCTTGCCCCAGTCCTGCAACCAAAACTTCTCCATCTCCTCTCAAGACAGAAGGTGACACTGCTTCTTCAGCACTGCCTGTCTGTGGCAACATATAACAGGCAGTGAAACCAGGGAAGAATCCCACACCTCCGATATTCAAGGAAAAAAATACTTAAAATCTATAAAATTTGTGCTTTGTTTTTCTTTTGCTTTTTTTTTCCCTCTGAAAAAAAATGAACACAGTGGGGAAATCTGCCCTTCTGCCTATGCAAACTTAGGAACCGCAAGGAGACTGGACTGAGATGCAGAGGTGTAATTTAAATGCCATTACGTCCAAGTTCAGTCCCCTCTCAAAAATTTGGCCCTCCATGACATTGAGATCAGGCACAGTCCCAAACCACAGCTGTGAAAGCATCGCTCATTTTAAAGGTCCAGTTGTGCTGCGGGACAAACATACGGCTCTTACTACCCCATCCTCTCTCTTCTGCCATACACTATCTGAATTTTATAGTTTGAAAATGAGGGGCATCTTACCCAATTAGGTACTCCATAGCCTAATCAGCTTCTTTCTCTACCAGGAAAATATTATGCGTTTCGACCCAGCTGTTCCCTTGTGTTGTTGTGTTGTCAGTCATATTCTGCTGGAGAGAAAAGCAATGGTGAGCCGAGGACATTCCTGCACATCTGTTAGCTGAAAGACAGGAATAGTAAAGGATTTTAGACCAATTTCCAGAAACAATAAGAATTACTTGCTCATCTGATACTAACAATGTGCACCTTTTCCTCTTCTTTAGCATGTCTGTCAAATAATGTAATTATTAAGGACCAACAATGCTGCTTTTTATGTGAACCAGTGCTGACTACACTGGAGTATAGCATTTTTAATTATTATGATGTTAAATGGCTTTAATTGCTGACACTCTCCTGATTCACAGAGCATTTTTATAACATTTATTAAAAAAAGGCCAAAGTTTATTTTACAATCTGCAATAAAGCAGAACACAAAAACCAGCAATTGGCTCAATGATCCCAACACATTAGTTTTATACACAGACTGCATATTATTCTTGCTCTGTAAGTGATGTGAAAAGCAAAATTGAAGTCCTGTACAAAATTTGATCATCTTACTTAATAACAACAGATGCTCAGAGTGGTGGCATTTTGAAAAGAGCTCTGTATGCTACTGGTTATTAAATGGCAGGACATTTGGCATCCTCTAGCATTATACCATTTGAAAACCATAGAGTCACATAAATAGCCGATGAGAGCTAGAAAAAAAATTTAGCTCCTGTCTGCATAGCAAAACTCACTTCATTTAAAATATTTAGAATGGTTAGGCTGCCTTTCAAAAGAAAAGTCCTGAAAACTTATTGGAGGGGAAGCTTCCCTTTTATCTGGAAAACACAGGAAAGCAAATATGTTGGGGGGAAAGAGAAGAAATGGTTCAACAGCATGACTGATCAGCCTTAGCTGAGAATGCTAATGGCTTCTGCTGCTTTGTGTCAAAAGCTCAGCACAATTTGGAGAAGGCTCTGGCACAAAATTTCCTTCTTGATTTTAAAATGAAAATATTGGCAATATGTAGCCAAATTAACATAAATGCAGGACGTATCAACAACACATGGGTCTCATTTTAATGGTGCAATTCCTATTCAATAAAGACGAATCAATAAAGACAGTGGCTTACTTTCTTCCTGGTGTAAATTATACTCACAGAATATCTACTGCCTACATAGTTATACTATTGCTATTTGGTTAGATTCATACATACTATAAAAAGTTCTAATCAAGTTGATGGGCACATACAGCGTAGCTTTCTCATTTTTATTTGAGCTTAACAGCCACTACGTTGTACATTTATCAAAGCAGAAACCACTAGGATCTATTTGCCCAACGTATTTTACCTAGACCAGCTCATTCCCCACGCTGTTCCAAGGAAGACCAGCAGAGTTGCAAGTAAATACCTACACCAGGCATTGTTACCATTTAAAGAACAAAAATAAAAAATAAAAAACTTAAAAAAAAAAAAAGCCAAATACGCAACAAGTTTGCCTGAGAACTGGAAAAGGATTTGCTGGGCAATAAGGGGTGTTTATGTGCACATGCCTTTTATGTCTACTTAATAAAATCTTGAAGATTGGGTTATAATAGGAGTGCTTATACATCCCTAACTATGCCGTTGCAAATGGTGCCACTATCATTAAGAGTGCATTGTTGTTTGTTTTATGCTAATCTTCCTTCAGCGTGACAGACTGTCACCTGCATGGGGGGTAACTTTCAGCACTATATTAGCCCATATGGCACAAGCTAAATTGTATCTAAGCTATGGGCTAATTATGGATGAGTTAATAAAACCAAGCAATGTCAGTCTGGCCACTTCTTCTGGTCCTCTGCCGACCCCCCAAGTGAGTTATTGCCTGCACAGTTCTCTTAAACTATTTTCATTTTTGTTCTCGAGAATTGCTGCCAAGCTTTCTATTTAATACACTTTAATCCTTTTCCTTTCTCCATCCCGTACAAGATGGGATCAAAACAGTCTCTCTACTCTTTTTCCATGTGATATCTTTTCCCGGTCAATCAAAGGGTGGTGCGACGTACCGAATACCAAACACACGGTGTTAATTTACCTGGAAACTTGTTTGCACAGCTGTGATAAAACAAACAGTTTTTCACATTTTTAGGGAGTAAAAAATAGGAATCATCTTCCTTAAGCATGGGATCAAAGAGATGAACATTTATTCCATTAAATGAATATCCAGGTAACAGAGAACAGTAGAAATGAACGAAGATGGAAAAAAAAAAAAGTCTTTTCACATGTTTTAAGGTCAAGCACATGCTTAAGTGCTTTTTTGGACAAAGGCCCAGCTTCTTTCTCTATTTAAAAAGAAGGGAGGGAGGAAGAGGGTACCTCACAAGTGTTCATGTTCCCACATCACTCCGTCTGCTCTGCTTTGTCCCCACTTGTGCCTTTCAGTTGTCAGCCCCGGGCAGCTGTGACCATGCTCTTCAGCACACTTTGCTTTTCCAAATGCACCGTGCTATGCAGTGATCACCAGTAAAGCACAGTCTGCAGTACAGTGGATCAGACTTTGGACCAACTGGAAAAAGAGAGGAACTGTAGAAAAGTCTTGTCAGCAATTGGGATGGATAGGAAAACAAAAAGGGTGATATAAAGCGAACTGGGCTTCTGTAACAGGAAAAGAATAAGCAAGAAAAAAAGTAAGTGAAAATGCCTATCACTTCTCTGCCTCCACTTGTGCAATGCTCCTTCCTTAATCTACAGCCTGAAAGAGCATCTCAGGAACAGGCAGAGACCAAGCCCTTTTGTGAAAGGGAGAATTACTCAAAGATTACTCAAGTTTTAATTAAACCAAATTCAAATACGGACTTTCAGCAAGAACATCATGTTAGGGGGGTATATATTCCTTAAACCTGGCAATAAAGTTCTTCCCTATACGTATCAGTGTACAGACACCTGGCAGCAGAAGCCACAATTCAGGATGTAAGATGTATTCAGGTACCACTCAGCTCATCGCATGGGTCACCTTCAACCCAAGAGTCCAAAGCTTAGGACAGACTCAATGTCTGTTAGCTCAGCCAGTTCCAAGGAATCCCCTGCTAGTCTATGAGTCTTTTAAGATTTTGTTTTCTGCATTCAGTCCGGGTGAGTTAGCAAGAGGATCAAGTATAAAACTTTTGGAGAAGAGGACAGAAATTGAGAGGTGTGAATTCGGATGTGGTAGCAGATAGTCTGCTATCAGGTTTTGGCCCAAGCTCTCTCCAGAGACATCTTAATATCTCTCTATGAGTGAAGGTCTGACCTGTGTCAGTACACTGAAGAGATTTAATAAAAACTTACATTTGAAAAAAAAAAAAGTAAAAAAAGCAGGCTTAACTTCTGGGAGTCAGCAACATCCTTCCAATCCAAGCATTTTCATTTTCAGATAATGCTGTGCAGCTCCAAAAGGAAATACCACAAGGTTGCTGTGCTTCAGAGCTATTACTTCCACATTACAACTTCATACCACTTTCAGTACAAGTATGCAAGAAATAAGTAGATTTCTTGTTCTTTATTTCCTGTAAGGAACAAAGCCATGTTTCACACAATGCCTTGTTAAATAAAAAGTCATTGGGCAAACTGGTTTTAAACCCATCACATGTAATGAAATGTTTCACCTGGAACTGGAATTGTTTTTCCAATTCCAAGTTTTACTCTCTCCTTGGCTTTTTCCTCTTTCCCTTCTTATTTTCTTCCTTCAGTTTATAGACAGTCTGCTAATCTACTCAGATCAACAGTACTGAAAACTCTTCTCACCCAGTGAGTCACCCCTGGAAATGTATTATTGCCTTAAAAGTCAAGTTCAGACCTAATCACCACTTAGACACTACAAGGAGACAAAGGTAATAACATTGTTATTCAAGTTACTCAAGAAAAATTCTTCCCTGGACTATTCCCTCACATGATTGAACCCATTGGTGTGAAACTGAGATCAAGTCTTCCCCCTAAAAGATTAAGTTAATTAAATTAAATTCAAATTCAATTCAAACAAATTCAACAATTCTGGGAAATCTTACAGTTCGTGTTACATGGATCATCTTAAACAATTACAACAGCCCTTTCTGGCCTGATGGATCTTGATGAGTCTATGATTCTGTGAAATTACTTCATAGATTAATTAATTCAGAATGGTAAAGCCTAATTTAGCCTTCAAAACCGAACCGGTGTCTCTTACCTTGTTTTCTCTATAACACCAAAGGAATTTTATTTCTTTGTACTGTTGTAAAAACACTGACCCGGGAATTACTGGGTTTTGCTTCTCTTTCAAATGCCAGGACCTCTAAAGAGGGTTTCGAGAGAGAGTTGTTCAGGTCTTTAATTATTCTGCCTCTTCTTGGGTGATAGAGGTCACTTGTTAGCAGAATATCCCCCAAGAAGTCCTTTCCAGCAATTTGAAGACTAAGGGAAGCAAGGAAAGGCAATCAGCAGCATTTTCACTAACTGGAAACCTCTATTTCTGGTATGCAATACAAAATTTCACGCCGTAGGAGGATTTGCAAGAGCAAACAGTCTACAGAAGACATCAGTGGTTTTGTGGCTGAATCACTTACGTTCCTACACAAGCTTTCATTGTAGCAAACTCTTTGAGAATGACCAGCCAGGCTCTGTGACCTATCAGGTTTTCTAATGCAAAAATAACGTAGTACAACTTCCCTTACAGTCTTTGTTCTTCTGAATTACACCTCAGGTTGCTTTCTCCTTGGTAGTCATCCCTCTTCTGTATCACCATATGTTTGAAGAGATCTGAAGATTAGACCACTTAACGGCACACTGTGTTCACTATACAAATTATTGATTGCCTGTTTTCAGACCGTTTCTCTCACAGTCTCCTGTAGTGAATTGAGAACGGAATACAGCTGATAATATGTGCCCTTTCCTCAAGTTCAACCACCAAAACACTTGGGTTACAATCTCACAGGATGTTCCTATCATTATCTCGCTCCCCCTAACCAGTAACGCTCAGGTTTTAAGAAGCAGAACAGCACTCGCTGACAGTCTGAGACACTAATTATATTTTTTTTTTCTGTTATAGCTGCATATATGAATACTATAGTAGAATCTGGATTATACATTTTCTATATCTGTTTCTCTGTTTCTTTTATCAAAAAATAAAGTCTAAGCCTAGCTGCAAAGTTAGGATGCGTCCATGAACTTTCCCAACCTTGCCATTGTTCAGACTTCTATTTCCAGAAGACCCATCGATATGCTAAAATTAAGCTTACACAGCAAAACTCCTCTTTTTTCAGGTGTCTTGTAAGAACAGAGGAAAAAGCCCGTTACACTGCGGTCTGAGAAAATGAAGATGTGATTTTTTTATTTGCACAAAGGATCTCCCATAGAACCTTTGGAGTACAGAAGTTGTTGCAGTGGAAGCAAACAGTGCTTGGGAAAAACAAGCTAATGAGGTTACTGTTTCCGAATGCAAAAGGCAGAAACTTTCTGGCACGTGACCACAGGACTCCAGGGACCCTGAACAACCAGCAGCTCTCTCCTGTGCTTCTCCTTGTGTATTTGCCCAGCCTTCCCCTCCATCCTCTTTGGGGCCAGGTAGATTCCCAGGACTGGTTTAACGACAGCACGACACTCAGTGCAGCGCAGCATCTTGTACAAAGGAAAGAACCACATTGTGTACAGCCCATATACATCTTTAACGACTCCCCTTTCTTCCTAGGACCTTGCTCTGAAGCAGGTCAGACCTGATGTCTCATCGGGGCAAAGCTTTTTCCCATTAGCCCCACAGCTACTAGGGAAAGGAAGGAACAGATTTCCTTTTGGAGGACCTTACTAATTGCACTGATGAGTTTAACTCACTGTACTTGCCTCTTTGGTCACTGAGTCGTAAGGCCACCTTCTCATAGGTATCTTTCACTACCAGTGCTAGCTGGTAAATGCCAGCAGAATATTTGATTTATTGGTCCCATCCTTGGAATCCTACGATTTAGGTTGGAAAAGGTTGTTATGATCATCGAGTCCATCCTTCTCTATTCAAGGCTGCAAAGAGCTAAAAGACCTTTCTCAGCCAGCTATTTTCATCCACCACTTTGCCTGTTTCTCCCACAAGTTGAAGCAAAACAGATACTCACCTCAGATCATCATTGCATCTGACATGTGCTGCCTTTACCAGTTTAAAGCATCTAACGTAACATGAGCTCAAGGTTTTTTCTTTAGGAAAGTACGATATCCTTCCGGATAGAGACCTCAAACCCTTGGCCCACCAGACAGGGGAAGAGAGGCCGGGCTGTACCTGTGGCACAGCCTGGCTCTTTGCACACCTTTGCAATGGTTTGGAGCTGAATAAAAGCACTTACTGGCTCTGTGGACATGTGCTACAGGTGCCACGTCTCCGAGTCCCACGGAGTGCAAAAAGGGCTGGTTGATTGTGCTTTATTTTGTCTCAAATTATCACCTGGGCAGGGGGGAGCATGGAGCAGGAGGTGCTACACCTGCCAGCTCTCCCTCCACTGGTATAAAGATGCCTTTGGTAAGGAAAGTGATACAAAGAGCAGGCTAACCACGGATAAAGGGGAGTCAGAGAGGAGGTGGCATAAGCTTAAGCTGGATCGTGTACAACATACAATTTCCCAGCAGGATGAAGAATCTATATATTTACATAAGAGAAGGGCCCTACTTTATAGTGGAAAATTCAATCATTTGATATTCGGCAGCTGGATACTGTAAAAATCATTTTTTGTGTCTCTCATATTAACTCCCAGTAAGCTGATACACCTGAGCTTTTGACAACACTCAGGGCTGAGTATATATAGATTGCTCAACTTGGAAAGGTCACTCGTGCTGTACACAGGAACCTGACCACAGTAATCTGTAAAGAGCAGATATTGTTCTCCTTGTTTGTCAAGACTTTAGGAATGTAAACAGCAGCACTCGGGCTCTTTCTCGGGGAGGTATCGAATTCACGGGCATTGTGTGCGAAGTTTACAAATGTAAGATTTCGCAGTTGGTTTTGGCAAGTCTAGTCATAATCTTCAGTGAAATCAAAACACAGCAAAGATCACACTCCACATTTCTAAGACCTAATTTAATTAAAATCTTTCATTGGGAAGGGACAGTTTCAAGCTCTCCCCCCTTGTTCCTTTGCATACAGACATAAACATTTACCAGAACCAAACTCAGCATTGATTTTCCTTTATCCCTCGTGCTATTCTGAAGTCCCAGGAGAAGAACAGATGAGGTTAAGGTTAAGAAAGTTATGCACAACAGCTCTTAACCTGATGGCTAGGAAGATAAACAATGTGTTAGTATCGTTTAGGTGAACTCGTCTATCAAATTACCTATCCCTGTTGGATTTGGTATGGAGTGTTCTCACTTCTAAGTGAATATTTTGCGAGTGCATCTTCAAAAGGTTTCTTTGCAAGATTCAAGTCAAACATCCATTATGAAAAAAAGTACAGTTCCTTGAAGTTATGGCTGCCTGTTTGGACAAGGTGACCTGGCATGAGTTATTGTCTGGTCAGATGCAGCTGAGACGCAGTTGCAAGGGCATCTAAAACATGGTTAGAGACAGAACAAAAGAAAAGTAGAAAAAAAATGTGCTTGATGCTGTATTACATCTTCTCCATATTCCTTCCAATGTAAAAATTCAGATGCCAACACAGACTATCTGTTTTACAAGCTCATTGAAGCCAGAGGCTTAGCAGAGAGTTTTTCCACAGGTCAGACCTTCAGCTGGTAGAAATTGTCTTAACCTCAGGGACACCAGTGAAACCACAAAAATTTATTATAGGGTGGAAATAATGTAGTTGGGTGGTCTCATGTTAATCACTGACAAGTTCTTGTAGTATTGATGGTGGTTCCCAGCACAGATTTGGATGAACCCCGGTCTAAAGGCAACTTTTTGTTGATGTCAAAATTAAACAAACATTTCTTTTAGGAACAACCTCTGGAAGTCAATGCAGTATTTATTGTAGCTCTGTACAATGAACTGTGATGATTTCAGTGACATTATTTCCATCTTGAAGCAATTTATGATGGAAAGACAGTAAATACACTATGTTTTTTCAATATAAATCTAAGCAGTATTTGAATATAAAATCCTAAGCAAGCTCACTGCCTAAGACATTTGTTTTCCATTCGGCTTTTCAAAACAAAAGTAACACTTCGCTTAGTAATTTCTATGTTTTATTTAATTATTTGCACCAAATCCAGATCACTTCCTCCCTCAGGTAAAGATTTGGTCCAATTTGCATAAACTGATAACATTCACTCAAGGTTTTACTTGTGTAAAACCAAATGAAAGGGTAAATTCAGTATGAATTCCCTGTAACCACTTTGCTCCATGGAAGACTCTGGAAAGCTTTGGAAGCTAAAGCTTTTACTTTTACTGATTTTATCCTTGAGAAATCACTTATCAGGAGACAAAAAGAATACTGAGGGAGGATGAATTTCATATCATTAATGTTGCAAGGTTGTCAGTCATCTTGCAAAGGGGTTTGTTTCCTTTTCTTTTTTTTTTTTGTCTTCCAGTCTGGGTTGGATTTTTATTTTATATTTCTTTACAGATATTAATAAAAATGAACTTCAGATACTGAATTTTAACTGCATCAGAAGTTAGCAGAGAGACTGCTTACCATTTCAGTCCTACTTCACTCTCCAAAGTTAATCAAGATAAAATAATCACAACACAAAGAGATGTGGGCATCGGAGTCCATTTAACTATTACTGCTGGAGGAACCAATTCTGCTCTCTGAGGCACAGGCTGAGTTTTTCCTTTTTTGCCCCCCCACTCCCCACTCTGCTTACTCCATACAGCCATCATGTCCACGAGTACTAGCCTTGTTTCCCAGCAGAGTTGTGCTCCTACTGGAGAAATAGTCATTATCAGAAGAAACAGCTGCTCAGATTTCTCTTCAAGCTCTTATTCCTGAAAGAAGGAATTTGTGATAACAATCCAACAAGACCTGGATGTTTCCTGATGAGCACTATCATTGGCCAAGGAGCATGAGCATTGCATTGACTTAGTTACAAAAACACATTTTTATGTAAGTGGAAGGTAATGGCTCGTGTATCTAATTTTATCTTCAAGCAATAAACTGAAGACTGGTTACTTTAGACTGTTCCGCTCATCACAGATTTATAGATGTGGCAGCCAAACCTCAAAATTAACAGAGGAAAATTTATTTTCTCAGTCATTGTAGAACTTTTGAGTCTATAAGTATTATAATTAGTAGAAGAGAGTAGAGAAAATAAAGTTTGTAAACAGAAAAGGAAAATATTTAGAGTGAATGTCTGATAATCAGACACAGAAATAATCTGCGGGCTGGTAACTGGGAGTTTACAACACAGTTGTTTCAGGGAAAACACTGAATACAGAAGTCGTGTATAATGACTTAAACATCCTAGACAACGAAATGGGCTGATTTATCCATCTGATTTATCCCAGGTAAGGAGAAAATATGTTTCTCAGTTATTTGTAAAGCCCAACTGCATACACCTTCCTTGTCTTTATCCCGGAGCACACATTATTAAAACAAAAAGGTGATGAAACAGAGTAAAGAACGTCACCCAACAAAACCGCATCTTTAGTCTGACCAAGCTCCTGTCAGGAGTTGTTTTTTAAAGTTCTTAGTAATTCCTGATATTGTTCTTTACAAATGTGGCTACTGTGCAGAGACTCAGGGAGAAAGACTAATGAAGTTATGCCTGTAAAGGACCTAGCACGTTAAACCATAATCAAAGCAAACAGCAATAACTCACAGCAAATCTGCAGAAACATCACTTGATAAATTAGAGTCAACGCCTATTTGTACTATGGAAATCCTACTTTTGCAGCCTGAGAAATCCGTTTCTCTCTGCATAAAGGATGCTCTTCAGCACGTGATCCTAGACAAAATGTCCTCAAAGCTGCCAGCATGGTCTCTGGAAGAGCAAACCCCAGGGTAAACGGTTATTTAGGATGCGTAGAGCGCGTACGTCACCTCTGGCATCTTGAGTAGAGCAGGTAGGGGGGAGGGGAGACTGCAGAACCACCTTTGTGGTCCAAGGTGGCTCAGTTAGAGAGAAGAAAGATGGAAGTTAGAATTTGAGCTACTTTCCCTTGCAATGAGGATCAGCAGAAGACCGAGGTAGCCTGAGATCAAGAAGGTATATGCAAAATGCAGCTTTGACCCAGGTTTTCTTTTTCTCCAGATGTCTAACACAAGAGTTTTAAATTAATAAGGCCTGCAGGACTTGGCCCTTCAAAAATCAAATGATTAGATAACAGAGTCATTTTTGCCTAGGTGCATTAATAAGAAATAATCATTTCCCTCAAAGAATCATTAAACAGAAGGGCATTAAAATTAGTTACAGAAACGACCGTATTTGGCTCGATCTTTGGCTGTTGCAAACCAGCAAAATCTGAATGACTTCAAAGAAATTTATGCCAATTGTCAGAACTGAGAATCTGCTCTATTGCACTTAAACTCTGCTCAACACCTTGACATACTCTGGTAGTGTAGTGTGCATTCTCTTACATTAAAAAGACTGAAATACACACCTTTCATCTGCTCCCAGCAAATTGCATGTGATTTCTCGTTGGCTACAACTATCAGCTGTGGCCGGCCACAGCAAGGTTGTCCAGCTGCTTAGGAGCCCATTTAAATATGAATTGAAACAAGAGTGTTTCATGGAAATTTGGACGCTCCAAGCTCTCACTGGCTTTGTCCGCCTGTAGATTGTTTGTCCCTCCTTTCAGTTCAATAGCTTCTTTCAAATTATAACAAACAAATATGCTGGGGAATACCACGGAACAGCTCCAAAGATGTAGCACTCTTTTATATTCCCGAGCATGTCACTTGCTAACAGCCCCGACGCCTGCTCCTGCAAACGGGAACAAGGACGGGAACCGACAAAAATTCCCCGCTCTTGAGGAAACAAGCAAACAAACCAACCCACCCCTGAAAACAAAGAGCACAAAATATTTCCTCAATTACGCAGCTGAAAAAATGGCCAGAACCTGGCAACCCTTATTCATGTGTGAGCCTTGCTTTTCTCACTAGTCTGGCTCATTTCGAATGGTTTCCATCAAGAATAACGGCCAAAAATTGGTTCTTGATCTTCCATGAAAAAAATAAGTTGCAAACTAGTGAGATAAACTCTACAACAGGAGTAGAAATTAATGATGATTTCATAGCAGACCTTCTCAATTTGTATGAGACTGAATTAGAATTCAGCATAAATGTCTAGCTTGGATTTTCGTGGGTACACATATTCCTTACAAATTTTACCAATGGAAAACTCAAGTCTAAACTCAGATGCATTAATTATTGTCAGATTTGATCAGATTCCAGTCCTTGGAAATCAGCAGCAATGCAGTGAAATTATTACCATTACTAGTATTACTGTGGCTATTAGCATTATTATCTGTCTAACTATTTACTCTGGTTCTGCTTGATTTATTTGGGAGGAAAGTAAAAGTGCAGATACAACATGCACTTTTTTGTTCTTTAAGACCTTAGCTGATATCATAAAAGAGCAAATTCTCATACTTTTTACCCAAATTCCTCTGTTTGTTGCTAACCAGCAAGGCAGATTATCCCAGATACAGACTCGACCTTTGTGATCCAGAATTTGTCCCTTTCCTAATACCTACACGGAAAGCAGTTTTCTCTAATGACATCAGAAAATGGCAATGGCAGTTACTGCATGTCCTGAGCATGTTTCGAGCCTTTCTCCTTTCCCTGATGGTCACAGACTCGCAGTATGGGGAAGCTTATTTCTTAAATGTCATCGCTTTTGTCACTTTAAGTTCTATTAAGATTGGTTATTGACTTTATGTATAATTAATGGCTTCCAAAGTCCTACATTTTTACACGTGATAAATCTTGGTGCTGAGAAACCAACAAATTTCTGTTGTTTATTGCCCTTCCCTCTTCCCCACCCAGGAGTAACAGAAGTCACTTGAACTAAAGCCCTACGGCTTCTTCCACAAACGTGTCTGGATGTTTCTCACTTAGGTCGACGTGACAATTATTAGAACTGGCACATATAAACACAAAAAGCAAGAGGCATTAACAGGTCTATTCACTAAGGGTTCTGCACCCTTTCCACGAAAAAACCTTAAATAAAAGTAACATGCCTAAATTGTGTAAATGTCAAGGTTTTCTCATTCATTAATCCCCTTCTCTTTGATGTGCAATGCTCCCAACTCTGTCTATGCTCAACGGAGAAGTGCTGGACTGAGAAAAAGCGAGTTATCCTGGCACATTCACCAGCTCACAAAGGATGCAGACCTGGACTACGATCCAAAAATGCACTTATGTGCATTGCACCTATGAAGAAGCATTTGTTTGGAGCTCATTTCCTGCTGCCCTCAAGGGACTAACAGCCACAACGTTCACCACATGGGCCTGGGAACTGCTTCACAACGTCTTCCTGGTGCCCCACAGCTGCGACCCACTGTACCTGAACGAAAAGCATAGAGAAGAATGGAGAGAAAAGTTCGTTTTGGACTGTTCACCTTTGGACTGTGGCAGAGAGCTTCTGCCCCTGACAAAGAGAGTCAACTCAGGTCATCACGGCACACACCCATAGAGGGGACTGAAGACTCCATGGCATCTCCTCACCATCAGTAAGCTCTACCCTTGCAGAAGCAACAGCATCCCATAAGAGGTGACCATGGCCTACAGTGTAACGCATCTCTAAGTGCAGACGTCATCCTCTGCCACCGCTTCGGGCCACGGAAAAGCCAGACAGCAACGAGGAGCTCCCAGGACTCCAGCTTGGACCAGAAAACCCCACCATTGGCTTTGACCTGGCAGACTGGCAGCTTGTAGCAGTTGGTGGTGATGGGGAGGGTCCTCTTTCTTTTACAGGGTGTTGCTGAGCTCTTTCTTCCACGCAAAGTAAAGGAACATTTTATTTGTGAATGGTCGCTTTCTTTGGTGGAGTACAGTTTCTATAGAAAGATAATCTCTTTATGTACTAGAAAAATACCCAACGCTTTCAATCTCCCACACAATTCCATACAGGCTTTACAGAAGCAAAATTCCCTTTGTGCTTAATGTTCCCTGCATGTCCTGAGCTTAAATTCACCCAAAATGACTATAATAAATTCATCAGGCTTGTATGACCAGCACTGCTTCAGCAAGAGAGCGAGGAAAGAGAGGACAAGACAAAACCCACAGCAGATTTCAGTGCACATAGTAGGGCTGCAAAAAAAAAACAATGAACCACCACACCTCTGTCGTGGTATGAACTCACTTTCTTCCTCCTGACTTCCCCCAAGTCACGTAAGCGGCACGTGATGCCTGGCACAGATGGCACGCCGTGGCACGCAGAGAGCGTGCCAGCTGTCTGGCATCGGGACACAGGTGCTGACGCTCATGCTCGCTGCTAACTGGAAGCCAGACCTCCAGCAGGCAGCCTCTAAGGAAAGAAAAGGGACATCGTCCACGTTTCCGTGTCTCGGTTTTAAGAACAAACGGGGTGTGTGTGTAGAATAAAGAATGACAAGGTACAAGTGCCTCCTAAAGGCTGTTCTGCACGATGCTTAAGACGGATGCAATAAGGCATCAGAATTTCATTGCAGCATATAGACAACGTATGATTACAGACATTATTATGCACACATGATATACAGATCCATCCGTAAGACAATTTGAGAATAAGGCACCAGTTATTCAGACCCTCATCGTCACCTGAATACCTAATATATCTCAAACGGCACAGGCAACTGACCACGCGTATCCTTTTTGAGAGCGAAATGCAGAAATAGGCGAGAGAAAAATCCAAGATTCATCACCACTTGGAGTTAGCATCATCTCAATTGTGCAGTGATTTTAAAGCTTATTGATGTTTATTTTCAAATCCATACCTCCACAGATTGGAGGGAAGTCACTGCGGGCTGTATATATCGGGTGAGTGACAGGAACGATGACATCAATAACCAGCTACCGTCGATGATGTAATGCCAGTATTACAGTTTCCCATTTTCTTTCGGCACGAGAAAGCACTATTGACAGCTCTTCTCAAACGCCGCGCTGCCGAGATGTCAAACACACTCATTGATTAGTGATGGAGAGTTATGGAAAAGCCCTTACCCCATTCATCAGCGGGCTCTATTAGGAGCCCAGCCCTTGGCTTTCGGACAGCGTGAGAGTGCATCGGCTCCGCAGGAATAAGAAAAACAGGAGTTGGGATCCGCCGCCAGCTGGAAGCCAGGGAGAGGCAACGCGCCCCAGCCTACTTACTGCAGGCACAGTGATTTAGGGCTCTGGCTGCTCCGCTCTGCCAAATGGAAAGAGCAGGGGTCAGGGAAGGCACAAGAGAGAAGAAAGGTCTGGCGGAGTGGCAATTTCACAGCAAATTGTCATCAAAGAGGAGCAGCCACAAAGAATGGGGCAACACGAGAAAGGTGATGCAGATGAAGTGGTCTGGTTCTTCTGGTGCTTCCCATAAATGTCTGGATGTCAGCTGAACTGCCAGGATGCTCTGCGGTTTCACCGGGGCTGTGAGATTTTGCTTGGCTTCCCTGGAAGTTCTACCCTAATTAGTGTTTGCTCCTTTTTTTCAACTTACATCTTTAACATGGCTTTCTCATGTAAAAATCTGGCTTTTAGAAGAATGAAATACTCAAAGTTACACCCGAATATGTATCAAAATACCCAAAATGGATACTAAGGGTACCATAGCAAGACCACATATTCAATGGCTTTTAATTGCTCAAGTAGTTGATTTGTTCCAGGCTGAATATGTGTGTGCAGATATAGATCTATTAAACAATTCAGGCAATCCCAAGAACCAGTCCAAGAAAAAAAAAAAAAAGTGAAATGTTGAAGAAAATGCATTGCTCTCTTTGCTCTCTCTCAGTAAATCTTATTTTACCTGAACGGGGTGCAGGGGCGAGGGAGGTCTGAACCATTCCTCTCCGGTCCTTGTGAGACTGAACAATGTGGTGATCCATCATCTGAGACTGGAGCTCTACCACAAAACCACCAAAGCCACCATGTGAAGGACTTTACTGAATTTTTTTTAAATTACTTTTTTGGGGGAGGGTGAGCAGTGAGCCTTCGCTTCACAGAACCTGAGAAGGACAAAGGTGCTGAAGACTCGTTGCCTTGTGCCACCCAGACACAACTGCACGAATGTCAGGAAAAGCAGCAGCATGCCTCCAACTTGCAGCGTTGCTAAGGCAGAAGATGGAGCGCAGCCTGGGATACCAAAACACGGCCTGATCAAGTGTTTCATGTCGTCTCTCTTGGCTGCTCGATGCAATACCTCCTTTGTTTGTTCCTAGCAGAGCTATTTATATCACACACTGAGCTGAAAGGCAAGCTTCCAAAGGTTTGCATTTTAGGGTTAGTTTGGGCAAGTACCCAAACCTTTGGATGCTAAACTCTCCAAACCACCAGGGTTTGCAGAATTAAGCTAGAAATCACACACAAATGGGCTTTCTCCAAAATAATTTTTGCACTCCATTTGTAACCGAACCACTCTCTTGACATGTTTTTATATTTTCCTATCAAGATCTAACCAGGATACGAAAGCATTGAATACTAAGCAAGAAAAAAAATAATCTAAGTAAACGTTGCCTGACTTGATTGGAAATACAGTGCAAGAAACGACATTTCCCTCCCACTGCGGTGGAGGGAATCCATCCTTCACTCGGGATTACAGCGTTGGATCTGGTGGTGAGGTATCAAAACTAGATTTAGTTTTAATTAAAAAGATTATACAAGTATTAATATAGGGAGGGCATCTTCCTGGAAAGAAGAGAAAGGGGAGCCAAGTCAAAAGAAATGTCGAGGACGTTTTGTTCTGAGGGTTTCTACACTCTGCAAGCCCAGAGGTGCTCTGAGGTCCCTGTGGGACAAAGCACGTCCTGCCCCTGCAGAGCAGGACTTGGCCAGGACGTCAGAGAGACCTGAGCACACATTCCCAGCTTTTTTTTTGGCCTCGAAGACCTGATACTCCGCTTGGACCAATCCATCTTCATAGACGGAGCAGGGAGAGCGATTTTGCCAGCAGGGACCGAGTCCTCTAACGCTCAACTGCGCAGCGCTGTTGCGTTCGGTGCCATGGGCCGCGTGTGCCAAGTGACCATCAAGCCAACTTGCTAGGCACAGGCTAGCAGCCCGGCTCCGTGGCAGGCACGCTCCCAGACGCTCCGGCTGGCGTGCGTTCGACAGCAATCGGATGAAGACAACGCAGCGTGGGGTTCCTGACTGTGCAAAGCCCTTGCAGGAACCCGCTCCCTGGAGCTGCAGGGCAGGCAAGTGCTGCCTGCCTGGCACGTCCCAAGCAGAGCCAGCTGATTCAAGGTGCGTCTTGAATATTTTTACCTTCTATGCAGAAAGGTGGCAGTATTTAGGAGGTAGGTTTGGGGGGAAAGGAGTGTACTTCTGTTACTATTTTGATGCCTGTGCAGCTGTTCAAGACGTAAAATAAGGCAAGCAGCCTTCTGCACAGCAAAAATCCGTAAAAAAAAATTTCTGAGGTTAAAATATTATTCAAGCTCTGTGATTCTGACAGGTCTGTCTTTTCAAAAAACACCTACAAACTACATTCCAAAAGCAAAGGTTGTTTTTCAAAAAATTATTAATTAGTAAAACATTCTTGAAAACTGTTATGACTTGTTCTCCTACTGCTTTTCAAATTGGGATGTTTGTTGAAACAAACCTTTGCCTGCGAACGGTTCCCTTTTGAATGAATCAGCGTTTTCCCCAAGCAAAAACTTCATTAAATATTTGTCAATCATCCTTACCCTGAAACACCACGAAGACCTACAACACAGTGACCTTAGATGCTGACGCATCTGTACATCCAGAGATGTCCTTCCAGCCACTGATTTGCCCAGCAGGCAGCTGGGATCCAGTTGTTTTTCTTTTCTCCCACCAGTGTCTTTCACGATTGTGCTTCACCCGGTAAAAACCTCTCCTTTCCTGTCTGTTCCGAAGACCCAGATGCAAGAATTATGAGTTGCAACTCTTAGACAAGATACAGATGCACACGTTAGGCCACTGCATCTGTTCTCCTTACCGAAGATGAAGCCCTGGTTTATATATTTAGCCTTGATTTAGTTAACATTTCAAGTGAAAGACAAAATGCCTCATGTCTACTTGAATAATAGATGCAACCAAAGCAGTATCCAGTAATACAGAATTGTGCTACTTTTTAATCAAACTCTCTGTTGCTTTCTTCTTTTAAATTACAGATGATCTGTGTTATCCCAATATGTCGCTCGGAAATGCAGCAATTCTGCAAGAGCACTTATTTTTAAAAAAACCTTGAGAAACGTCTTGTAATATTCATGCGGTAATGCTGTGTCTTTTTAAAGTTTCACTGACTGTGTGTTTTAGAGCATTTTTTCCAATGCCCTTGCTACCTAATTTGTAAAACAAATCCACAGTCCCGAACAAATCCGAAGGTGGACATATGTGTCCTTGTCTGGTTACTAACGTCCACTATTCCCACGTATTACAGCGGTTTATCAGCTTGCTCCTTTAAAGAATTTGACAGGAGTTTTTTGCCTTTGGCAATCCAGTTGCAGCCTCATTCTACATCTGTTTTGATTGTCAACCTAATTCTGAGAGCAGTCAAAAACCTAGTCAGATCTCTCATGAATATCTTGGCAGGTTATGGCTTATTTAGGCTACAAGTAGCTCTCTTGGAACAGCATCCAAATATACTACAGATTGACTCGCGCAAATATAAATCCCTCAGTGTTTACAATACCTTGCTGCAAACAATTAGTAAAATGCCTCATTGAGCAAAGATGCAAATGGCAGTCTTCAACCCAGACGAAGTTTTACCCCAGCCGTGGTTGAGCCTCGCTGCCTGCCCGCCGTCCCGCGGCCTCAGCTGCACGTGGGCTGAGCTCTCCTCCAGCTGCAGCAGCAGCAGCAAGGTGAAGCGCGGGAGCTCTTCAGGGAGGGGAGAGCAAATTAAAGCTCACTGCAGGAAAGTTGTGCCCCTGGCACTCTGCTCATGCAACAGCTGCAGATACAACAACTATCATCTGACATTCTGACATATACGTTGAGCAAAGCAGCAAGCGAGCCAATGCCTACACAACATCGCGCAGGGCTCCGAGTCCCAGCCTTGAGCAAAACAGGTGTATGACATCCTGTTGCTAGTCTTCAGAGGTTACGGGTACGAGGAGAGACATCTGAGAGAGGAGCAGATGAAAATAACAAAGAAGGTTAAGGCTCGGGTTGACAAGCTCATTGATAATATTTTAGATGAAACAGACCCGCACGTTGACTACAAATTGCTCCTAATGTCTCTCGTAGACTGCAGGCCACAGTCAAAGTCAAAATGGGCTCATTCATTACTTCAGGCAAGCAAATTTCTGCAAAAAGGAACCGCCGCGACCCAGAAGACTCCAGATGTCCTCCGGGGCCGAGGTTGCAACGCTGTCTTGGTGCCAAAACAATGGCATTACGTTGCGTAGCCGCGGCCTTCGTGCTTAGATGTAAATGAACAGGAGCAATGAAATCCTTTAGTAAATATTTTTGAATTTGGTGGAAAATCCTGTTGCAGCGTTTTGCTTTTTAATGTTCTGAGACTAATTGATTACCTAATAGAAGGCAAGGACGTTGCCAGGAAAGACATTACTCTCGTGTTAGCATTCAGCACGTGGCTCTTTGTGAAATTTAACTGGAAAAACGGTATTTTGAAGAAGAATTTTAAATCCAATCATCTGAATTTTTAGCATTCTAGACATTATGGCCCAGAAACAGATCTCTGGCTGCCGTTCCTTGAAGTTCATTGCTTCAAGTCACATAGCTCCCTAGGCTAATCAGCCTTTACTAAGTTGCTGTATTTTGGGGAAAGAAAACACATATTAAAGTGAGGCCATGTCTACATAAAAGATGCTCGGAAGAGCACTGTTGGATATTAAAGTTAGCATCTGCTATTGTCTGGTTAACAATTGGCAATTACCATTAGTTTCCACTGTGGCTGATGGAGTCACAGATGGCTGATTGAGTCAAGTAAGTGCACTTATTCCTATTGAGGGGTGTGCTATAGCAGGAAAATAGTTATGCTAACATTATATACAATCCAGCCAAAAAAGTCGTGAGGCATCAATTTCAGCTTGTCTGACCTGTTTGAGACTTGTGCATTTTAATCCTGAAAGATGTTGTAAAGAGGGGCTGTAAAAGCTCAAAAACTACATATCAGACTGCAGTGAGGGGTTAATACAGCAGAGCAAAAATCCATTTATAGTGACCTGCACAGGTATCACTATCCTCACAGGTAAAGCTGCTGGGAAGAATTTGGATCGCTTCTTTTCTTTTTTAATAAAATTGCCTTGCTCTGTAACACATTAAAAACATTTCAGTAATCACAATTTATGATCTTTAGTGGAAAATCTTAGCCACTTGGTTTGCATGTCCATAATTAGAGATTTAATAAGTAGACAACTGTTTAAACACAGCCGTTTGGCCCATTAATATCATGTACCTCGGTTTGATTTAACACCTATAACTGCTAATATCTCGTGCCGTTTGCTAATGGCACTTTCACGCTTTTAGTAACCCTGTGCTTCAGAGGTATGAAATTAAAACGGGGCTACTGTGTCTGCATGCTGGATTTCTGTGTTTCTGATGCTTCTTACCTCTGGTCCGTTGTGTTGTACCTTTTCCACCTGACCAGATCCCGTGTATTTTCACTGTCCTCGTGGCTCGATGCCGAGGAGGAGCAAGGCAGGGGCTGTGCTGCAGGATGCCCTTCCCAGGCGGAGCATCCCTGTCTTGCCTCACCCTGAAGCGTTTCAATAGCCACCCGAGACCTGAAGACCACAAGATATTTCAAAACATCCAGCTCATGGCAATGCTAATGAGAGCCAGGCACCTCTAACCACTTGGCTTACCTTGGTATTTGATGTTAATATCCAAGGTGGCATTGTCGCTCTCGTTAGTGGGAGAGTCGAGTTTTGCCAACCTTCCCGGTGTCAGTCAGAGCCGTTCATTATCTCTGCAGGGTTTTTTTTTTGAGGATTATGGCCACTTTCCTTGAGAAAGGGCAAGAGAGGATCGCCCGTGCTGGGGACAACAGCAAAGAGCACAGAATACCCAAACGGGGATGGGTCCGCTTACCAGCTCTTGACCATATCAGGAGGCTTTGGACCAGGCCCTGAGTAAATCCCAAGAGTGCTTTGCTTAGAAAATTTTTCCCTAGATTAATTTTCCAGACCTATTACATCTCCAGAGACACCAGCCATTACTGGCTGTGAAGGTGTGGAGACCCAAAAATATAAATTAAGAACAGTGAAACTCGTTTGTCTCAATCTTAATTTCTGGCGTGCGTTTTTTAAAAACACCTTTGCCAACCAGTTCTTAAAAAGCAGCATTATTATCTTCTGAAAACCATTGCCCAAGTGTGTTTAAAGCACGCAGCGTGCACGGGAGGGGTTGGGGACAGAGGGAGGACTGGGGTAAGGCCACCAGCACATCACACCTATAGCATAGGTTTAATGGGGATTAGGGACGGTTGGACTCGATGATCTCTAAGGTCTTTTCCAACCTAGAAATCTATGAATCTATGGGCTCGTGAGGAACCAGCTCAGTGCTCTTAGCTCCATGCCTGGGCTCGCTGGCAGCACAAAACTGCCCCAATTTGGCAGAGAACTCGATGTTTGCTTACGAGAGCGAGCGGAGAGCACCCTGCCCTCCCTCACCGCGGGGACAGCACGCTGCCACCGCGCTCGCCCCTTCCCACCGCGCTTCAGTCATTGCAGAAAAAAAAAGGGGAAGAAAAACAAAATCAAAAAAGCAGGCTCGTCGTCGAGCTATCCCTCACATTTCTGAGGACCACTGCCAAGCTAGCACACAGATGATTTTTCTTGGCATCTTTATTTTTCGATGATGTTTTTTCAACGCTTAGCATTAAGCTGAAATATTGTTTGCCAGGGATCACTGCCCATCAGGTGCTTTATTACAGATGAAATTAGATTTCTTTACAGTTGCACTGGAAGAGGAGAGAGAGAGATAATGTGAATAGCGTTTTAAAACTGACAGTCCTTTCAGCAACGCAGGAAAAAACCACTCCCAATCAAAACTATTTCCCCCCTCCCTCCAAAATTAAAACTGGATTTAAAAAAAAAATACAGTCTTTTTCAGCTAAATATATTTATAGTATTGAGAATTATTTTTTTTTTCAGCATGGCTGTTTTTCTTCCAGCAGATTTAAATATCCTTTTGCTCGTTTTCGCTTAGAGGGCGATAGTCAAAAATCCCACAACTGTTTGCGAGAGGATGTTCCCGAGGAATATCTTCCCCAGGGGAGGAAAAAAAAACCCACAAAAAAATGAAACAAACCAAAACTAAAGGTAAGTTTTGGAAATGTTTAGTGCCAATAAGACAAAGCACGCTGCTGCGACGGCACCCGGCGCTGGCAGCCTTCCACGGCAGCGCAGCCCCGGTGCGCGGCGGCGGCCGGGGGCTGCTGTGCACGCGGCTTCTGTGCAGAGAAGGCACAATAAAAACGCCGATTTTGGCTCCTACACAAACCATGTTAACTTGAGGAGCTGACAGGCAGCTTCACAACAAGTGCACGCTCTCAAAAGGGGAGGTTTATTTTCAAAGGAAACTCCTTTCTCACATTTCCCCCGTCTGAAGTCACTTTAAAAGGTTTTGCTGAGGTCTGGGGTTGGTGGTTTTTTTTTTTTTTGAGGGGGTGTGGGAGGTTTTTTTTCCTGGCCTCCAATCTACTGAAGAAGCCCGAATTTTGCACCTGCATAACGCTAAAGGCAGAGGCTGGATAAAGCTGTAAATTGTTTAACAGCCAATCTGGAGAAGGAGCAGCGCTCAAAAAAACATAATACCTCTGGAAGGCTGGAGGCAAGATTCATTTAAACAGTTTTCACTGTCATCCGTGTCACCAATTTGAAGCTTGTCTTGTTTACCGGATGAAGGTTTCACACTGTGTCAATGTTCTGCCAGGACTCGGCATTAAAATGAGCAGTTAGTACAAGTCAGCCATAAACATGGCAGATCTGTTAGACTGGCAGAAGCCACCGCGAGCTCCCTGGTGCAGCTTTTAAGCACTTGGCATGCTGCTAGCTCAAACTGGAGAGGGGGCTGCGTGCATCATTTGGGCCTGAGTGCAATGCACTTGAAATAATTACTTTAATCAGCAAAAGTTAATTACTTTAAATCATAAATTAATGGCGGAGCATTTGGCAGAGCCTGATGTGTGTGGCGAAGCTGTCAAGCAAAAATCACAGGTGAACCCGCGACCCCTTCTCAATATCACGGGATGAAAGGAAGGAGCTCACCTACTGTGCGTGCCACTTCTGCCGCATTAAAAGGAACTCTTTGTAACAGGAGAACAGCCACCTTAAACTGTCACCTATAAAAAAGGGACTATAAACAAGCAGATTGCTGCTAAGCAGGTGCTGCTGGAGGAGCTGGCCCTTGATAATAATAAGATCTTAAAATGGCATCTGCCTTTATTTTATAGCACAATTGGAAAGATGGTTAAAAGTAATAAACCCAGCTGATATGTTTTATGAGTTAGCGGTTAGCGGGGTTTGCGGGGGAGGAACCAAGGATTTTGGGGGGGAGATGTGGAAGACGGGGAGCGGCGCGCTTAACGGTGGCGTTAAGGAGAAGGGTTTTGCATCCGAGAGCACGGGATGCGTACGGAGAGACGCGCGGGTACCGGCGCTCCGGTCTCAGCTTCCCATGCTGCGCTCCCCAGCCCCGCACTCTTTAGGTTGCACTTCTTATTTCACCCGACAGGCGAGCGGCAATTTCGGGCTACGCTGTGAAAGAGCAGTGAAAACCTTCGCCGTGCAAACCTTCGTCGTGCAAATACATCCTCCGTATCCGTTTCCCGTAAGGATAAGATTCCCACCCCGCGTTTGGCTTCCCTGTGCTTTACGTCGTTGCTTGGGAAGGAAGTATGCGTTTTATTGGAAAACGTCTGGTGTACTAACCCATAAACAAGTTCCAGTTTATAATAAACAACTTTTTAAAGTCGGGAACTCAAAGGAAAAGATAAAGCAAAAGTACATAACCACAATGCTCGGCTCCGAAAATTAACATTGAACTAATTTCTGAAACGCAAAACGGGAGCAAAGAACATTTGCAGTATAGTGAAGTCGGTAAAAATAACTTCAGAATTTAGGAAATTATTATGAGGTTAAATCACTTAAAAGAAATAACATTGGGTTTCATTCGGGGGAAAGGGAGGATGTTTGGGGCTAAGGTCATGAACATATTCATGGCTAAGGCCATCTTTATATTTAAAATGCACATTAAATATTAACATAAATACTAACATATACCTCCAATTTAATTCATTCTCTAAATTAACTTTAATTACAGAAGAAGATCTTTTCAAAGGAGAGAAAGAGCCTTGGGTACCTCTGTACTTTTAACTTTTTCAGGATGATCCAGCAATTTTTCAGGATGATTCCAGCATTAAACGCATGTACTGAATCTCCTGGAGTCTGCTTGGAGGTTGTCTTCACCATCTAAGAGATAACAAAGGTGAAAAAGTGTTATAGGCTGCATCCGTTTCCATAAAGGACTTCTGCAAAATACAATAGTGCCATTTTACTTTTTTCCTACTGGTACGTAAGAAAACATTGTTATGTCCCACTGAACGTCCTGACCCATAAAAACCTGCTGAAACAGAAGAGATGCTTGGAGTGCATCGTTTAGGTGTCCCCTACCTCTGCCATGTACTCTGCAAGTGCATGTGGCCAGTAGTGCCCCTGGTGGCCTTGGATTAGGAGAAGATCCCTGGAAAAATGGCTCAGGTCCTTCCGCCATCCCTGTCATCACAGACTCCTTACCCACCACTCCTTGGAGGTCTCCCGTGTTGTTGGCTTTGGGACTTGTGTGGAGCAGCCACCTGAAGCCAGAGAGAGGTACTGCAGCCTCACCATTCTCCATGTTGCTGGGTGGACTTCAGTGCATTCTAAAATACTGAGGTTTTTTGACTTTTTCTTTGGCTGGGAGTGGCAGATGACTCAACTCATATAGGGCTGCTGTTCCACCTCTTTTTGATGGCACTTAACGATACAAAGAGTTTGATATCCCAAAGTTTGCAACTGCTTTTTTTTTTTCCCCCCAAAGGACATCGAACTTTTTGTCTACAAGCTTACTACAATTTTGTTCTTCTCCAGTGTGGAAAAGGAACTATCAGGAGCTTCTGTTGCCAACAGCACTGTTGAAAACTGTCGGTTTAGGCTGTGCTGAGGTTTGCTCTGCAGCTCAATAATTCAAAAGTGTTCAAATGACCTCCGCATTGACAGCGTTATTGGTGCCCCTCCTAATCTTACGAAACACGCTAAACTATAGAGCAGTATTTTGATTAAATTCTTCAACTTTCCATGATCCTAGACGCTGTTTTATGCATGACCTTGAATGCACATAACCAGAAATTTTCAATTCACAGAGACCTTCTCTTTGCAAAATATGGTAAGCGCATCAGGAGCGGATGTCTAAGTAACAGCATCCAAAATTTAATCAAAGATTGCCTTGGACAACTGCAGAAAGTCAGACTCTCCCTCAGCGATATAACTTGCCAGAATACTCATTGCAGAGGTTGCCAGATAGGTGACTGAGTACAGAGGCTGAAATTACTTCTCTGGGCTTTCCTTTGTTCCACGGAGGTGCTAAAGTTTTCAATATTAACGTTTATTACAGATGTCCTTTTATTCCATGGCAGCTCAGGTCAGGCACGGGGGTATCCAGGGTTGGGACCTCCACTGGTGCTGAGGAGAAAACATCTCTTAAAACGCCCCGAAAAGAGGATACCAGAGATGCCCACATCCCCAGAGCAGAGGAAAAAAAAAATGCACAGACAAGCAGGACCAGGAAAGTAATGGGGAGCAAGGAATGGAGGTCACCTCGGTGATAGACCCCAGCAAACACAGACCCTTGAGGAGCTCTATGAGTGGGTCACTCTCATCAGCACTACTGCCAGCTTTCCCATATAAAAAAGGAAGGAAGCTAACTCATTTAACCAACTACTATTAACTCACGGCAAGCCCTTTAACCATTAACACCAGGGGTGCCTTGGATACCCCACTGACCTCTGCTACACGGCTCCTCCCGGGAGGACAGCCCCAAGCTCCAGCCAGCACCTCCCTAAAACCAACTAAGTCAGTTTTTCCATCTCTAGGACAATATTGCCTCAAAACAGCGAGTGTCGTCTGTGCTCTTTAGGTCCTTCCCTGCACAGCTATTCAGGAAGAGCTGGATGTTTCATCTAGAAACCACTTCTTTATTAGTATTCTACCCTAAACAGGCACCGAAGCAACTCGATGCTAAGAAAGGATGGACTTAACAGAGAACTCATTTTTTTATTGTTTTTTTTCTCCTCGGCAACTAGGCTGTTTCAAATTAAAGAGAATCCGGCTTCAGGAGGCAGTGCTATTTTAATCATTCCAATGTGTCCAGTACAGGAGATGAACTCAAAAGGTGAATATTAAAAGTAGTTGTGGAATTCAGTCATTTCACGAATGAACACATAATAGCCAAAGGCAAAACCGGAAGGCAACTTCACTTCCAATCAGTGTTTTCATTTTATTGAAACCAGATTGGAATTCCTGGAAAGAAGCCTACATATCACATCTTTAATACTAATTTTCATATACTCCAGTAAAACTGTCAGGGTGAATCAGTTGTTGAAGAAAGCTTCCTGTATAATTTACAGATGTACCTCCCTGTAGCCCGCGATTTCGTCCTGAATCAGAAACGTGGTTTTGATCATACTCGCAGATTTCCTCTCACCTGTACAGGTTTTCGTTGGCTCTAATTTGATTATTAAAATCGGGTGGTTTCTGGCAAAGCTGGTGATAAAAGTGAGCCAGCTGCTGTATGCTCAGCAAGGCTTTACTTTATGTCCTTACATACATACACGCCTACATCTATCAGAGGTGACGCGTGCCTGTACCCAGATATACTCCCCCAAATTCATCTTTTAAGATGAAATAACGTTCAGAAACCAAACCTCTCCATCTAGCCGACGCAAACATCTCCATCTTCCAAAAACATCAAAGAACCACTAAGTGGCAGAGGATTTCCAAACAGAGGTAAACATAACACTTGGATAAAGACTGTAAGAGTCTTTTCTCCTAAGCCTCCACGATAAACCCAGCGCGCCGTTTCTTTGAAGCGGTGTCCAGCGAGGCTGCGTGGCCACCAGCCACCGCGGCCGCCTCCGAAGCCGCTCCGTTTTGCACTGATAGCTGCTCCTTTTGTTTCCCCGTGAGCTGCCTGCCTGCCAAGACCGCCTGCCAAATCCCTTCCCTGCAAGCACGCAACAGAAAGAAGGGCGAGCGCGAGCGCGAGCCCCCCATGTCTTAATTCCCCCAAGTGCTGCTGTAGGATGCGCGGCGTTATTCCCGCGCTCCGGAAGGAGGGATGAGGTCGGGAGTGGGATGTAGGGGTTATTTCATGGGGCTGTTGTAGCTGTACGTCTGCACTGCTCGGCTTTAGGTAGTGTCAGCACTTACATTAAAGCTCCATGAGCCTGGGGTTTTTAAGTCATCTGTAAAAATTTGCTCAGGCTGCGGGAACTTGGCAAACAAGGAGTGCATTGTGGGGATTTTGTTCGTGTTTAAAAAAAAAACGTGGTTGAGCTGCTTTTTAAGCATCTTTTGACATGTGTATAAAATGTTTATTAGTTTTAGACGTTTCTAGGCTTGTAAAACTCGAAATTATCTTCATTATAAAAAAATGAAATTTAAGGAAGCTGGAGGGCATCTCCGGAGACTTCGATTCAAATCCTGACGAGGCCATAGGTATAAATAAGAGCTTACTTGTCTCAGACTTTGTCTCCATTCACGTGCTTCACAAAACCAGGGGTCTGCATTGGCGTGGGGGAAAGGTGTCCCCGCGAGCCCCGGGACAAGCGAGGCAGCACCAGGAGAGCTGGCAGAGCCATGGGCAGGAGGTGGTACATCTCAGCCTGCTTCATGCTTGGCAAAAGAGCCCGTTGTCTCCCCTGCGTGTTTTAGCATCACAGCGTCCAGCCAAAGGTGGAAGAAAGTCTGAGCAGAACGTTGAAATCCAGTAGTAAATATTTCATGCTGTCCTTTAACCATCTAATTGTGGAGGAGGGAGGAGAGAAAGTGCATGAAAATAGCTGAGGAACCAGTGTTTAAACAGCCAAGTATCACATGCAACGTGTTCCTTCAGCTGAAACCTCATTTCAGCTTTTTGGGGATGAGAATACATTACTCTTACACCGTGAGCGCGATATTAATGCTCTGGCTAGACCCAGCTCCCAGCACTTTTCCTGCCCAACCTTACACAACTGAACAGCCCTGTCCCCAAAAAAGACAGAATTTCACCAAGACTGCTCTTCACACTGCATCTGGAAGGTGGAGCAGGAGGGCACACAACGTAGATCCCCAGATGTCACGCTTAAGACAGCAGCAAAACCAGCAAGGCCATGTTCATGTGCTTGGCAACCATCAGTACTACGCTGCAATACGCATGCGCCAACTTCTCTTTGTGTTTTAAGTTCTGTCACAACCATCTACTTCATTTCTTGATGATTTAATTTTTTTTTTTTCCAAATAGAGGATGTTTTTCTTCTTTTTAATTAAAAAAAAAAAAAAAAAAGTGCTTTAAAAATGTATCAGTACAAGGCCGGGTAGCAAAGTGGGTTAATGGACGAGCGTCTCACCCCCAGAGGCTTGGTTTCAAAGTTGGGTTGGGTGTCTGCTTGTCATGTCACGGACTCGCTGCTCCCTGGTGCAAACGGCAACGTTTGCGTGCGGGCAGCCCATCGCTGGGATAAACTAACCGGTCATCGCAGGTCAAAACTGCGGCGTAACGTAAGACATGAAGTTGGAAATGACGTAAACTTTGCACATCCAAATTCGATTCAGCCATTGCTCTAGTCAGCAGATACACAGAGCAGAGTCTACATCTTTAAAGTACATGGGAGATGAGTAGATGGTTGGTTTGTTTGTTTGACATACTGGTGGAGCTGCGATTTTGCAAACACATACTGAAGCCCATTCATAATCAGCAAAGCATGTAAACATACCCCAAGATTCAAGGCTAAGCTTAAGCACCTAGTTGAACAAATCTGATACCATTTAAAAATCCATCAACTTTGCGTTTCTCTTCTTACAAAACTAACTTTACACTCCTTAGCACCAGACAAAAGCTGATAGTTGAATTAATGGGTTGTATTTCATCTAGAGAGAAGAAAACAATTCAGATCTGCAGGAAACTGAAGAGCAGTATTTCCCACAGCGTTTGCACTAAGCAAGCCAGTAATACTCCATATCTTAATCTCTCCTTCCTCTTCTCTTATGTAAAATCCATCAAGACACACATATGGAAACACTGAACCTCTGGCAACATGTTTCCTAAGTTTGTCTCCTCTTTATTTGTCTCAGTGCCTTACATCTAAAGCCATTTTGAAGGCATCATCTGAGCACATGGAAAAGTAAAGTTATACCTTTTAAGCTGGTGGTGACCAAAGCGGTACCTACACTTGGAGTCGTGGGGTGCTGTGTAAGAAAATGAGCACCATGGGTGCGTGGCTGCCTTCATGTGTTCCAAGCCAATCATGATGATATTCCATGTCTCATTCTGGAGTTCTTCCCTACAGTACGTGATAGACATGTCTCAGAAGGTATCCAGCACTCCCCGTGGAGCGGAAAAAAGGAATGTATTGTTTATTCCTGTTGCGACGTATGAAAGCCAAGAATTATTAAGCATCCCCAGACTATTATCATGGCTCTATTTCACTGCCTGCCTGCACCTTCTCCCAAACCCAGCCTTGCAGATGTACTGGAGTGTACAGATCCCATTTGGTCTCAAAGGATTTCTTCCACTGGAGTCTTCCAGGAATTGTTCTAGAGTTACTCCTCGAAAAGCTCAACCCAAAACCTATTTTTTCTACTCATATTTCTAATTAAAATATCCTCATTTCAGCATGCATCAATCACATACAGGATTATTCTGCGCTATTGTCACTCCTCTGAACAGCTTTTCCTCAGGCTCTTCAATGCTGAATGAGTGGAGATTTGGCATTTCTAACATCTCTTTTTCTAGTGTTGCAGCAACATCAACCTTGAGCAGCTCTTGGTGGCCGGATGGAAATGAGACTAAAGACTTTTATAGTACATGAGCAAAAGCCCCATCAAAACCTAATATTTTAAAAGGCACAGATCTAGAAATATGCCTTAATCAACAAGCAGGGTAAATGCTAATGTGTGTCTATTAAATGCAATTTAAAGTCTTTTGCTTCCCAAACTGCTCATTCCAATGTGTAAGACCACTCTGTACTTGTTCTCTCTGCATACCCTTCCCTAAGCACCCACTGCAGACCCATCACTGCCTCTGAGAGAGTGCTGCCCTGGATGGGCTGCACCTCTGACCTCCTAGGACTGCTCTTTCCTCTTTGGTTTTGCTGGACTGTATTACAGAATTTTAAAAAGTGTCATAATTGCATCTGAAAAGATGAAGATTTTTATCTCTCCCTAAAATTTACACAACGTGATACGATTTTTTTTTTGTATGTATGGTACCATACATCAGTGACCAGCCCGTGATCCCCTGGGGAAGGCAGGGACATCTCCATTAGCAATTCAAGTGCATTTGATGTGGCACAGTCCTAAACACCTTCTGAAGTACCTCTTCCATGCTGAGAGGATAAAAGAAAAAAGCCAGAATATTTCTGTTCAATAATATGGAGAAGATAAAAAACCACATGTGTTTTGGAAGTCTAGCACACGTCTCCAAGCCATAGCATTCACAATAATGCTTCTTGTGGCATTTGTGTTTCATCAAGTCATAAAAAAAATCTTCAGTACCTGAGTGTGGTGGCAGAAGGTCCTCAGCAGAGTCTCGGTCCTATTAGCCAGTTCGTTTTGTCCAGGTACCTTCCATTTGACACGTCCTTTAAATCTGTCTTGAGGGCAGTCCTGTGAGCTATTTTAGACTTACTAACCTGGAAATAAGATGATCTGAATTATTACCACAGAGATGATAAACTCCACGCGCTGGATTCGATCAGGAAGATGGTAAAGACTTAGGTATGGCACCTCTGTGAGCAGATCTGCATTTGGACTGATTAGTATGGCACGAAACACAGAGTTCCTGAAGGAAACAAGAAGGTTTCTTGTCTCCCTTCCTCTTCCAGATTATCAGAGGCTGTCTGGTCCCCTCTACCCTGCCATGTGGGGCATGCAGAACCCGTTACAGCCATAACACAGGACAGTATTTCTCATTACTGGTTGAGGCAACCCTTGTTTCATTTTGACCATGCAGAGGCATGCACTCAGGTGGTGGTAACAGAGAGGGATATTTTTCCACACACATTTTGGAGCTGGAAGGGAGCACGAATGCAAGACCAACATGGCAACTTTTATCATTATGATCCCAAGGATAAGTTTCTTAAATTTACTGAAACATTAATCGAATGGTTCAGTCTGGAAATGACTCTACACAGCCAGCACATGTGTAAACTGAAGTTTGGCCAGGGAAGAGCTGATGGAAAGACAGAGCTAGTTCAACCATTCCCATAGCTCATTCATACTGGTCTGATAGGGAAACACAAGTTCAGACAAGGACAACAGTAGAGAAAAAAACCTACAAAATAAGGCATGGTGACATTCCCTCTGATAGGAGTGACCAAGGAACCCAAACCTCAGATAAACTGGGAGGCACCTTGAGGAACAAGAGTCCAAGATTTCATCTGAGCATCAAATTTCGTAATGACTAAAAAGATGGATCCTAAGACACATTTTTTTGGTAGTGCCTGAGCATAAAGTAGAGATAAGACTTTGAATCCCAAGGTACAAACCTTAAATGTTTACTCATCAAACTGAGGACTCCACATTCCTGGCAGAGAAGCAGACCTATAACCTCCAGGGTAATTTTATCACTGTGGAAACCTATATTCCACCAGACAAAGCTTCCTGTTGAAATGAGGTAGCTGTCGTTTTCTTGGAGGCTCTGAAAGCAGAACCAAAACCTCTTCAGTGTGGAAGGGATGGTTGGGGAGGGGGGGGGACAGGAATCACTTTTTTTTTTTGAAAAAAGCAAAACAACAAAAGCAAACAGGAATTTCTTAGTCGATCCCTTATTTCAAGCCCAGAGACAAGTCCACTCACCTGCATTTTGGGAATGAGAAGCAGACAACTCCTATTCCTTCTCCTTTGGAGATGAAGATGACACCAGTCAAAAAGTGCATGTCACTGTTGCATTGTTGCCAGTGGCTTGCGGTACGGCAGTGACTGTCCTGCTGCTCCAGTTCAGCCCAAGCCTCGTTTGAAGATGATAGCAATGCACTGTCCATCAGGACAACGGCACTGGAGCACATGAGGCATCATCCACGGGGAATGATCGAGGGCTCTTCCCAGGAGCGAGAGATCCTGCAGGATGGAGGGACATACATGAGCCCAACAGCATGTGCCCCCGATCTGGTCCCACTTGCAGGATGGGTGACAGGGCTGCCCGTGGTGCCAGTCCCTGCCTCTAGCTTAAATTTGGGGGCTCTCTGAAGCTTTGGTCACCAGCAGCACCCACAAGGTCCCCATTACACCAGACAGGGAGACCAGAAGGACAGGCTGCAACGCTGTCCTCTTCTCCATGTCCTTTACTGTAATTTGCAAACCTCAGGAGCTGCTTCTTCAAATTACAACCATTTTTCCCCCCTTAATTTTGGTTTCCAGTGCCTAAAACAAGTTAGGCTGGGGCTGGCAGCAATCACGGAGCCTTTTGGAGTGGGATGAGGAAAGCCTTTGTCCTGGCTCTGGAGGGCAGCCAGAGCAGAGGCTCGTGGATGGCAAGACACGTGCCTTGAGAAGGCAACATTTTGTTGTATTTTCCCTCTTTTGGTTAGTGTCTAATATCACATCTGAGGTCACTCAGCGCAGACAATTAAAACGAAAATCCCACAAACACTGTGAATAGTTTCAGAAGGCCGGAAAAAGGAAGAGGGGAAAAAAAAAAAAAAATCACAAGGCTTATTTTCCAAAAATAAAATCTCTCTCAGAAAACATATCAAAACAGCCGGCACTCAGTACTGTGAATAAAATTATCAGACTCAATAAATATTTTATGCTCCCATTCTAATTGCCAAAAAAAAAAGTTAATTTCTGAAGCAAAGGGTTTTTTTCATCTTTATTTTTAAACCCTTAACATAATGACTGAATGCCTAATACGAAATTGATAAATTTTTAAAAGGTTTCTTTGAAAAAAAAATTCAAAGCTGAACTTCAGCAGAAGACCACAGGGAAGTCTATAATCTTTAGTCGGACGCCTGGCACACCACCGCTCCGGCCGGTGCCAGCACTGCATTCTGACAGAACAAGTGTTGCATGAGATGTGAAGGATGACTCCGGTCTGCCGAAAAACCCTGGAGCAGGTGTTCCTCATCCTCATTTGCAATGGAGCATGGCCCCTGGCTCAGTGAGCTGGAGCAAATGCGCTGGCAGGACCCATCATGTACCTGCGTGCTGAGATGCACTAATGATAATGGATGCAGGCCTATTAACCACCCCATTTGTAATGGCACACAACGCTGATTGCTCCGGGAGTGAGTCAGCGGCTTTCCAAGAGGGAGCTGGGAATGCCGGGAACCCATGATCCTTTGTGCATCCCTTCTGCTCTGCTGGGTGTACAACTCTGTTAGTCTTTATTTAATAATACAAATGAATACATGATTTGCTACATGATTGTACACGAAGATAAGTCACTTTGGGCAGCGCGGCATCAGCCGCGTTGTCTTGGGGCTGCGGAGCAGCTCCACTTCTGTGGGGGTTGGTTGGGGTTTTTTTTTGGAAGAGGTCCCTGGCTGGGCTTGATGTGAGAACCACCAACTCCAGGGCAGAAGTCAAGGGTCCGACGAGCACGCCTAAGCTTTGGGGTTTACAGAAAGCTCCTGCTTATCTTCGAGTGAATTTTTCAGCGCATCTAGGGAAAAACACGCTGCTCAGCTTCCACCCTCCGTTGCCTCGTTTTCCTTGGGAAAGAAAATCCTCCAAGAAGAAGCTTTGAAACCACACACCCGGGCTGCGTCGCTGTTGGTGCTGTTCTTAAATAACTCCTTGCCGCTCCGTTTTACGTAAGCGGCTCCAGCCTGTTCCCCTGGTTTGTGGAATAACGAGGCAATTCGGAAAGGAGGCACTCGTAAAAGCAATCGTTAATAAATAGATCACATTACTTGTAAGCACTCGATTCTACGGCCAACAGTTGCTTTTGGGCCAGAATATTGCAATCAGCAAAATACACTGCAATTATTATTGTAAACTTAACTACTGGATTTACCAGGTTCTTGGCAAAACCAAACAAGCTGCTTACGCTGCCTGCTTCGCAGCAGCTCTGTTTTCATTTCTTTGCAAAGCGTGTAAGAGGGCTCTATTGTTACATTTTGCAAAATAGGCAATTTGGTTGCCAATTTAGTCTAACAGGCAAATGCCTCCAATTATTTTGCTTAATAAAGTGCTGCTTTTTTGTGCACAACAGGCAACACATGAAAATAAATAGGGAAGGTCAGATGCTACCTGAAGTTGCAACAACCAGTTTGTATACATACAGTCCCTACTGCAATGTTTCATATCTGAAGCTTTGTAAGCAGAAAAAAGACAATTTGATTCATAGATAACGGCATCAAAATTGTCTGGCACACTCTGGTGGCTTTACATCGCGCCAATAACGCAAACAACTGTAAATATGGCTTAAAAGTTGATTTAATTAATTAGCTGAGCATCTTTGTATCTAAAAGTACAAATCAATTGAATCCTATCGGCCAGACTGGATCCAACTTTTTTTTTTTTTTTTAATTGCTTTTCCCTTGCCAGTTAAATTTTTGAGTTGGAACAGCAGTTAAGGCAAGAAAATAACCAAACTAAAATAAAAGAGGCGTATGCACATCACATGCCCACAGTCTCCCCGTGGTCAAGTAAAGACAACAAATAAATGTCTGCACAGACATAGGCAAGAGCAATCATATTATGGAAAATCGTGTCTGCTGGTCCACCATGTATGTTATCTATAGAGGTAGAGTTCACAAAGACTGAATGTGAGAAGAATGAAGAACGGACACTTGGCCATTTAACGCAACATCCCAATATTAGCAATTAACCATTTGATATTTTACTGTTCTCATTTTACCCTTGCTCAACTCATTGCTTTAAAGACCAGACTTGGCAACCCAAACCCCCACCCCCGTATACACACAAACCACTTCGCTGGCAGTCACACTGCAGTCATCAAAGGGGCTGGAATTTCTCTATATGTATTGTACAGTATATTTCAAAGGAATTTTTCTGCCATGCATAGTATATCAATACTCAATGTGGGAGTAATTTAACTTCTTAATTTATTGCAGCAGTAACAGCATTTTCAAACTGGTCATAAAATATTCTTGTACTCTTCTAATCTGGGTTTTCAATGTTCTATAATGGGAATTCTATGAATAATATTGGGAAGTGAGAGATATTTTATACGGTATCTCTAAGGGAACAGTGTTATTGCATAAAAGTTAGGTGACATGGGAGAGACTGATAGAGGTGGTGTTTAAAAAAAATTTACCCTTCAGCATTTGTCACATGAATAATAAGGATTTAGTGACATTTTTCCTTCCTAAAAATCGAATCTACCATAAGATAGGGTTACAAAAAGTACGTTCTAATTATGGATGGCTCCGAACTATATAGAGCAAACACGGCTAGTATCAGCTGTCGAATGGCCATTGTAAAGTATTCAACTACCCTCTCTTGTCCAGTTTTGAATATATTCTTGCTACTTTTTTGTTTCTTGCTATTATTAAGGCCCCTGTGAAATCGAGGCCCTGCTACAGGACTTGCCTCATAAAAAACAGCTACAGGGACCTGCTGGAAGGATTTGCATTCACCACCCACTGCCCGGACAGAGGAGACGAGAGGGGAGCAGGGGAGCACTGATGTCCTCCTCTCCCAGGCAGGGCTGGAGGTGGGTTTGGCCCAGAGGAGGGTCTGCAGCGAGCCAGGCACCACATCTGTCAAATCTCATCCCGTGTTGCTTCTTAACGAGCAAGATGTTTTCTAAACACGAGATAGATAGAAAATTACAGATGTCTTTCCACAGGAGGTCTGCGCGGATGCTCAGAGGTCCTGGCACCGTGGTACGGCAGCCAGTGCTGCAGCGCTTCCAGCAGTGTTATGGCTTCCCTGGGGATTATTTTTTGAATTTCCTTTCGAGGATATTTGTCCTCTGATACTCCCTAAGGGTCAACAACAGCCTGCCTATCGCCTTTTTGATTGGCACACAATTTTGCCTTGGCTGTAAAGAGAACCACGTCCCTCCTCTCAATCGATGCTCGGCCCCGAGCTTTCTCGTTTTGCAGAAGCATCGCAGGCAGAGGTTTGGGTCACTATCGCTTCCTCACCCCATCGGTACCCACTGCGGAGTGCTCCAGCCTCAGAGCAGCGCCCTGGGCTCCACCATCCTGCACCACCCTGGCCTCAGTTTTCCTACGAGCGCTCCGTTTGCCTGCATTTTTGGAGCAGCAGGTTTCATGTTATTGTGCTTCCTGTTTTTTAGCACTCCTGGTGAAATTTATTGTTGTAAAGCGCCCTGAGCACACTGGCAGGGAAAGACAATTACCCAGCATTTCCAGTCTCAGAAAAGTGTAATTGTGATATATACGTGCTCTACCTTCCAACACAGTCCTATGGCCCGAGTCTCATCTTTCCAATTCAACACCATTGTCTCGATGCACTCTGTCCAGTGCACCCCGCAGATGGGGGCTGTGTTCTGGCTTCTGCACTTTGAAATAACCTCACACATTCAGACACAAGCTAGGGACTTTGGGTCGAGGCACAATGTGCAACGGAGTAACAATTGTCATCAGTAATTCAACTCATTATAATATAATTACGGCCACGTAAATTAAATAAGAACTTACCCTGAACTTTGTCGTTGGCGTACAGTTGGAGAACGGTGGGCGCTTCTTGGCGAAACTATTTTCCAGGGAAACAGTTGCTCGTTGAACCCAGAGCATTTCATGGAGCATCAAAAGCTCAATGACATGTTGAACCGGTCCCTGTCCGGTTTTCCTATGTCATAGATTTCGGATGGTCACGCAAAACGAGCCAGCGAGCTCAGCAAGTCAGGGTAGAGGCACTGTCCCAGGGCTGAGATGCAGCCTGGAGACATCACTCACAGCAAAACGAGGAGGACTACACTCTTATGCCTAGCCAGTTGGAGCAGATTTTTCTGGTCAGACCCTCAGCAGTTTTTCTGATATGTATCACAAGCTTCAAATTCACAGAAGAACCAGCAGTTTCTTCCCAGCCTACACTGATGGTGAAAGAAGCAAGGCACGGGGTCTTATTGGAGCACCAAGCCCAGGGAATGGGCATTTCCAGGACAGACCATCACACCATGCACATTTCTGAGGTCTAAAAAGATCAAAGATCAATACGTGAAATACCATCCCGATATACACCCTTTTTCCCTCTTGTGTTTTAATTTACTGCCGTTTGGTCGTTTATTTGGAAATAAAGCACACAGAATTAAACACAATTGCACAAGGGATTGTGTGGGACCTGCCATGTTGGGCTGGATCAAAGATCCATCCATCTCAGCACCCGTCCCTGCCTGCAGCCCAGAGCCAGCGCCCAGGGACGACTGCAAGAACCAGAGCAGGGAAGAATTTCTCCTACAGCTGCGATCTCAATTCCCAGAGATTTGAGAAATGAGCGGCCCTGCCCTGTTAACTTTTGGCCCTCGCTCCCAGATTTTAGTCTCCTCGTTGCCCCGTGCCCCTTTTCCCCACACAGAAGCCACCCCACATCTTTGACCCCAATGCAGCCTCTTTCTATACCCTGATGGAAGGATTGCAGGTGTATATATATGTTCTACACACTCTATAGACGAAAGTGCATGATAGTTTTATATACCAACCTAACAGTGCTTTTTTACCTTTCCTAATATTTCTTCCTATATCTTGCCTTTTTTCCCTACTGACACTGCTACTGAGCACTGAATCTACCTGAGAGCATGTATACAAATGCCCAAGACCAGGCAGGACTATCCCTAAGCTGATATCTCCATTCCCTACAATCATTAATTATTTTACACAAGAAATGCCAAGCAGCTGGAAGCCTGGGAAGAATTGGTTATGAGCTGACTTGAGAAGGATACAAAGATGGATGCAAAGGACAGGTGGCAGAAATTCCCCCTATTTTCACCATCACAGAGTTTCACATCAATTCAGTATTTTTTTGCAAGACCTAAAGCACGCCTGCTGCTTGGTCTGAGACATGAAGGATCTCGTGTCTGCTTTTATGTGTGTTAGCCCTGCTGTATTCTCCCGACTGGGTAGCTCAGCTGGGCTTTAGTTACCTCTGAAGCTGACCAAAGGCAGCAGGATTTCCAGCTTCATACACAAGGGTTTGCTCATGTGTGCGCCCACAGACACGTACACACACATATGGATGTTTCCCCCCCCCCAAAAAAAAAAGTTTCCAGGCGAAGAGAAGCCTCCGAGGTTATCAACAGAGCAGGTTAATTGACATTTTTTTCAGTGTCACTGCTTATGCCTTCTGGTATAGACAAGGCTGAGAGGAATAATAATTTCCTTGCCTGGCTACCCATTTCCAGAGCTGCTGGTCAATGGTAAAACATCTGGAGCTCAGTCAGAGCTCCCTTCAAAAATTAAGAAAACTCTGGATTTCTAAGTGTTTCATCAAACCTGAGATGTTTCAAACAACATTTCGAGCTCAAATAAATTACTTTTTCTACAAAACCCCCCACTTTCTCAAGACAAAAAACATTTTCCTGGAAAACGTCCAAGTATTGTATTTGCCAAATTTGAAGTTATTCTCAAAGGAGCACAGAGTACCTTTGGCACATCTGCTGAAACTAGAGGAACTGCGTCTCTGGCTATGGTGAAGGAGGAGGAATGTAGCGACTTAAGCCTGCTTTTCTGGGGTCAGGAAACACACAGAAGTGATGAAAAACAGCCCAAAGCAAGAGGAGAGATATTTAGTTTCTCTTCCATGAGACTGCCTCAGAAGTTCGAGGTGGAGGGGGGAGGGAAAGAGGGGAAAGCTAGAAAGAAAAATTAACCAACAAAAACTGAGCGTGGCTTGGTTGGTTTGTGGGCTTTTTTTTTTTTTTTCCCCCCCTTCCCCATCTGCAATGGCTTTTGTAGAGATATCGAAATCAAGAAGAGAGAAATCGGATCAAAAAGGCTGAGCAGATTTCCTTGTAGCAGAAAATACCGTTGGCACCACTCCTTAGGTAGACCAAGGACCACACGATTCCTCGCTATTGTTAAAGGAGGATTTTCCTTGAAGTCCGGCTAATCCATTAAGGGAGCAGGCTAGCAGGGGCAACGGGCCAAGAGAAGCTCTGAAAGAGAAACTCGGAAAAACGCTGTGGTGCTGCTGTAAGGGCTGGTGTCTTATCCCACCACACAAGACAAAGGATTAAGGCGCTTATCTGGGAGCAGCAAGTGAGCCTCGGCCACGGCGCTGCGGCGCGAGCGCTTACAGGCGCCGGTTAGTGGGCAGCAAGGAGGAAGAAAAAGAGGGGAAGAAAAAAAAAAAAAATTAAAAAATCAATCAATCAGCAGAAGCTCTTGGGAGAGGGACGTTTCGAGGGTCTCCGAGCTCGGCGGCGCGCTCGGCGCAGGGCGGGAGCGGTGCGGAGGGCTGGGGCACGGCGCGGCTGGCGGGGAGCGCAGGGCGCACAGGCGCGCGCGCCAGCGGGGCTCTTGGTTCATGAACCTGTCAGTCTAAAAGCCTGTTTGTGCTTAGCCAGTCTGCTGGAAGCACATCTGCTAATATCCACTAAAGAGAAAAATGGTGTAGGGAATATGGGGATGTCTTCTCTGCCTTGCTTGGGAAGCCAAGTACCAAGGACACGGTATTCTGCTTGGGGGAGAAAACAAGGTGAGCCAGTCCTGAAAGTACTGCAAGAAGGTGCCAGGAAAACACGAGTGGGTTTTTTTTTTTCTCAGCAGGGGGAGAGAGAAGGGGGAAAAAATACCTCTGATCA